>NC_057710.1:100068172-100096001 GCF_004010195.1 Chiloscyllium plagiosum
AAGATAGATCAGATCTAAAAGTTGAAGTTCTAAATTGGAGGAAGGCTAATTTTGACGGTATTAGGCAAGAACTTTTAAAAGCTGATTGGGTGTAGATATTCACAGGTAAAGGGACGGCTGGAAAATGGGAAGCCTTCAGAAATGAGATAACGAGAGTCCAGAGAAAGTATATTCCTGTTAGGGTGAAAGGAAAGGCTGATGGGAATGCTGGATGACTAAAGAAATTGAGTGTTTAGTTAAGAAAATGAAGGAAGCATATGTCAAGCATAGACAGGATAGATCAAGTGAATTCTTAGAGTATAAAGGCAGTAGGAGTATGCCTAAGAGGGAAATCATGAGGGCAAAAGTTGGATGAGATAGCTTTGGCAAATTGGGTTAAGGAGAATCCAAAGGGTTTTTACAAATACATTAAAGATAAAAGGGTAACTAGGGAGAGAATAGGGCCCCTCAAAGATCAGCAAGGCGGCCTTTGTGTGCAGCCGCAAGAGATGGCGGAGATACTAAATGAGTATTTCGCGTCTGTGGAGAAGGACATTGAAGATATCGAATGTAGGAAAATAGATGGTGACATCTTGAAAAATGTCCATATTACAGAGGAGGAAATGCTGCATGTCTTAAAACACATAAAAGTGGATAAATCCCCAGGACCTTTAACAGGTGTACCCTAGAACTTTGTGGGAAGCTAGGGAAATGATTGCTGGGCCCCTTTCTTTGATACTTATATCATCATCGATAGTCACGGTGAGGCATCAGAAGACTGGAGGTAGGTTAATGTGGTGCCATTATTTAAGAAAGTTGATAAGGACAAGCTAGGGGACTATAGACTGGTGAGCCTGACGTTGGTGGTGGGCAAGATGCTGGAGAGAATCCTGAGGGGACAGGATTTACATATCTGGAAAGGCAAGGACTGATTAGGGACAGTCAACATGGCTTTGTGCGTGGGAAATCATGTCTCACAAACTTGTTTGAGTTTTTTGAAAAAGTGACAAAGAGGATTGATGAGGGCAGAGCGGTGGATGTGATCTATATGGACTTCAGTAAGATGTTCGACAAGGTTCCCCATGGAAGACTGGTTAGCAAGGTTAGATCTCATTGAATACAAGGAGAACTAGCCATTTAGATACGGAACTGGCTCAAAGGTAGAAGACAGAGGGCGGTAGTGGAGGGTTGTTTTTCAGACTGGAGGCCTATGACCAGTCGAGTGCCACAAGGATCGGTGCTGGGTCCACCAGTTTTTGTCATTTACATAAATGAATCGGATGTGAATATAAGAGGTTTAGTTAGTAACTTTGCAGATGATACCAAAATTGGAGGTGTAATGGACAGTGAAGAAGGTAACCTCAGGTTATAACGGGATCTTGATCACATGGGCCGATGGGCTGAGAAGTGGCAGATGGAGTTTAATTTGGATAAATGTGAGGTGCTGCATTTCTGGAAAGCAAATCTTAGCAGGACTTATACACTTAATGGTAAGGTCCTAGGGACTGTTACTGAACAAAGAGACCTTGGAGTGCAGGTTCATAGCTCCTTGAAAATAGAGGCGCAGGTGAATAGGATAGTGAAGAAGGTGTTTGGTATGCTTTTATTGGTCAGAGGATTGAGTACAGGAGTTGTGAGGTCATGTTGCGGCTGTACAGGACATTGGTTAGGCCACTTTTGGAATATTGCATACAATTCTGGTCTTCTTCCTATGGGAATGCTGTTGTGAAACTTGAAAGGGTTCAGAAAAGATTTATGAGAATGTTGCCAGGGTTGGAGGATTTGAGCTATAGGGAGAGGCTGAACAGGCTGGGACTGTTTTCCCTGGAGCGTCGGAGGCTGAGGGCTGACCTCCATAGGGGTTTGTAAAATCATGAGGGGCATGGAGAGGATAAATAGACAAAGTCTTTTCCCTGAGGTGGGGGGTCCAAAACTAGAGGGCATCGATTTAGTGTGAGTGGGAAAAGGTATAAACGGAACCTAAGGGGCAACCTTTTCACGTAGACAGTGGTGTGTGTATTCCTGCCAGAGAAATTGGTGGAGGCTGGTACAATTGCAACATTTAAGAGACATCTGGATGGGGATATAAGTAGGAAGGGTTGAGAGGGATGTGGGCTAAGTGCTGGCAAATGGAACTAGATTAGGTTGGGATACCTGGTCGGCATGGATGAGTTGGACCGAAGGGTCTGTTTCTGTATTGTACATCTTTATGACTCAAAGACTGCTTATTACAAGTAAATAGGTTCTAAAGACAAAAGAACACACAGAACTACCAACAAATAACTCCACTCGTTAAAACTTCAATACCTTTACAACCTACTTCCCTTCTCCAAATACATGCAGATATAAATATGCTGGCAGACACAGACAAAGCAAAATTGGTATCATGATTGGAGGGAGAGAGAAATGAGAAGAATGAGGTTTATTTTCTGGTCGCCTTTGAAGTGCAGTGATAATTTGATAAACCAAATGTGTAGCAGTTAATGAAGTACATATCAAAAGAGAAAGCACAATTACATGATACCATTTTGTATTAAGATGACCACTTAAAGACTCCAGCCTGAGGTGACACTGAGCAATCTTTTGCAGAATAAAGTAAACTCCAGCCACAAGTTTATGGCTAATCGTATTTACAAGTAAGTTTGTTGTTACCTACCTAATAGCAGATTAATTTCCTTTTTTTATGGGCTAAGAAATACTGTGCAGAAAGAATCTGAAAGGAAGAGGAATATTGTTAATTTCAGATTCCAGATCCTTAATTATTTGGGAAGGGTGATAGAGAAGAGTGCTGTTAAAATAACTTCTTGTACTGCTGTCTGTTTCTCATAAGTGACCACTTGAACTTTGTTTTTAGCATTCATTTATTTATGTGTTGATGTTTAACTGAAATATTGAAGCACAATGAGAACAAGACTGATTGAATAAACACATATTTCAGTTGGTTAATTACCATCAAAATATTACAAATAAAATGTTAGATGCATAGTTACTCACATGAAGTAGGTACCTGATTTGTATAAAACTAAAAAAATGCCAATTCTAGGTATTTTTTGATCAACCTGTTTTGGGATGTTACTATGTCAGGAACAGGTGGGACATGAACTGGGGCCTCCTGAATCAGAAGTAGGGACATTACCACCGTGCCACAAAAGCTCTGGAAATGCCAATTATATCCTTGTTATTGCCTGCATTTACATGTGGATTACTTCAGGGCCTGAAGTAGCATCATGTTATTATAGCTATATGTTCAAGCACTAAGCATCACTGGTAACTTGAAAATGTAGAGCTGGATAAGTAAACAAGAGCTGCTGGGCATTGAAGAAAGAGAGCGGTACCTATAAGTAAGGCACGTCCATGGGTTTCTGGCATTAACTTGCTGGTTATGTTATCACACTTGCTCGGTCCTAGTCAGTTCAGCTAGTAATGAGAGTATTCCAGCTGAAATTCTGTCATGTTACAAATCTTGGATAATGTCAGGGCATGTGGAATTTTCCAGTTTGGGTTAACAACAGAATGTGTAAAAACTTTTAAGTGTAGCATTCTACTTTTTAAAAAAAACATCCATTTCCTTGGGATCTAAACAAGATTGGAGGACAAGTTTGGACAGGCCATAGTGGAATTGTTTTTGCTAGGATTGTGAGGTAATCATAAACCACATTCATTTGCTCCAGCTGTGCTTCTCAAAATACAGAAATCATGTTACCTTCCTTTATTTGAAATCAGTCTTTCAAAGGATGGATTTCAAATGGTTTTCTTGTTTGTGGGAGAATTCAGAAGGTAACACAACCTTAAAACTTGACATTATACAGTTCGTAACAAACTCAGACTTTAAAAGAATACTTACACAGGGGAGTGATGAGAATGTGGATGCATTATCCCAAAAGTCAATTACATGTTAATTCAAGTGAAAAGTTCAAAATAAATGTTGATAATTAGGCCTAAAAAACATGAAGAAAGGAGTATCGCTTTGAAATTAATTAAACAAAAGAGCTCTTATGCCTGACAAAATGGAGAGCAGACTCAATGGTCTATATAGTCTATGATGGCATTTTCATTTTTGTGATAAATTGATTAACCTGCATTTCTAATCTTTTAACTTTGCTTCAGAAAAGGGTGCTGTTTGATGTGACATCATGAGGAGGAAGGACTTCTGACTACAATGTAAGTTCCACATTCAATGATCTCCAAGTCAGTTAAGAAATCCAGTGGCTGCATCGAACTTCTGTTGGGATAAAGAAAATGAGGATGTGAGCTGTAAACCGTGAAGACTGGTATGAGAGTGAAATCGGCACAATGCTGTCATCCAGTGAGGGTAGAGGCGATATCGCAGATTGGTTGTTCAGTATTCATCTGGAGCAGTACACTAACCACTTCAAGCAGTCTGGTTATTTCACTGTTGAGGACTGTCAACACATGAACAATGAAATTCTTCTTCAGATTGGGATTGGTCCAACAGGACATCGCAAAAGAATACTTAAACATTTGAACTCTGTGTTCCCAGAAGCAGATGCGACGACTGTATCTAAAAGTCCTGAGACTGGAGACACGGACTTAGAGAGTGCGAATCAGGTGTTAAGTTTACATAGCCCTCCTAAAATTGAACCTGGCAGAAGCGTACCTGCATCAAAGCTGAGAACTAATTTTGTTAAAGGCAACTTTACTTCAGACTGTATAGACCCAGTAAGCATTGATGGATGTATTCAGTCTAAAAACAAAATCCCATCTTCTCAAATGCAACGAGTTGAAGTAGAGCAGAAATTTCCAGTTGGTAAGAACCTGAAAGTAGATGCGTTTGAGCCAGATGAAGCCTGTTTTAATTTCTGTGACCCACAAGGTGATGTGGACAGCAGACCACCAGTTCCACCACGCCTTCACCAGGGTACCCCACCTCTCAAGTTCACTCCCGATAGGATGCCACTGCCTTCTGCTTCAGTTGATTCCTCAAATATTTACTTAACAAAGGAACATTCCACCTCTGCGGAAATGCAACATTTAATCGTCACTCTGCCAGACTCGCCCTTCTTTGAATTTCAAGGAGAAATGGTGCAGAATGATTTGTATGTTGGTCACCTGGGCAACGTAGAGCAGGTTACTTCATTTCCTGTGACAGCATCTGATCTTCGAAACAGACCAGTGCCACAGCTCCCTGATGTGTATGCAGCCATGCCAGACTCTACAGACGTCAGGTAAAGCAATAAACTCCACTTCATAATTTTGTACTACTCTTCAAAGAATTGATTTTTTTTTCAGTGATGAAGTTACATTTCTACCTTTACTGTAAGTGGGTACCACAGCAAATGCAACTGAAATATTGCAGGGCAAATCATCTGGTAAAGTTTACATTGGTAAACGTGAGTGTATCTGTGGAGAGTGGAACAAATTTAACCTTTCAAGCCAAGCAACTTTCGCTAGGACTGATGAAGTTAGAGATGTAATGGGCCTTAAGCAGGTACAAACTGGGAAGGGAAATCAAAGGGGAATTCTGTGGTGTGATTGAAAGTGGAAGAGATTAAATGATAGAAATTGAATGTGCAGGGCAAAAAGAGATGGGATAAACAGAACAAATAAACAAGTGTAGGCGAGCAGCAAATTGGATTAGCATAACTATTGCTGAACACTTCTGTCCAAAAAAATCGGACAGTGGATCTGAACTGCAGTTAGGCAGCCTTCTATACTCTGACTGAAAGATGAGTTCATGTTTGGTAAACTTACATGAAACTTCAGTAGAACAGTGTAGGAGGCAGAGGGCAAAAGGTCAGCATGGGATTGAGCTACAGAATTAAAATGACAGATGGCTGGAAGCTTGACTTTACTCACTGTTTATTCTTTTTCTTCTACAAAATATGGGTGTCACTGGGAAGACCAGTATTTGTTACCCTTGCACTGATTGGCTGGCTGTCTAGGCCATTTCAGAAGGCAGTTAAGAGAAAACCACATTACTGTGGGTCATAGGTAGATCAAACCAATTGAGGATGGCAGATTTCCTTCCCTAAAGAGCATTCGTGGACTAGATGGATTTTAAACAACAATTGACACTGGCTACATGTTCACCAGAAGGCTACTTTTTAATTGTAGCATTTTTTAATAATCAAATTCAACTTTATCATCTATCATCGCGGGATCCAAACCTATAACCTTCCCCAGACCTTTGGCCTGAATATGTACTAATTGACCACCCAATCCCCCTGGGCCTTCCCTGTGTAGAGGAAAAACACCTGCATGATGAGCAGTCAATACAGTATATTAAATAGTAAAAATGGTGGAAGATGATCTATTGAATGTGAAAGTTCTTGTGATGGAAGTCGCAGACAAGGAGAACTCAATCATGGTTCTTGAAGGGAGAGTAGGTGTGCAAGAAATGTGATAAGTCAATTTGAGAGCCACTGTCTATCATATTGAAAGAGAATCCTTGCTTATGCATAAAGTAAGATATATTGGAAGGACTTGTGTGGCATCATCAGAACAAGAAATGATGGCTGAGCTGAATCTAGGAAGAAAAAGAATCCCCCAGAAAACAAAATGGGAGGAGGTGCAGTCAACATAAGTTGCAGTCAAAGATATTTGTTAATAGGCTGTCCTCGGAACTCCTGATAAGAGGTCAAGAAAGGGGGAAATTGAAACCACTGTCGATGAACTATTTCAGCTCTGTGCAAGAGCAGGAAACTGCGTATGTACATTAAGCAGTGATGAGGATATACTAGATTAGATTACTTACAGTGTGGAAACAGGCCCTTCGGCTCAAGTCCACACCGAACCTCCAAAGAGCAGCCCACCCAGACCCATTCCCCTACGTTTACTCCTTCACCTAACACTACGGGCAATTTAGCATGGCCAATTCACCTAACCTGCACATCTTTGGACTGTGGGAGGAAACCGAAGTGCCTGGAGGAAACCCAAGCAGACACGGGGAGATGTGCAAACTCCACACGTTCTGTGGTGGGAATTGAACCTGGGTGTCTGGCGCTGTGAGGCAGCAGTGCTAACCACTGTGCCACCGTGCTGCCATATGTATTTGAGTAAGACTGGAAAAAAAAATGTTACACCATAGCCTAAGGAAAGGCAGCCATCCCTAGGACCTGTGCGAGTCCTGATAAAATATTCATGTGGAAGTAGTGATTTGAATCCAAAGAGAACAAACACCCCCATTTGGAATATGGTGGATGGATGGGGATTGTTGGGCTTTCATTTGAGAAAGTGAGTCCTCAATGCCATTCTGGTGAGGGATGGAGGTTGTAGGAGGGAATTTGGTAGTTACACTGAAGAAGAGTAATAAATGCTGGAGTTGAAAGCCAGTCTCCACAATGGTGGCCAGGCAACAAAGATCGATTGTCATAAAAAACCCGTCTGGTTCACTAATACCCTTTTGGGGAAGAAAAACAGCCATCCTCACTTGGTCTGGTCTACATGTGATTCCTGCACCACAGCAATACGGTTGGCTCTGACTCTGAAGTGGCAAAGCAAGAATAGAATGACTTGATCTGAAATAATATACACTGTTTGTGTGCTATCAAAAAGAAGTTCAACTGCTAAGCTCTGATCACCTGTAGATGAATATAGAACATTCACAACAGAGGGAGAGGCCATTAGGCCCACCGTGTCCATGATTATTGTTGCAAATCTCTATCTCGTCCTGTAGTCATTGTACTTGCTTAAATGGACAACCTTTATAGTGTTGGTCACCACATTGAATATTTATATAAGTATTCACGTGTCATTAGGGAGAGTTGGATACTGGAATCCAGTAACGTGGCATGCTGTGGTCATGTTGCAGGCATGTGTATGAGAAACTGGGCCATCCCAGAATTGGGGAAGTGAAGAAACACCAGAATCCTGTTGACAATTGAGACTGGCCTTCAATTAAATCAGAACCCCTTTTTAATTGGGTCAAAGCCCATTGCTTTTGGTATACATTAGCCACCCTACATTTAATAAGATAGAACCATCTTCCAGTCATATAAGTATGAGGTTTTTGGCCTAGAATATCCAAACAAATGCAGCAGTGATGGACCTAAATGCTGTAACACCATCATATCTGGGTCCCTAAAACATCCATTGTTTCAGATTAAATGATGCATGATGGGAGGATAAGGCCAACAGAATGAGCAAGGTGGGAGGTAAGCCATTTTGTGGAAGGGCCTTCCAGAGGGAGAAAAATGCCTCCATAGGATGAGCTTTGAAAATGAACGTGGCTTGTACTTCACTGACTTCCTCCTGTTGGATAAACTGGTGCCATGAGTGCTTAGCTTCCCCAAAGGAACAATAAGCATGCTACTAACACCAATGCATCTGCTTCAACACCTAAAGCAATAGATGAGACCAAGGAGAGATTCTACACCAAATTTGACAAATCACTAGCTTATATCCCAACAGGTGACAAACTGTTGGATCCCTTGGAGAATTCTGTGCCAAAATTATGAAGTGTGTAAATCTGCAGAAAGCTGTGATTTATAAGGACTGTCTAGGGAAAACAAATCCCAATTAAGGCTTCCTATTCAAAGAAAATGGCTTGTGCATGAGCATAATCAGCCACGTTTCACCAGTGAAATGAGTACAGCCCTTATGATAACATTCATAGTCAAAACACTGACCTTGCTCAACTACATCATTGTTTGAACAAAGCACTAGAAATGTCCTCATGATGGGTACTGAAAACTACTACATGTATCATGGCCTTATCCAATCTATCCTTTCCATTCGACTGAACTCCCAATGAATAAAGACAAAATAAGCAATACTGATAGAAAATTAACATGAAAGCCTCAAAAATTTCACCAAAAGCAATCCTCCTTGGTAAATGCTTGACTATCAAACTCTTAGTATCCACCCACCAGGAGTTAAAGTGCTCCCATACTTCCTGATGATTCTAAAAAGCATCTGCAAAAAGGTACTTAGTCACTCTGTGCTTTGGTTTGACAAAAATGACCAAGCGATGTAGGTCTGAATTGAGCATGAGCTCAAAGCTTTCACAGACTGGAAATTCCACCACAGTCTGAAAATGACTGTATTCCTGTAGGCATCTGAAGGCCCTAACATAGCATAAAATTCAAAACATAAACAACAAATGGGTGGGAGGGGAGAAAAAGTGTAGGAGATCCAAAGGCTCATGGACACCAATGATATGCATAGCTTCCTTCATGTTGATCAAGCTAATCTATGTCCCAAACAATTAACTTACCTTCCTGAGAGCCAAGAATTTCTCTGAGTCAGGAGGATTGTCTGAGTGCGAAAGTGAAGGAGCTGAGCAGTTAAGCTTTTAACTAAATTTGGCTCATTACTCATTGCTGAATCTAATAGTCTGTTGCTGCCTTATTGTGAGAGTATACCCGTGCAGATAACCTTCCTGAACACAGTTTTGTTTGTAATTTGTCCTGATACCAAATCTATGTTCAGGCTAAACTGCTCCCCCATGTTATCCTGAGGAAATTCAAATTGTACAAGCAATACAACTCCATAAGCTTAGTTAATGTCAATGTTAAACACTTCAATCAGCTTTGTCCTTGCATAATATCAACTTTCTAAGCATTGTATAGTAGTCATGGCCACCAACTAAACTTTGTCCTTGCATTCCTTTGTTGAGAGTGAATTGTGCCAATCAGTTGCCATTTGTGATGGTAAGGATAGTTGAGCCAGCAACAGGACTGCAATTGCTTATTTATTGCCAGTTGTGGGGTGAGCTATTTTAGGAACTGTGGCACTCCTTATTAATATCTCAATGAAATCAACTAACTTTGCACACGTTAATGTAACTGTAGCTGGATAAGAGTCTCTGTTTTGATAACTTGGACCATTTGCCCCAATGAACAGTGCTCAGAATGAACTGTACTGAGTTATAGTGAAGCACCTAACATAGAAGGTGCCTCTGTAAATATTCTAAACACTGGTGAGGAATAATTTGAGTCCACACCATGTTCATGAAGGCAATTGTGTGTGGCACGGTGGCACAGTGGTTAGTACTGCTGCCTCACAGCGCCAGAGACCCGGGTTCAATTCCCGCCTCAGTCAACTGACTGTGTGTGGAGTTTGCACATTCTCCCCATGAGTGCGTGGGTTTCCTCTGGGTGCTTCAGTTTCCTCCCACAGTCCAAAGATGTGCAGATCATGTGAATTGGCCGTGCTAAATTGCCCGTAGTGTTAGGCGAAGGGGTGAATGTAGGGATATGGGTGGGTTGCGCTTCGGCGGGTCGGTATGGACTTGTTGGGCCGAAGGGCCTGTTTCTACACTGTAAGTAATCTAATCATGTCAGTTGACTTTCATTTATTTTTAAGTTGATTTCTGCTATTTGTCTGTAGATCTTTGTAAGAACAGGCCCTTTTGTGAGAGATTAAACTTATGTTTGTTAGTTTTCTCATGACCAATCCTTTGCATGATAGAGGATGGCAAGTTGTTGTTTTTAAAGAGAGTTTATTTCAAGGTTCCATTCTTGTCAGTGAAAAATTAGAATTGAGTCATCTTTTTGGGAGACTCCTTAATCTGATGCAGAGGTTCAGCAGTTCCAAAATACTCCAGGCACTCTTGATGACTAATGTTAGATCGGGGCTCACAAAGGAGAACTGACACTGATGTCTGGGGCTGTGACCATTTCAATCGTCAGATAATCCTGAAATCCACAAAGCTAATAGATATGCCAGATAAGCAGATGGAGATAAACAGGACCATGTGTTTGTAAGATGTATATATGGAATCAGCTGGTTTGTGCTACAGCTTTAGCATTCCATTCCACACCAGTTAAATGGGAAGAGGTGAGTTCGTGGGTGGACATTAATTACAGGGATTATGCAACGCATTCTTAAATTATTGAATAAGTGGGGTGTGGGAAGCAAATCAATTTCTCGTGGGCAAACAGAATCTCTTACTTTGCAAGATATAGTTTGGAGAACTTTTTAGCATGGCAATTGGCCTGTCAAACAGCAGAGAGACATTTCCTTGCACTCCCCAATAAAGCAGACTGACAGCAAATCAGCACAGGGATGTCAAAGTAGTATTAATGACATTTTTGAAGCAATCTTCGAGGAGAAAGTGAGGTCTGCAGATGCTGGAGATCAAAGTTGAAACTTTATTGCTGGAACAGCACAGCAGGTCAGGCAGCATCCAGGGAACAGGAGATTCGACGTTTCGGGCACAGGCCCTTCATTCCTGAAGAAGGGCCTGTGCCCGAAACGTCGAATCTCCTGTTCCCTGGATGCTGCCTGACCTGCTGTGCTGTTCCAGCAATAAAGTTTCAATTTTTGAAGCAATACTGTGTAATTGCTGTGAACCTTCAGATACATATTAATTAGCTCTACAAATCTTTAATATAGTCTATGCAATAATAATTTGAGCTCATTTCAATGCGCCTTTATATATTCCCCACAATGCCTTGTGTCTGATTTTGGTTCACCACTTGCAATCCCATCAGTAGCAATTATCTAAATAAGACCATGTCAAATCAATGCCTTTACATTCAAAAATGTAAAAAGCCTAAAAAGCTCACCTTTTTGTTCTCATAGCTCATTGTTTTGTCAATGTTTCTTTGATTTTTAACAATACTATACTTGCGGAGTCATATTGTGATGGATTAGCAAGAAATCAGAGAAGTCAAACATGCATTTCAAATACATTTTGCTTTAGTTGTTGAAATCATTTTTTAATGATTGTTCAGCAACTTTTTTCAGACAATTATTTTTCATTGTTAAAATAATATTGCAGTAGTCTGCCGACATTTATTAAATTGTAAGCTATTGATGTACCTCATTTTTGTTGTGAATCTGATATTGATATGGATTTCCCAATTTTGTACTTCACTTTTGATAATTAGTGTTCGAGACAACATGTCACCAATGCCAGAAGGATAGTATAAATGCACCATTGATTCCAAAAAGTACTTCATGTGATCTGATTAGTGATTTTTGGCTCTCTGTAATTGGAGTTGCAGTTGGGGCTGTCATTATAATTTCAATATACAATTGATTGGAATAACACTGGTGTGATTATGTTGGTACTGAATGGAGCGGATAACAGAAAGCCCTACTCTTCTCAGAAAAAATAAAGGTGGGGGAGGGGGCATTTTAGAATGTTCAAGTCCCAATGTACTCTGAAAATAACTTGCATATACTTGCATGAAATAAGTAATCTATCATAGCCTTTCTAGATTTTTTTGGAATGTATTTTGATTAAAAAAAAGTTAACCTCTTTTTCTCTATATATGTTTTAGAAGTGATTTCCTTTTCTTTAATTAGACATTTATGTCATAGTACAACCTTTTGTCTATCTTTAAGTATTCAAACATGTTCAGTAATTACTTATCAGGGGATTATTGACAAGGATCACATAACATTGTTCAAACTTTTTTGCTCAAAATTGGGAATTGCCATACGAATATGTCAAAACCATCTTGTTTAATAGGAAAATGATAAATGTAACCTTCTTTTGCAGGCAGATTTTGGCCCTCTCCCGTTTTTTTTTCAAACTCAAATGACACTGCTGTATTTTAACGTATGCTTCAATTGTTTCTAAGACTTTTTTTGTGGTTATAGAACATAGAACATAGAAAAATACAGCGCAGTACAGGCCCTTTGGCCCTCGATGTTGCGCCGATCCAAGCCCACCTAACCTACACTAGCCCACTATCCTCCATATGCCTATCCAATGCCCGTTTAAAGGCCCATAAAGAGGGAGAGTCCACCATTGCTACTGGCAGGGCATTCCATGAACTCACGACTCGCTGACATAAACCTCCTCTGCACCCGTTCCAGTGCCTCCACATCCTTTCTATAGTATGGCGACCAAAACTGCACACAGTATTCCAGATGCGGCCGCACCAGAGTTTTATACAACTGCAACATGACCTCAGGGCTCTGGAACCCAATTCCTCTACCAATAAAAGCCAGTACGCCATATGCCTTCATCACCACACTCTTTACCTGGGTGGCAACTTTCAGAGATCTGTGTACATGGACACTAAGATCCCTCTGCTCATCTACACTACCAAGTAAAAGCCAGTACGCCATATGCCTTCTTCATCACACTCTTTATCTGGGTGGCAACTTTCAGAGATCTGTGTACATGGACACCAAGATCCCTCTGCTCATCCACACTACCAAGTATCCAACCATTAGCCCAGTACCCCGTCTTTTTGTTACTCTTACCAAAGTGAATCACCTCACACTTACCTACATTGAACTCCATAATCGGAGATTATCAAATTTTTGGAAGTTTAGATGTTTATTGGCTTAGAGGGATAAGCACTATATCACATTTTTGTGGAGTGTGCATTAAAATAACAAAATAAGTTCCAAGTTCAAAAATAAAATGCTGATTCCAAAGAGTGATCATGTTTGTGCACTTGGGATAGTGGTAGAGGAAAAGGGAGCATATTTTAAGTGTAATCCAAGAAGGAAAATATCAATTGGATTTATCACAAACAATGTATTAAACACCTTCGTCTCAAAACTGAAATAGAGTCTTGAGTAGTCCATTTGATATACATAGCCAAAAATAACAGGTTGGTTTGCTTTCTGTTTATTCATTACGTGGGCTAACTTTCTGAAATGAAACTGATGTGCACATTCAACACAAACATAAAAGTAACAGGGAAGTTAAAACTGAGACATCATTTGTGTGAAGCAAATGGTTAACCAGTTTAAATCAAACATGAAGCTTAAGAAATCCACAACTCATAGCATATTTCATCCTGTCCTGAAATTGCTGGCCAGTTTGTGTGCTAATAATGCTGTGCACTGTTAATAAGCCATTAGATTTCCAGAAAAATTGAATCCATTGCCATTTCTTGGTGATCTAATTCAGGGTCTTATTGTCCACAGGCTTGTGGTCAATTACCATTTTTAACGCTAATGACATCAAGCTGCACTTGTCATCCTGTGTGGTCAAATCTCATGTCTGACATCTGCTAAATGCAGTCTCGATGTTGTTTAGATCATCCTCCATTATTGGCTATATTCATTTGCTGCTGACTTCATGACTCTCAACAGTCACTTGATCAGGATGCGCAAGGCGAGGCAAAGTTTTGGGATCAGCTTTCATCCAGAACTAAGCATCAATCCTACTTTGAATCTGTTGCCTTTTTCACATCTGCACAACATTCCCAGTGTCTGCCTAAGCTTCTTATCTTTTGGCATGACTCTCTACTTCCAGCAGTTAAAACTCTTAGTCTCATTTAACTGTAAAGTTCAGACGTCTAAGACATTCACATTCATATGGGAACAAGAATTAAATCTTTGCAGGCTGGTATAATGTAGCACATCATTCGGTGCTCCAGCAAAAAAAGTCACATGGTCAATTTATCTCAATGATTTTATGTATTTCTAAAACTAATTATCAATGCCACTTTTTAGATCACACACATGCTGGGATGATGTAGTATTGTAAAGAACTACATTAATAAAATAAATTCAGTTAAAATGGTTATTTTTGCATTGTCTAGACATTGAATTACTGCAATTTGAGCACAGTTTTAGCACACCAACCTTTATTACCTTTAAAAGTACTATGTAAATATAACTTCTCAAAGCACTCCACAGGAACAATCGAAAGTATGACACTGAGCCACATAAAATGTATTAGATCTGATGACCAAAGCTTAGTCAAAGATCTGTGTTTTAAGGAGTGTGTTAAAGAAGAAAAGTGAGGTAGAGCGATACAAAGGTGTAGGGAGGGAATTTCAGCATTTCTTTTTAATGGGATATGGATATTGCGGACAGTGCATGCATTTGAATGGCTTGCTGGGTCATTTTAGAGGGCAGGTAAGAAACAAACACATTATAAGGTATCTGGAGTCACATGTAAGGCAGACCAGATAAGAATGGCAGATTTCCTTCTAATTAGTGTTTTTTTTAAGATAACCAAGGAGGATTGTTGTGGTCATTATTACTGAGATTAGCATTGTCTTCTGTTATGGACTAGGCCAGACCACTTAAAACATTCTTAAGCAGGCAGCCCAGACCATAACTTTGCAATTTGTTTCGGTAAGTGTACAGTGACAATTATCCAGATTAAGTTACTGAGGTTGACTACCAGACAAAACAGACAAAAAATGTATTCATAAAATTACATATTGAAGCACTAAGAACAGAATAAAGAACCCCTACAGAGCTCAGTCTATCCAAACGAGACTGTATGCTGTTCCGAATATGCACAACATGCCAATAAGCAAACCCTGTTTAAAACGCAGTACAAAAAATGGAACAGATGCTTACAGGTTGAAGTTAGAAAGACAGCAAGAGAGTGATTCTGTTCACACAATCCACTGCTGAACTTCACAACTAGTTCTGGACTGAACTAAACTGCTCAGCTAGAGAGCTGACCCACTCCCCTTTCATTCTACAGGTCACTTCTAAAACATGACCACTTTGGCCTGAAGTCTCATCTGTTTACATATAAACAAAAAAGCCTCTTGATACTCTTTAATCTCTCTGCCAAACCAGACTAGTCGGCACCTCGAGTGGTTTAGTACCCCTCTGGAAAAAACCAAGGAGACAGTATCCTTGAGAAAAGGAACAGCTTTTAGGAAAAAGAAGCCAGCTTTGTAACACTTATGGATTTAAATTTCATCATTTGTGTATTTGGATTTGAATGAGCATCCACAGAGTATTAGCCTGGGCCTCTGACTTACTAGCCTAGTAACATAATCATTGCAATACCATTTCCCAGGGATTCTGAACTAGTTAAGAGTTGGAAGAAGGTTAAAAATCACAACACCAGGTTATAGTCCAACAGGTTAATTGGAAGCACACTAGCTTTCAGAGTGCCGTTCCTTCATCAGGTGGTTGATGAAGGAGCGTCGCTCCGAAAGCTAGTGTGCTTCCAATTAACCTGTTGGACTATAACCTGGTGTGTGATTTTTAATTTTGTACACCCCAGTCCAACATTGGCATCTCCAAATCAGAGTTGGAAGAGATACCCAGGAGGGATGCTGACTTGGAAGTTTATAAAGATAGCAAGAGAGGCCCTGGAGAGATTTGATTATTTAAGAAAAATGGAGTAAAATTTTAAAATTAATATCAGAAGTCCGTGTAGATTGAGGAGTGAGGGATAACCACCCATTTTATGCTGATCCTCATTTTTCAAAATAATCTAGTTTTCTTCTGCCATAGCAGCTAAATGAGCCAGATGACAATCCTCTCCTTCCTGAGAACAAACATTAGTCAAATATGTTGCTATCACTGCTTTGTCCAGTGAGACTAGCCCTCTTATTTCTAATCGTGCTTCTATTATTGAGAGCAATTAGATAAATCTGATGGCTGACTTCATAAGCTGATCAAAAAAGTAAAAGATACCTTGGCATGCTCGCTTGATCTGAGGCAGATTTGATTTAATTGATTTCAATCAGGCATGTCGTGGAATTGCTACAATTTGACAAAATGGGGAGACAGTAGTGTAGCAGTTAAAGTCGTGGCAAGGTCCAGGCTAATGCTGGGCATCCACCAGCTGAAATTCCCCCCATGTCAGCTGACAGGGTTTATGTTCATAAGTCTTGAACATAAAACTAGACTATCAAGTGATATGTTTTTATGGCATATGATTGATTATTTGGAGAATGAGTTGTCCCTTGGTTGAATCCCAATTTTTTTTGTACAATGAGATTGAAAGACTAAAGTCAGAACTGTGGACAAGTTCTTGTCTTGCCTCCCTCCCAATGTTAGCTTCTACTTCTACCTCTGTGAATAGCTCAGGTTCACTGAGGCTAATTCATTCATTTTCACTGGCCTAGCTGGCATTATGGCCTAGATTTTGTGCTCAGTGGTGAAGGAATGGCACTCACCATACATGTTGATAGCTGCTCAGAGGTTTTAAATTTCTATTTAGTGAAGACTTGCAGTCAATAAGTATCCAGCATAATTTCACTCTAGGGAATGTATGGCAATGTCAGCAAGGCCAGCAATCATTTGTCTTTTCGCATGAACAGATTATCAAAAGCCAAAGAAATATGCACCAGGATTTAATTAAGTTAGATTGAAGTAAAGGACAGAAAAAGATATACGACAAGGTTAAGAAAGATGGATTTAATATGAAGAGAGTAATAAAAGCTGGGAAGATGAGAAAAATCCAACATTAATTAATTTAATTCTGCAGGATTACAAAATTGAATTTTCATTATCAATGAGAATGTTTGTTCATAATTATGACTTATAAAGTTGACAAAAATTTACTTTGTATCTGAATGAACTTTTTATGCTATATTTAGTGGATAACTAGAAGCAACTTCTTCCCTCTTATGAGGCTTTCACTGTTGAGTCTATCAGTGAAGTCTCATAAACAGCATCTTGTGGGGGCAGTGTAACTAGACCATAATTCTCATTTTCATATTTATGCCTGCGTTGATTCAAAAGGTACTGCCCAATTTACTGAACAATAATTAGTGAGTGCCCTAAGTCTCCCCTGTACTCTCAATGTGATCTCTTGGCCTATATCGCTTAGCTTCAGTGTGATTTCTGCTTTAACTCACTAGCTAATTATTTGATGCACTTTATCATTTGCTTTCTAATGAATGTCCACTTCATATTTCACCTTTCACCTTGACTTAAATAGTGGATTTTGAGAAAGATACATTGGCTCTTCTGTCTCTGTCACTACATTCACTGCTTTCATACCAACCTCCATGAAGATGAGCAGGAGCTGGAAAAACTTTAATGTCTGACGAGGACTTGGGGCTAATTTCTTACAAGATTTAATTGACGATGCATTGCCGATTGCATAAAGCTGCAGTATTCAGAAATGGCAATTGATGTTTTATCTCTGCATTTACTGTTTAGATATGTTCATGGAAAAAAAGCTTAGTTTTTTTGGTAATTTTGTGTTTGTTAAGGAAAATGTAACATTGGTGAAAGAGATATTTATCTCTGCATTTATCTATTGTAAGTATTCAACACTGTAATAAGTCTAGCTGAGAGTATGAAGTTCCTCTAAGCTACGCCTTAAAGATTATTTCTCCTGTGCAGATATGGACTTCCTGCCATCTATTAGAGACAGCTTTGTAGACTCCGTCATCATCAGTAGATGGTAAATTGTGGGCACTTCTGGTGTGGGCACATACACTGTGAGAAAGCCTCAATATAAGTCAGAAATTGATTTTGCTCTGAATCTGTGCCATCAGGATTACTCATTTTTATTTATTCAGGGAGATTTAAGTTCAAGCCCTAGCGTTTAAAAAAAGCATTATGCTCATCCAGTTTGTCACTAGTTAACTGTTCCACTAAAGCTGCAGAAAGGAAGTGAGGACTGCAGATCAGAGTCGAGAATGTAGTGCTGGAAAAGCGCAGCAGGTCAGGCAGCATCCGAGGAGCAGGAGAAATGATGTTTCGGTCTTCATCTGGAATGAGGCTTGTCGGCCCCGGGGTCTGAGAGATAAATGGGAAGGGGGTGGGGCTCGGGGAAGGTAACTGGGAATATGATAGGTAGATGAAAGTGACGGGGAAAGGTAATAGGTTGGAGAGGAGGATGGAGTGAATAAGGGGGAAGAAAGATGGACAAGTCAAGAGGGTGGTGCCGAATTGGAGGCTTGGGACTGGGATAAGGTGGGGGGAGGGGAAATAAGGAAATTGGTGAAATCCACATTGATCCCGTATGGTTGCAGGGTCTCAAAGCAAAAGTTGAGGTGTTCTGCTTCCAGGTGTGAGGTAGTTAGGGTTTGGTGATGGAGGAGGCCCATGACTTGTACGTCCACGGAGTGGGCGGGGGAGTTTAGTGTTCGGCCATGGAGTGCTGGGGTTGGTTACTGCAGGTGTCCCAGAGATGCTCTCTGAAGCATAAGCAGAAATCCCAGGTTTCCACTGTTCTACAGTGAGGAAACGGCAATAGAAGTTTCCTCTTTTCTAAAGCAGAATTGGGAAAAACACCAGCAACTGAAGCAATTTAAGAATCATAAGTGGGTAATGTAGTTAATTGGCTCTGATGCCAAGTTAACATGCCAGCTTTTATATGAAATTTTCACTTTAACTGGACAAGCGTCAGAGGCTGAGGGGTGACTTATAGAGGTTTATAAAATCATGTGGGGCATGGATAGGTCTTTTTCCTGAGTGGGGGAGACCAGAACTAGAGGGCATAGGTTTAAGATGATAGGAGAACATATAAAAGGGACGAAGGTGCAACTTTTTCACACCATGCCAGCTTTTATATGAAATTTTCACTTTAACTGGACAAGCGTCAGAGGCTGAGGGGTGACTTATAGAGGTTTATAAAATCATGTGGGGCATGGATAGGTCTTTTTCCTGTGTGGGGGAGACCAGAACTAGAGGGCATAGGTTTAAGATGATAGGAGAACATATAAAAGGGCGAAGGTGCAACTTTTTCACACAGAGGAGTGGTACGGGTATGGAAAGAGCTGCCAGAGGAAGTGGTGGGACCTGGTCCAGTTACAGTATTTAAAAGGCACCTGGATGGGTATATGAATAGGAAGGGTTTAGAGGGATATGAGCTAAATGTTGACAAATGGGACTATATTGGGTTGGGATATCAGGTCGGCATGGATGAGTTAGACCGAAGGGTCTGTTTCTGCGCTGTACAGCTCTCTTGCTCTGAGAGGTGGGGCTGTTGATTGAGGATGGAGTGTGACTATTCCCATATTTCTGATACTTGTGTCTTGTTTGGTTGTTGCAGCTGTCCCCTCTGTTCCAATGCTGTTTCTTGTGTCTTGCACCTATTTGCACTCATTTCGAATCCTGTTGCTGCTGTCGTAACCCTAAGCAGTTTGAGCTCTCTGTTTCTGCTGGTGTTAGCTGTCTACATTGTGGTTGTGGATTTTAGACACTGTCACTGTGAGGCTCACAGCAGGTTAGATGGCCAACTTGCTATGGATTTCTGGCTGGCTAGTGGCTTGCAATCGCTTTCCTTCTATCATACTGCAGCACCTCCTTCAACTGCTGGATCAAGTATGGTAAGATTATGGTCCCAAATGGCTACTTTCTAAACTGGTTCTGTTTCAACACTGTATAAAAATAGTCAGTGCTACACCCTGTCGAGTGTCGAGAATGTGGTGCTGGAAAAGCACAGCAGGTCAGGCAGCATCCGAGGAGCAGGAAAATCGATGTTTCAGGCAAAAGCCCTTCATCTGGAATAGAGGCAGGGTGCCTGCAGATTGGAGAGATAAAGGCTCACTGAGATTCTTGCCTTGAAGAAGTTTTCCTCCTCTCTCTACAAGAATCTCAGTGAGTCTCCATCTCTCGACTCTGCAAGCACTGTTATTCTAATATTCCTGCCATTTTGGGAGATGGGGTGTGAGTGGAAATTCCCTGAAGAGAATGGGAGGGTGAAAGAGAACACTGGCAGCTAATGGAGAGACACCTTTTGTATTGACAAGTGCTGGGTGACAAAAGGACTAGCCCTAATTATGGACTAATACCCTCTTGAACTGAGCTTCCTTCATCAGAGGAGATTGAGTTTTCTTCTTGCCGAGTGAATACTTTCTGAAGTACCTCAATCAAATTGATATTTACAAGATGGTATTAAAGCCACATATAAAGCTGATTATCTAATTCCAACCCTTCAAACCTTAGACAAAAACAAAAATTGCTGGGGAAACCTATTATTTACCTGAATCATAACCTGTATTTAATCCTTCCGAGCCCAAATATCCTTCCTGTTTTGAGAGCTGAAAGCTGAACACAGTTCTCCAGGTGGAGTTGCCCAAGGATCTGTATAACTGAATCATTAATCTAGTCCTATTTGTCATTCAGTTCCCTCAAGATAAAATAGCAACATTCCATCAGCTTGGAAATGTGCCACAGAATCTAAATTTCCTGTTGAAATCTTTGGTTAGACTTGTTGCTGAACTTGGCTTGCAGCCCTGTAGCTGATTTTATTTTTCTCTTGTCCATTTGCCCAAACATTCCTATGAATGTGTTGATTACTTGCTAGTCTAGGTTTTTGCAAGTAACAGGCAGCAAATATATTGTGCACGAATATTATTCATGTGTGTATGTGTCGCGATGCGATGTGGAAAATGTTTGAACAGAAGAACTTTGAGGCAAGTGATAGCCCTGGAATACTCCATTACCCATACAGTACAGGAGAAAACCTCTTGTCCTGTATATGGGAATTCTGCATGATGGTCACCTGGTGGAATTGAAGAAACAAATGCAGGTGAATTTTTTATTTGCTCTGTTTTGAAATTTTTATTTTATGTTTCTACATTTTAGAGTTTTCTTCGCATCAAGTGATTTATGTCATTTCCCATTGATGTTCCCTGTCATGGTTTTGTTTTTCAGATCATTGAATGCTGTTGTGAATATTGGAATTACATCAGAAACTAATTTCAGATCATTAGTTGAGCTCCCTTTTTTTTGTGCAGGCCTGAAGTTATATATCACAGAATTGTCAAGATGCAGAAAGAGGCAATTTTAATCCATCAGTCCTGCACGAGCATATATATTATCACACAGCATCCTGTTCTATGGAGACCAAGGCAATTCCTTTACAAACTTTCCTTCTTTTTCCAATGAAAAATGTGCAATCAAGTGAACTACCAGTCTCTGCGTTCCCCTGTCAATGCCCAGACCAATCAGAATCAACAGGCCAGGTCTGAGCACTAAGATTGACAGTTAACTATTCCTGCTGTTTCTCCAAACCACTAATGGATCAACCAATCAGTACCTTCTGATGTTGTATAAATTGGTGACCAGTATTCTTTGTGTCTACCTCGACAAATGTTTAATATTATGGAAGATGATAGCATGTTTTACCTAATCAGGGAATTCGCACTCATCTTGTACTTTGTAGTCCAATGGTTCGGCTGTTGTGCGAAACCAATAGCTACAAGATCATCAAGGTTGTTTTTACCTGTTAACAAACTGTGTAGGAATATTTGACCATTCCAGGATACAAGGTATCTAAGCACGCATGAGCAGACAATCGAGACTATTTGTTTAGAATCATAGAATCCCTACAGTGTGGAAAGAGGCCCTTTGGCCAAACAAATCCACTCAGACCCTCCAAAGAGAAACCCACCCATACCCACTCCCCTACCCTACATTTACGCCTGACTAGTGCACCTAACTCACATATCCCTGAACAATATGGGCAATTTAGCATGGCCAGTTCACCTAACCTGCACATCTTTGGAATGTGGGAGGAAACCGGAGCACCCAGACCAAACCCGTTGTGCTATTTTTATATCTCACAGATGATGTGTTAAAAATTAAAATAAAAAAGTAAAGATTTTAATATCTTTTTCATATCAGTCATATTGTGGATTCTATCTGTATTATTCTTGAGCATATAGGCCTGGATTTCTTTGCCATTCTCAAGAAGGACTGATGACCTACCGTTCACCTTCCTGACGGTTGTCTTACATATATTTCAAGAGCTTTATACTGTCAGTGTTCTTGAGGCTGGAGTCTGATCCAGCAGGTAGCATCTGTGGAATGTTACAGTAAGATTCTTCTTCCAACCAGAAACAAAACTCTTCCCCTAGACTGAATTCACAGCCTGAATTTTAATTGGTCCAACTGCGTCAAGTGGGGTCTGTACTGAAGCCATGGGGAGGGAGTCGAAAATTGACCTACACCTACATGCACCAGCCTGAATTGCTTCTGACATCTGAAATGTGGACTTTGTCAGAAAGTGCCTACAGTGTACATTGTTGCATTTGTTACTGAGGACTGAAACAATACCCCCTGTGGAGAATCTTTATTAGTAGTTTCACAATGACTGTGTGTACATGGATGCTTTCTGATTTATTGTTATAAAAGTGAGTGCTGGTGACTTTACTCATAATCATTTTCGAACATCTGCCCCACTATCTGGCCTTCAATATATCACTGAAGGAGTCCTCCAGTATTGAAGGCATTTTCTTTTGGGTGAAATGTTGCATAATTCCTGTTTGAGATCTTTTGTAATAACTTATAATGCTCTGTTTCCTGACAATAACTGCACTTCAAATATAGTTGGGAATTAGAAATGTGTGTTTTAGATTGTTTAAGGCCAGTACTGATATGTATGATTAAATGCTCAATATACAACAGGCAGTTGTGGTTTACAGAAATCAATGGACATAACCATTAGCCATCCGATGGTCTATTTATAGAAACTTGCTCATATGTGAACTGTAGCCTTTTGTGAATTTGAGCATTTTCAATATTTTTAAAGAAGTGGTTATGATTACAATAGTCTGAACTTGTACACTAATAGTAAATTTGTTTGTGTAGAGTTTTAATTAATACTTTTAAAATTAAGTGCAGTTTTAAAACACTAGTTTTATATTTCCACATGTTTTTAACCACAGTTCCTTACTGAAAAGAAGAAACCTCAAACTTTCACATGTCTCCACTTGTGATGTTCCACAAAAACTGCTGTTGGCTGGTATGTATATTTTAAGTAATGTTTCAAGTTCTTTTGAAGTAGAGACTTGAACTGCAGGACCAGTCAATGTCAATTGGTAAATCTGCCAATTTGTTCCCAAAATGGAGATAGCTGCATTAATGAATAGGGCTTTCTCTACCCTTTCTGATTTTCCCTTTTCCCCATGTGTAACAGACAGAATGATGCAATTCCATTGTGATTAATTACCGTGAATAATAACTTTGATCCACTGAATGATGCTAGACTGTTCCTTGGGTGAAACTTTTACTGATTTCTGCCATACTAGTTGGCAACAGCTGCTGGTATTGTGTAAAGCAATAGTGAGAAAAAAAAAATTTGAGTTTAAAATATTTTAGGCAACTGGTTCCCTAATTATGAGGTACAAAAGAAATGGCTAGAAAGGGGAGAAAGAATCTTGAGTAAATGAGAGAATCATTTTCTGAAATAAATGTGCATTCCTCACAATTTTAATGTTGAGTCTCAGCTGATCTCTTCAGGAAGTCGTGGTGTGACAGTAGGAATGAGTGTTCTCAATTTGGGAAGGGGCAAATGGTTGCCCCTGTTTAGCTGCTGCCAATTGAGGAGAAACAGCCCTTGTTTGGGTGGCTTGCATAAATGCATCATACATCTAGGCTGCTGTGGCACGTCATTGCCAGCCAAAGTGAAGATGGCATAGAGGTCAACATGAGAGCTGGAGCTTGAGGCCTAAGAAATAATCTGCTAGAGAGAGAAAAAGAAAAAGCACAAACTGGGTGACAGCAATGCATTCTGGAGGAAGGAGAATGAGCGAGCAACACATGGTGGTAAAAGGGTGGGGGGGTGGGGGAGGTGGGAGAGAGGGGCATGCTGGGAGAGGAAGAGAGAGTGTGACAGTGTGAAGAAGAGTGAGAAAGAGAGGGAACCGTACTTCAGGAGGAAGCGTTATATATTATTATTCCATCTTTGTAAAATCAAAGGAACTAATTAAACAAGAACCAGTTATGTGTTTAAGTGTTCCAGTGGGCCCATATTCATGGCTGCACTGGAGAGTCAGGCCTATGTGCAACGTGACTCTACCATCAGCAACCTCCAAGCCAGGCAGCATGCCAAGTTGGAGTCAAAACCACGGATTCTGAGCTTTTCAAATTGAAAGTGTGATTGTATGAGAAACTGAAGACGAGAGAATGCAACACATACTTGGGGAAGAGATGGTTTTGATAGAGACAGAGAGAGAAAGGAACATACTAGAGGAGGAATAGAGGTGAGAGAGAAACAAGAGAGATTTTTCTACCTTGTGGTTCCCAGATGTTTAAAGAGAAATTGCATACAAGAGCTACAGCTTCAATGAACATGCATCCCCAATCAGGCTTATCCTGCAAACTTATCCATTGTTATTTTAGTACCTATGATGCGGCATTCTGGATACCAGTGTATATACATGCATGATCGTATAGTTCCTAAAGCCTACTGAAATAATGGAACAATATAGTAGCAACATACATGGAGGGGTTTGTAAGAGAGCAGCATATGCCAGGGGGATACAAGGAGCTGTTGTGTTGCCCTGTTATGTGTGCTGCTGTGAAAATCCTTTTTCTCATGGTGAGTTAGGAGTCTGTGTGTCTTTGGGGACTGCTCCTTATCCCCCTATTGTGGACATTAGTTGTGGGTGTGAGCGGCAGTCAATTGAGCTATGTTTTATCTCTTTACTTTTTTTTTTCAGTATATAGAAAGAACAATGTCCTTGCAGGGGTATGCGATTGTACTTAGACTAGAACGGCTGCAGTCCAGCAATCTAAACTGGGATGCACAGTAAGGGAATTAAAATTAGATACGAGAAATAGAACAGTAGAAAGTGAAAGGCAAAAGGAATAGGATTGAGTAGCAACAGGTCCATAATTCATAAAAAAAGTGTAAAAATATTCAAAAAAAGGACAAATCTAAAGATAATAACTGTACTATTATCAGAGTACAGTTAAATAGATGAGTTAACAGCACAAGTAGTTGTAAACAAGTACAATGTGATTGTGATTATGGAGTCATACTTGCAGGATGACGAGGAACTGAAAATCCTGAAAGTTGGATCCAAAAATACCTTAGTGGCAGGAGACAGGGTGCTGGGAAAAAGCTGTTTGTGTGGTTGGAGGCAATGTCTAGTGGTGTACCACAGGGATTGGTGCTGGCTCCAAGAATGTTTTTGATATATGTAAATGATGGAAATGAGAATATAGGGGGAATATAAGTAAGCTTACAGATGATTTGAAGATTGACGGGGTGACAGCAAGGAAGAAGGTCTGAGATTACAGGACATAAACGGATTAGTCAGATACTCAGATCAATGGCAGATGGAATTTAACCCTGATAAATATAAAGTGATGCACTTTGGAAGAAGTAATGAGACAAGGGAATACTCAGTGAGTGGCAGGGCACTAAGAAACTGAGGAATCTTGGGCTGTTTGTCCAAAACTCCTGAAAGATGACAGGGCAGGTTAACAGGGTAGTTAAAAAAGGCAGAAGGGACACTTGCCTTTATCAATTGAAGCATTGAGTATAAGTGCATGGAGATTTTGTTGTAGCTGGTTAGACCACAGCTGGAGTACTGTGTGCAGTTCTGGTCACCGTATTATCAGAAGGATGTCATTGCACTGGAGGGGATGCAGAAGCGGTTCACAAGGATCTTGTCTGGAATGGAGCACTTAATCTGTGACGAGAGTTAGAGTCATAGAGCCATACAGTATGGAAACAGACATTTTGGTCCAAACAGTCCATGTCAATTATATTCCCAAACTAAACTAGTCCTACTTGCATGCACTTGGTCCACATCCTTCCAAATATTTCTAATTCATGTACTTATCTGAATGTCTTTTAAACGTTGTAATTGTACCTGCATCCACTACTTCTTCTGGAGGTTCATTCCACACATGAACCACTGCCCCTAATGTCTTTTTAAAATATTTCTCCTGTCACCTTAAAAATATGTCCTCTTCTCTTGAAATCCCACACACTAGAGAAAAGACACCTGCCATTCACCTTATCTATACCCTTCATTATTTTAATATTCTCTATGCGGTCACCTCTCAACCTCCCACGCTCCAGTGAAAAATGTCACAGCCTTTCCAGCTTTGCCTTATAACTCAATCCTCCACTCCTGCAACATCCTAATGAATCTCTTCTGAACCCTCTCCAGCTTAATAATAATCTTCATATAACAGAGAGACCAGAACTGGACACAGTACTCCAGAAGAGGCCTCCCAACATCATCAGAGGCCGAATAAGCTTGAAATAGGTGAAGTTGAGGGGTGACATAGCGGAGAGATTATGAAGGCCATGGACAGGGTGAACAGAAAGCAGCTGCATGCCTTAGTCAAAGCGTCAATAATAAGGGGGCATGACGTTAAGGTGAAAGGCAGGAGATTTAGAGGGGATTGGAGGAGAGTTCTTTTCACCTCGAGGATGGGATGCACTGCCTGGGAGGATAATTAAGGCAGGAAACCTAACAACCTTTAAAAGGTACTTGGATGATGACATGAATTCTCATAAAAAGACACTGGTATGGGCCTAATGCAAGTAGGTAGGACTATTTTGGATTTAGTGTAGCTTTGACAGTACAGACTTGATGGGCTGAAGGGCCTCTTCTGTACTTCTAAGATGCAATTCTATGAAAGCGGATTGGCAAGGACTGATATTTAAGAAATTATTGATGCATTGCACCAATTATACAGTTTTTTTTGTTTGAAAGAACACAACAGGAAAAGGGGTCCAACAATAGCTAAGAAAATAAGGACAGGATTAGATTAAAAGAGGAATCGTGTAAAGTTTCTTGGAGATGGAACAAGCTTGAGAACTGGTAAACAGTTCAGAATTCAGCAAAGGAGGATGAAGAGATTGATTAGAGAGGAAAAAAGAGAGAACAAAAGTAGACCTTCAAGGTACATGAAAGCAAACTGTAAGAAAAAAAGATTAGTGAAAATTAATAGATCCCTTACAGTCTGAAGTGGGAAAATTGATAATAGCAAATGAGGACATGAAATGTCTATTGAACAACTGCTTTACTATCTTGTAAGACATAAGATGCTGGATCCTATCACAAAGAATGCGATTACAGGACAATCAGAAAATATCAATAGATGATACAAAGTTAACATATTTATGAAAATACAATTGTGTTTGACATAAGCTGACTGGTGTTTTTCAAGGGTGTAACTTGTAGAATAGAAAAAGGAGAACAATTAGATGTGGTGTATATGGACTTCCAAAAAGTTTTTGATAAAGTTCCTCATAAGAATTTAGTGTAAGATTAATGCACATGAGATTGGTATGTCAGCGTGGATTGAAAATTTGTTGGTAGACAGGAAACAGAGTATGAAGAAATAGATTTTTTTGTTTGGAGTAGGAGCCAGTAGAGTCCCACAGGGATTGGACATCAGCTATTCATATTCTGGATCAGTGGTGCTGGAAGAGCACAGCAATTCAGGCAGCATCGAGGACAGGCAAAATCGACGTTTCGGGCAAAAGCCCTTCATCAGGAATAAAGGCAGAGAGCCTGAAGCGTGGAGAGATAAGCTAGAGGAGGGTGGGGGTGGG
>NC_057710.1:100098630-100117854 GCF_004010195.1 Chiloscyllium plagiosum
TCTGGTGTGGGTGTGGAGCTGGGAGTGGGGTCGGAGCCAGTACCTGGAGTGGGTGTGATGGTGGGGGGAATGGGGGTAGAGTCATGAGTAGGGGTAGTGTTCCCCTTGGGGTTCTGGGGGGTGGGGATAGTGACAGTGGGGTCTGTGGGGGGCGTGTCAGCAGAATGCAGGTGAGTGGCGCTGGTAGGGTCGGACGTGGTGGCAGACACGGCAGTAGGGGTGGTGGAAGTCACTGAGCGTGTGGCATCAGCGATGATGTGAGGGGCGGAAGTGGCTGTGGGAGTGGCCATGAAGGGGGCAGAAGTGACATCATCAATCAGCATGGGGGTGGTAGCTGCATCAGCCGCATGGCTAATGGTGTTTCCGAGGCCAGGGGAATCTTCTGGAATGTTTGAGGAGCGCTGGGTATGGAGGTGGGTAGATAAAAGTTTGTTGTACTTACAGTTTTTGATGTTTGAGATGGAATTGAAATACTGTTTGTTGAGAGTATGGATTCTCCTGAGGATGTAGTACAGAGTGGCCTAAATAATGCAGCCTATATCTTGCGGCCTTGAACCCTTTGTTCAGACCCACTGCCCAGGGGAACATCATTCTTGCATCTAATCTGTCTGGTTCCAGGCTGAATTGGATATTCTTCAACAAAATCCATTCTCATTCTTCAAAACACCAGTAAACACAGGTCAAGTCGACAGAGTCTTGCCTCATGTGAAAAGCCTATCGTCCCTGAAATCAGTTTGGCAAAACTTGCTGCATTCCCTTGATGGGAAGTAGTTCCATTATTAGATAAGGAGATCAAAACTGCTCTCGGTATGGTCTCACTAAGGTCTTGTCTTGCTGCAGCCATACATTCTGTCTCCTGTACTCAAACTCTCTTACAATGAAAGCCAACATTTCACTTGCCTTTGTTTGTTGCACTTGCATGCTTACTTTCAGTGACTGGTGTACCAGTACACCTGGGTCCTATGTATGTCATCATTTCCAAGTTTACCACCATTTATATAATTCATACTAATCCACACTACACTCCAACTGTCATGCATTTGCCCACTCACTCAATTTATCTAAATCACCTTGGAGCCTCTACCACACAGTGAGGTGAAGACCAAGTCACAGAATATACTTTAAGGAACAAAGAAATTTCTAGCTACTAAAGACATTATGGAGTATAGAGAGAGAGGGTAAGTATGTCGTTGAGACAGATATATTGAATGATGGAGCAGGCTCAATGGGGAAAATGGCCTACTTTCATTCGTATTTTCTATTTTTTAAAATAATCTCTTAGTGGCAAAATCATTTTAGTCTATCCTCAGGAACAGCCATTCTGAGTCAGAATGGATGATATGTTTTACTCATGCTAGTTTTTATAAATCAGTTTAGTCTAAGTGTGGTATAATCCCAGGCTTTTGATGAAATCCATTAAAAAGAAAATCAGGTTCAAAGTTGTGCTTTGGAGATAGCTAATTTCATGCAATCTAATAGTTGAATTTACAGGCCAAGATACTAGTACAGTAAAACCTAGCTTGATGGACCTTTGTGTCAACATCTGTTTGAGAAGTACATGCCTTAGTGTTTTGAAGGTTTTAAAATTAGTGTACATTATACTCCATTATACATTATATTCCCTTCATCAATCTGTTTTTCATAATATGTTCACTTCTCAAGGTTGCTGTCTGTAATGAGTTCAGTCTCAGCAGACCTGTGTTTAGACGTGGTGAATTCTTAACTGTTAGTAATGATTCTTTTTTTTTTAAAGACATCAATTCCTATCTTTCCAATGGCCTTCATGTAATCAGCACAACACAAGCTGCAAATTTCTGTTTTGAATGATTTATGCTTGAAGTTTCTAACCAGTTAACATAACATTTGAACCATCTTAGTGTACTGGCATTTTTAGACAGTACAATAGTTGCTATAATGGGCACATCATGGGCGGCACGGTGGCACAGTGGTTAGCATTGCTGCCTCACAGCGCCAGAGACCTGGGTTCATTTCCCGCCTCAGGCGACTGACTGTGTGAAGTTTGCACATTCTCCCCATATCTGCGTGGGTTTCCTCTGGGTGCTCCGATTTCCTCCCACAGTCCAAAGATGTGCAGGTCAGGTGAATTGGCCATGCTAAATTGCCCGTAGTGTTAGGTGAAGGGGTAAATGTAGGGGTATGGGTGGGTTGCGCTTCGACGGGTCGGTATGGACTTGTTGGGCCAAAGGGCCTGTTTCCACACTGTAAATAATCTAAAAAAAATCATCCTAGTGAGACACAGTGGAAGCTTCAAAAGAACATAGAGGTGGATTGGGTGGACACGTTGCAGATGAAATTCAATACAGAGAAATGTGAAGTGACTCATGTTGGTCAGAAGAACAATGAGAGACAATATAACACACAGTGTACAATTCTAAAGAGTGTACAGAAGCAGACAGAGCTGGGTTCAGACATCCATATGTCTTTAAAAGTGGCAGGGCAAGTTGAGAGCATGGTTAATAAAATGCATAATATGCTGGGCTTTATTTATAGGGGCATAGAGTACAGGAGCAAGGGGGCTAAGTTAAACTTCGAGGACACACTGGTTTAGCCTCAGCTGGACTAATGGGCAGTGTGGGGATCATGCAGTAAACAATATGTGGATATGGAGCCCAGAGAGAGAAAGGTCAGCACTTGGACAAACAAAGGAATGGGTGATGGTCAGTCTGGGAGAATCAATAGCTGCTAATGAGGACCATTAGTAAATGACAATAGGTTGTGTATGGTAACAGCCCATGTCTTGGCGAGGCCTGGTGTTGGGGGGTGGGGGGGAGGGGGGGGCACTGTTGGGGTAAGGATATAGAAAAAGGTGCTCAGGCTCAAATTATTGAACTCAATATTGAATCCCGAAAGTTGCAGGGTTCCCAAGCAGAAAATGGGATGCTGTTCTTCCAGCTGAGCTTTGCTGGAGCACTGCAGCAAGCCTGAGACAGAAGTTGACCAGGGAACAGGGTGCTGTGTTGAAATGGAATACACTGTGTTCCCTGGCCAACATCTCTGTCTTGAACATCCATCTTGCCTAACATCCAGATAATCGCAGGATAAGCCAGAACTTGAATATTGCTGAAAAGAATGACATGTTGTGAAAGAAGTTTGTCTTGCATGCAGTTTTGCATCTCAAGACTGCAACCTTGAGAAGTGAAAATATTATGAAAAGTCTTGGCTGTTTTACTGGTGGGGAGTAGCATGCATTATTCTCAGGTTACAGTTTCCACTTGCTCACAACTTTTATTGAAATTTGGTCTGTCTGTCCATCAGATATATGCACCCAGCATCCACTGCTGTATTTCCTTTTATAGAGTCAGAGTCATATTGAATTTAATTTGCTTGATTTTGACATTTTGAATCCAGTAGCCAACACTAACGAAAACAGAGGATGAAATGTGAAGGGTGATAGTGGGGTGACCTCAGTTCCCAGATCTAGGGAATGCGAGTATTCTCAATTCTGAGCATTATTCAGTGATTCTCTGCAGGCTTGTATAAGTCTTTTGAAAGCAGAATAATCCTAATTGTAATATTAATATGATTGACCAATCAATGCCTACCACTTAGTCTCTTGTGAACCAGTTCAGGTACTGGAGACAGAGAGGCACTCAGTGAAACTACACCTGACCATGAATCAGCAAAAATAGGAAGAGAGAGCTTGGCTAATTTACTCTGTATTTGTGATTCTGTTGAGACACTGTATGTATACTATTGTGTATTAACTGTTCAAGAAATGATCGTACTGAATACCTTTGTGCATAACATTTGAACTTCAGAATTCATATTCTTGAATTGGGTCCTTTGTTTACATGGTGTCTCCTACACCAATTAAGTTTTTGGACCATCAGTTTTAAATCAACTGCAAATCACTAGAGTAATTTTTAATTTATCTTTCATGCATTCATTTCCAGTATAAATTCCTTTCACTGATGTTTCCCTTGTCTGTTTTCATCAACATAGTGGTGTACGTGGTGCTTTTTAGCTTATTTAGGATGCAGACGATGTAGCTGAGACTGCAACTTCCCTGCATCTCTCGACAATTGTCAATGTGTTTTTCGACATTTGATTAATGAATTGCCATTTCTGCTGCTAGTCGACGCCAAAATGCTTTAAGTGCAGATTTTTGGTTGTCATGACAGTATGAATGTGAACTGGTCCTATTTAATGTCCGAACAGCTTTAAAACAAATCTCAAACTTCAATATGTTAATATATTTTACAGGTGCAAGTATAGAGTTGATGTGTTAATATCCAGAATCTAGGCGAATTTCTTAAACGACTTGAATTTTGTTTACAGATTTAAAAGTATGTTCCCACTACATTGTTTCCTCCTTATTCTCTGCTTTTATTAACTGCTTTTCCCATATTGGTTTTACCGTCATTATCATTATTTTCAAATCGTAACTTCAATAATTACTATTGATTTTTCAATGTAGAGGTTATTACTCAAGTTATGACTTTAAGTATCGAGGGTTAATTAATCATAAATATTTCATTCTTCCCTCTTCTGAACAGCAGATGAAAATAAACCATCTCCTATCACCCCATATGGGGAAATGTACCTATACCATAGTCCGGAAGATGATCAGGTGAGTTTAAACCAGTAAAACAAAAATGTATTTAAAATGTGAGTAACTGAATGACTCCTACATGTGTCATCTTGTTAAAGTTCCTGCACAACGGCGCGTTCTATGTGGGGAGGCTGTTAAACTTTAATTTAAAGTTGATATATTTTTCATTAGATGATCAGTATGATTGTACTTCGAAAGTAAAGCAAGCCAGGAGAATAAGCTTTGGTACCTTTGTCACATAAATTATTAGGGAATTGGTTACTCAAACTCAATCCTTTAAATGTCTTTAAATTGATGGAAGTGCTTTTGATAATACATTACGCATTATCTCTGATCACCACGGCTTAATTTAAACTATCCAGGGACTTTGTTGACCAGGTTTTTTTATTTAATTTGGTAAAGTCTTGAATTTGTCAAAATTCAATTGTCAAGAGTTCCCCGACTGTAACCAGCATGTTCCTACAAGTAGGCAGGATTAAATGTCTGCGCCTTGCCCAGTGATCTCTGATCAATCAATCAAATGTACGTGGGAGTAGAAGCTATTTTACTGGCTGACTTCATTGTCAACTATAAAAACAAAGCCTGCATTAACATTTATTGGCTAGGGGACCAGAGTCACTGGCAGTCAGTAAGTTTGTTGGCATTGTTTTGGCAATTTAATTTAAAGATGGTGTGGGCGGCACGGCGGCACAGTGGTTAGCACTGCTGCCTCACAGCGCCAGAGACCCGGGTTCAATTCCCGCCTCAGGCGACCGACTGTGTGGAGTTTGCACATTCTCCCCGTGTCTGCGTGGGTTTTCTCCGGGTGCTCCGGTTTCCTCCCACACTCCAAAAATGTGCAGGTTAGGTGAATTGGCCACGCTAAATTGCCTGTAGTGTTAGGTGCAGGGGTAAATGTAGGGGAATGGGTCTGGGTGTGTGCGCTTCGGCGGGTTGGTGTGGACTTGTTGGGCCGAAGGGCCTGTTTCCACACTGTAAGTAATCTAATCTACAGAATCCATCCAGTAGGCCTCAGACTTGTGAAGAATCTATTCGGTGACCTATGTGGTATTTGCACGGAACGTTGTAAATCATCCTTAGCATTGTCAAACCAAGAAGTTATACAAATGAATAATGGAATTACCATCACAACTTGGAAAGCACTCAGTTATAAGTTATTCTGCTGCAGTAAGAATACATTATTTCATATGTATAGTAGAATTGATGACTGCTAGATTGCGAAAATAGTAGATCTGCCTTAAAAGTTTACTTGAGTACAGAGGTGCTAGTCCCTCCAATAAGTAGTCAAATAGACATACAGCTTGGAAACAGACCCTTCGGTCCAACTGGTCTGTGTTGAGCATAATACCAAACTAAATTAGTACCACCGGCTGCTACTGGACTATGTCCCTCCAACCCTTTCCTATTCATGAACTTATCCAAATGTCTTTTAAGATTGTAGAATCTTCTGTTGGAATGTATTTACATTGTCCAATGTCTAACTGTGCAGTGGTGTGACTGGGTTGCAATAATACTGTGTGATCTAAACTGGACATTCCTACAATTTATTGTGCCTTCATGTGTGCCTCTGCAATAGTTTTAAAGGCAGATCAGGAAACCTTTCAAGACAAGGCCCGATACAACTCATTATGCAGTTTATTTCATTGCAAGTGAATACATAAAACAGGAGTTAAAATTTAACACACTTAGTTCAGTCAGTCTTTTAGCAATTATGCAATTTTGGAACTTTATAAAATGAGAAATGTAATATGTTTCCTCACATCATAGATTCATTTTGTTTGAGTTAACTACATAAACTATTACCACCCTCCATACAATACCTATGTTTGTGAGAAGATTCGTAGCTCGGGGGCTCATTGTTGTGGTTCTGTTCGCCGAGCTGGGAATTTGTGTTGCAGACGTTTCGTCCCCTGTCTAGGTGACATCCTCAGTGCTTGGGAGCCTCCTGTGAAGCGCTTCTGTGATGTTTCCTCCAGCATTTACAGTGGTTTGTCTCTGCCACTTCCGGTTCTCAGTTCCAGCTGTCTGTGGCCGGTATATTGGGTCCAGGTCGATGTGTTGGTTGATAGAATCTGTGAATGAGTGCCATGCCTCTAGGAATTCCCTGGCTGTTCTTTGTTTGGCTTGTCCTATAATAGTAGTGTTGTCCCAGTCAAACTCATGTTGCTTGTCATCTGCGTGTGTGTCTACTATGGATAGCTGGTCGTGTCGTTTCATGGCTAGTTGGCGCTCATGGATACGGATCGTTAGCTGTCTTCCTGTTTGTCCTGTGTAGTGTTTTGTGCAGTCCTTGCATGGGATTTTGTACACTACGTTGGTTTTGCTCATGCTGGGTATCAGGTCCTTTGTCCTGGTGAGTTGTTGTCTGAGAGTGGCTGTTGGTTTGTGTGCTGTTATGAGTCCTAGTGGTCGTAGTATTCTGGCTGTCAGTTCAGAAATGTTCTTGATGTATGGTAATGTGGCTAGTCCTTTGGGTTGTGGCATGTCCTCATTCCGTTGTCTTTCCCTTAGGCATCTGTTGATGAAATTGCAATTTCATCAACAGATGCCTAAGGGAAAGACAATGGAATGAGGACATAAGACATTGGAGTGGAAGTAAGGCCATTCGGCCCATCGAGTCCACTCCGCCATTCAATCATGGCTGATGGGCATTTCAACTCCACTTACCCGCATTCTCCCCGTAGCCCTTAATTCCTTGTGACATCAAGAATTTATCAATCTCTGCCTTGAAGACATTTAGCATCCCGGCCTCCACTGCACACTGCGGCAATGAATTCCACAGGTCCACCACTCTCTACCTGAAGAAATGTCTCCGCATTTCTGTTCTGAATTTACCCCCTCTAATTCTAAGGCTGTGTCCACGGGTCCTAGTCTCCTCGCCTAACGGAAACAATTTCCTAGCTTCCACCCTTTCCAAGCCATGTATTATATTGTAAGTTTCTATTAGATCTCCCCTTAATCTTCTAAACTCCAATGAATACAATCCTGGATTCTCAGCCGTTCCTCGTATGTTAGACCTACCATTCCAGGGATCATCCGTGTGAATCTCCGCTGGACACGCTCCAGTGCCAATATGTCCTTCCTGAGGTGTGGGGACCAAAACTGGACACAGTACTCCAAATGGGGAGCTCCTAACCAGAGCTTTATAAAGTCTCAGTGGCACAATGGTGCTTTTATATTCCAACCCTCTTGAGATAAAGGACATTCCACAACCCAAAGGACTAGCCACGTTACCATACATCAAGAACATTTCTGAACTGACAGCCAGACTACTACGACCACTGGGACTCATAACAGCACACAAACCAACAGCCACTCTCAGACAACAACTCACCAGGACAAAGGACCTGATACCCAGCATGAGCAAAGCCAACGTAGTGTACAAAATCCCATGCAAGGACTGCACAAAACACTACACAGGACAAACAGGAAGACAGCTAACGATCGGTATCCATGAACACCAACTAGCCATGAAACGACACGAACAGCTATCCTTAGTAGCCACACACGCAGATGACAAGAAACGTGAATTTGACTGGGACAACACTACTATTATAGGACAAGCCAAACAAAGAACAGCCAGGGAATTTCTAGAGGCATGGCACTCATCCACAGATTCTATCAACCAACACATCGACCTGGACCCAATATACCGGCAACAGACAGCAGGAACTGAGAACCGGAAGTGGCAGAGACAAACCACTATAAATGCCGGAGGAAACATCACAGAAGCGCTTCACAGGAGGCTCCCAAGCACTGAGGATGTCACCTAGACAGGGGACAAAATGTTCGCAATGCAAATTCCCAGCTCGGCGAACAGAACCACAACATACAATACCTACTTTTGTAATGATCAGCTTATATCTGAGGTTTGTTGTGATTACATCATAGACTTACAAAGAAGACAGACCTGATGATCTGTACTTTATGGATTGAACTGATGGTAGCAGAAGGGGACCTGAAATTGGGGCAAGAAAAGCCAAAATATTTAGTAGAGAAATACTCTGGCATAGACATGTTTGACCAATTAACTGTTTCTGCAAATATTTATTAGTTAATGTTTTAAAATTCATGCTTAATTATTCTTTCAATTGCTAAAATATGTAATTTCTGTAATTGTTTGGATTTTTTTTAAAAAGAAAATTCTTTCTCAGGAGATTTTAAACAGACATCTTCTGCATGGTATTGAAACATCAACAAGAGAAATTAGTGACCAAGAGACAAACAATGAATTAAGGTATTAACAATTCACACAATTTAGCACTTTTCTTTTGTAAAGAATGTTTAATGATTTAAAGTTTAATGATTTAAATAATTTTCTACAAATAACCTTTTATATTATCATGTTTGCTCCCTATACTTATCCGTTTATGTTTGCTATTTTAATGTTAACACTTCCGATCTTCTCAATTTTAAGAAATATTCAAAGTTGGATTCATGGTTGTTATTATGTGACCGTAAATCTTGCATATATTTGATCTCAATATATATCTAAGACTGAGCAAATTCTAAACCCAATTTGTTAAATTACACAGCGGTTACATTTTTATTGAATATGACTCTACAATATCAGATTCTGGGTAATCCAAGATGGAGGACGGGAAAAATTTCTGGCTGTAAGAGCTGCTCTTTTTTTTGAGGTATTTTAGGTGTTGGAGGTGATTTCCTCGAATTCTAGGAGCCACAATTACTGTTTTATATGCTGTTGCATTGTTTTGGAACTTTGGAAAAAAATAGTCAAAACGACAGCAGTTTTAAAAGGGAGAAGAGCAGACAAAGGAAGCACATGGTGATGACAGTGCAGGAAAGAGAGAGAGAGAGAGACAGAGAGAGAGAGAACCTGCAGAGTTACTGCCTTTGCTGTTTGAATTTGTGTATCGCTGGACATCGGAGTGCATCTGGGAAAATTGACAAACAATGAAATTCACAACTAATCTTGGAGGAACTGTTGGGCGAAGTTCACAGCACAGAATCAGATAAGTTCATTGTAGTTTTAAGTCTGTCCAAGAGAAATGCTGCAGTAGTGAGTATAGTGGATTCTTTCTTGATTTATATGTTTTTGGAGAGAAGACTCTTGATTAAACTTAAAATATAAGCCATAACTTATATTTGTAGAGGAATAAGACGGTGTTATTTTCTGGGTCTGTAGATTGTGAAGGAGCAAAAATGGCCTTTGCAGTGAAATGTACTTCTTGTCAAATGTGGGAGTTTAAGGAGAGTTTAAGGGTTACTGCAAATTATATCTGCCATAAATGCTGTTGGATGCGAATCTTATCAGACCGAGTGGATCGGTTGGAGAGAAAGGTAGAAGCGATGAGGAATTTGCAACAGCTACAGTATGTGATGGATGGCAGTTATAGGAAGGGGGGAAAGTCTCAGATACAGTCACAAAGATGGGTTAACTCCAGGAAGGGTAAGAGAGGTAGGCAGCTAGTGCAGGAGTCTTTTGTGGTTATACCCATTTCAAACAGGTATGCTGTTTTGGAAAATGTAGGGGGTGATGGATTCTCAGGGGAACGTAGCATGAACAGCCAAGTTTCTGGTATTGAGACTGGCTCTAATGCAACGAGGGGTACGTCGGTTTCCAAGAGATCGATTATGTTAGGGGATTCTGTACTCCGAGGTACAGACAGACGTTTCTGTGGCCAGCAGAGAAAAAGCAGAATGGTGTGTTGTTTCCCTGGTGCCAGGATCAAGGATGTCTCAGAGAGGGTGCAGAATGTACTCACGGGGGAGAGGGGCGAGCAAGAAGTCATTGTCCACATTGGAACCAATGACATTGGAAGGGAAAAGATTGAGACTCTGAAGGGAGATTACAGAGACTTAGACAGAAATTTAAAAAGGAGGTCTTCAAGGGTAATAATATTTGGATTACTCCCAGTGCTACGAGCTAGTGAGGGCAGGCATAGGAGGGTAGAGCAGATGAATGCATGGCTGAGGAGCTGGTGTATGGAAGAAGGATTCACATTTTTGGATCATTGGAATCTCTTTTGGGGTAGAAGTGACCTGTACAAGAAGGACGGATTGCACCTAAATTAGAAGGGGACTAATATACTGGCAGGGAAATTTGCTAGAACTGGTTGGGAGGATTTAAACTAGTAAGGTGGGGGGTGGGACCCAGGGGGATAGTGAGGAAAGAGATCGATCTGAGACGGGTGCAGCTGAGAACAGAAGTGAGTCAAACAGTCAGGGCAGGTAGGGACAAGGTAGGACTAATAAATTGGACTGCATTTATTTCAATGCAAGGGGCCTAACGGGGAAGGCAGGTGAACTCAGGGCATGGTTAGGAACATGGGACTGGGATATCATAGCAATTACGGAAACATGGCTCAGGGATGGGCAGGGCTGGCAGCTTAATGTTCCAGGTTACAAATGCTACAGAAAGGATAGAAAGGGAGGTAAGAGAGGAGGGGGAGTGGCATTTTTGATAAGGGATAGCATTACAGCTGTGCTGAAGGGAGGATATTCCCGCAAATATATCCAGGGAAGTTATTTGGGTGGAACTGAGAAATGAGAAAGGGATGATCACCTTATTGGGATTGTATTATAGACCCCCCAATAGTCAGAGGGAAATTGAGAAGTAAACGTGTAAGGAGATCTCAGCTATCTGTAAGAGTAATAGAGTAGTTATGGTAGGGGATTTTAACTTTCCAAACATCGACTGGGACTGCCATAGTGTTAAGGGTTTAAATGGAGAGGAATTTGTTAAGTGCGTACAAGACAATTTTCTGATTCAGTATGTGGATGTACCTACTAGGGAAGGTGCAAAACTTGACCTATTCTTGGGAAATAAGGCAGGGCAGGTGACTGAGGTGTCAGTGGGGGAGTACTTTGGGGCCAGCGACCATAATTCTATTCGTTTTAAAATAGTGATGGAAAAGGATAGACTAGATCTTAAAGTTGAAGTTCTAAATTGAAGAAAAGCCAATTTTGACGGTATTAGGCAAGAATTTTCGAAAGCTGATGGGAGGCAGATGTTTGCAGGTAAAGGGATGGCTGGAAAATGAGATAACAAGAATCCAGAGAAAGTATATTCCTGTCAGGGTGAAAGGAAAGGCTGGTAGGTATAGGGAATGCTGGATGACGAAAGAAATTGAGGGTTTGGTTAAGAAAAAGAAGGAAGCATATGTCAGGTATAGACAGGATAGATCGAGTGAATCTTTAGAAGAGTATAAAGAAAGTAGGAGTATACTTAAGACGGAAATCAGGAGGGCAAAATGGGGACATGAGATAGCTTTGGCAAATAGAATTAAGGAGAATCCAAACGGTTTTTACAAATATATTAAAGACAAAAGGGTAACTAGGAAGAGAATAGGGCCCCTCAAAGATCAGCAAGGTGGCCTTTGTGTGGAGCCACAGAAAATAGGGGAGATACTAAATGAATATTTTGCATCAGTATTTACTGTGGAAAAGGATATGCAAGATATAGACTGTAGGGAAATTGATGGTGACATCTTGCAAGATGTCCAGATTACAGAGGAGGAAGTGCTGGATGCCTTGAAATGGTTAAAGGTGGATAAATCCCCAGGACCTGATCAGGTGTTTCCGAGAACTCTGTGGGAAGCTATAGAAGTGATTGCTGGGCCTCTTGCTGAGATATTTGTATCATCGATAGTCACAGGTGAGATGATGGAAGACTGGAGGTTGGCAAACGTGGTGCCACTGTTTAAGAAGGGCGGTAAAGACAAGCCAGGAAGCCAGTGAGCCTGACCTCGGTGGTGGGCAAGTTGTTGGAGGGAATCCTGAGGGACAGGACGTACATGTATTTGGAAAGGCAAGGACTGATTTGAGATAGTCAGTATGGTTATGTGCGTGGGAAATCATGTCTCACAAACTTGATTGAGTTTTTTGAAGAAGTAACAAAGAAGATTGATGAGCCAGAGCAGTAAATGTGATCTATATGGACTTCAGTAAACTGTTCGACAAGGTTCCCCAGGGGAGACTGATTAGCAAGGTTAGATCTCATGGAAAACAGGGAGAACTAGCCATTTGGATACAGAACTGGCTCAAAGGTAGAAGACAGAGGCTGGTGGTGGAGGGTTGTTTTTCAGACTGGAGGCCGGTGACCAGTGGAATGCCACAAGGATCAGTGCTGGGCCCTCTACATTTTGTCATTTACATAAATGATTTGTATTCAAGCAAAAGAGGTACAGTTAGTAAGTTTGCAGATGACACCAAAATTGGAGGTGTAGTGGACAGAGAAGAGGGTTACCTCAGATTACGACAGGATCTGGACCAGTTGGGCCAATGGGCTGAGAAGTGGCAGATGGAGTTTAATTCAGATAAAGGCAAGGTGCTGCATTTTGGGAAAGCAAATCTTAGCAGGACTTATACACTTAATGGTAAGGTCCTAGGGAGTGTTGCTGAACAAAGAGACCTTGGAGTGCAGGTTCATAGCTCCTTGAAAGTGGAGTCGCAGGTGGATAGGATAGTGCAGAAGGCATTTGGTATGCTTTCCTTTCTTGGTCAGAGTTTTGAGTACAGGAATTGGGAGGTCATGTTGCGGCTGTACAGGACATTGGAATATTGCATGCAATTCTAGTCTTCTTCCTATCAGAAAGATGTTGTGAAACTTGAAAGGGTTCAGAAAAAATTTACAAGGATGTTGCTCGGGTTGGAGGATCTGAGCTACAGGGAGAGGCTGAACAGGCTGGGGCTGTTTTCCCTGGAGCGTCGGAGGCTGAGGGGTGATCGTATAGAGGTTTACAAAATTATGAGGGGCATGGATAGGATAAATAGGCAAAGTCTTTTCCGTGGGGTCGGGGAGTCCAGAAATAGAGGGCATAGGTTTAAGGTGAGAGGGGAAAGATATAAAAGAGACCTAAGGGGCAACTTTTTCACGTGGAGGGTGGTACGTGTATGGAATGAGCTGCCAGAGGATGTGGTGGAGGCTGGTACAATTGCAACATTTAAGAGGCATTTGGATGGGTATATGAAGAGGAAGGGTTTGGAGGGATATGGGCTGGGTGCTGGCAGGTGGGACTAGATTGGGTTGGGATATCTGGTTGGCATGGACGGGTTGGACCTAAGGGTCTGTTTCCATGCTGTACATCTCTATGACTCTAATATCAACAAACAAATTAAACAATCCATTCACACCTGAAAGATGTATTTGAAAGAAGGAGAAAATATTGAAAGTGTACATCTGGGCAGTTACATCTTCAAGGAAGGAAAATCAGATTGTGTTTAATTTTTACAGTTTCTTTTGGCTCTGCCAAAGACTCTGCATTCAGATATTGTGCAGTTTGAACAGCATTTTCTTTTTTGTTTGCCTTGGATTTGCTAGTTTTGCAGTAACCTGAGTAAAGCATTATTTAATTAAGGAAATAATAAGGTGACCTTCCTAGGAAGAGCAGTACATGTAAAATACTTCAGGACCGTACGAGATGAAGGTGTAATTATCCACTGCGATGTCAACCAGGAAGCTGTTAACCACTGAGATTGTTGATCAGGAATTGTAAGGAATTCCCTGACTGTAACCATGTATGTTCCTATCAGCAGGCAGGATTAAATGTCTGCTCCTTGCCCCAATGATCTCTGTTCAAACACTAAAATGTACGTGGGAGTGGAAGCTATTTTACTAGCTGATTTCAAATATATGTTTGCTCAATACTTTATTGTGTGTTTAAGACTAGGTTTCCTCCCTTATTTCACTCCTAGTTTATTGAAGATAAGTTGTTCTGATGTAGAAGTATAAACAAACCGCTTTGGTCGCATCACACATTTGCAAAGGAATTCAGTTGTTTACTTTTTTTCACTCATGATTAATTTTCAATATTCCCTTAATGTCCTGCAATATCCAGAACTTTCAATGTTGCAGGATGATTTTGGTGAGCAGAGAGCTTTTCTGAAAGCACCTTGCTACTTGTAGGCTCAGTGTTAGTCATTTGATATTTTTTGATAGGGTAGAGAAAACAATAAGCCTTTGCAAAGCTTGCATGATCACCCTTAGTTTGTTTGGTTGCTTCCTGTGCCCAGAAGAAGGGTGACATTGGTGCTGTGAGTCAACTTCAGTGGCATTTTCAGAATTCTTAATATTAAATTTTTTGATTGGAAAAGGAGAACAGAGCAGTAACTCTGATCTCCATGCCCCCTGAAAATTATTTGGAGCTTTAGCCTGCTGCTTCCTCCACCAGCACCACCTCCACTTCCCAGAAATTTGAGTAATTGTAGTATTTTCCTGTTGACCACTGCTAGCATGATATGGTGTTGGCCATCCCCAGCAGTGTATGGTACAGGATAAACGGTTGCTTGAGAGAATTTACTGCAGTCAATCCTAATTTGTTTTTCCATTTGTCGGGAGCCTATCGAATGATTTGCACAGTGGTGGATGCACTGGTGTAGCATATCTCTAGTTGTTATAAAGAAGGTTTGACGCCTGATAGCAATTAGTGTAACTAATTGTGAGGCATAATTACAGAAACTTAGGGAACTAGTACAGATACATCATCTTTTAATAACTAGAATAGAACTCCCTGTTACCATGCACAGACTGTGTGACATCAACAGGATGGGTATAATCGGTGTAAGATGAAAAATACTTTACGTCTTGTACAATAGAAATGGCATTGAACCCACTGCTATTAAACAAACTATAGCATTTAAAAAATTCCTTCCTATCTGTAGAAGTGTTAAGTGAACTTTAGCCTTGTTATTTTGTTTATAGTACAGTTATTTTAAAAGCAGTTTTAAAGTTTTACCTGTGAATGATTGATTTATTTATTGATACTGAAAAGTTGCCCAACAAAATATATTTTCTTAAATTAAATGTCTTTGGTCAGTCTTTCTGGAAATAACTGTTTTATTCAATAAAATAAAGGCAGATGCTAGATAGCTAAAACAAAACCAAGTGTGGAGAAACTCAGCAGGTCCGGCAGTATCCGTGGAAAGCAAAACAACAATTAATGTTTGAATATGACTCTTTGGGAGTTTATCTGTTACTTTCTCCACAGATCCTGCCAGACCAATTGTGTTTCTCCAGCACCTTGTGGTGTTCGACTGACCTGTCTCATTCTTGGTAAATGAACCTGTTCAAATGGAATTCAGAAGGCTTTTTTTTCCTGAATAGAATCCATAATCCATAGTAGGCTAACTTTTCGTAAAATGAAACTTCGTTTAAGGTAGAGATAGGAATTTTGGTTACGGAGAGCCTTTTGTATAAGTGCTGTTTTTGACATGTTGCATGTTTATTGTGCTATGTGTATGTAAGGTCATGCACTGATGCAATTTCAGTCCTCCTTGTCAATATGTATTTATCAAATGTGCAGCGCAAAAACATACTGTTCTTCCCAATTAGCCTAAGTTGAAGTTTGCCCACCTCCCATTCATACACAAATAAATTGGGAGCTTGAGTAGGTGATCCAGCCCTTCAAACCTGCTTCCCCAATAAATAAGATCACGCTGATCTAATTCAGCTCCATCTTCTTGTCTATCCCCTTTTACCTTTTGATTTCCTTATCATTGAGGCCCTTCATCCAGGTCATTGTTCGTGATAGCAAATAGGAGATGTCAAAGAGGCTGGAAATCAGTAGCTATGTCTTATATAGGAATCTGTACTGTAAGTGTTCTTATTCACGGTACAATCAGTGACAAAACACGTTAGGCAGGCGCTTGAAGAAATGGGAGATAAAGGAGCTTGGCAGGCTTTCATGGCTAGGTCTTCTGTTTGCGAACAGTAGAAACGCTAACACAGCTTGGTTATTTAGAAAGACCTCCTTCTGCCTTTTAATTTAAATGTTAATGATTTTAGTGCTGCTTGGAATCAAGTCATTGATATCATGTTAGACAATTTGCCTGGATTGGATTGAAACATATTGGAAGTAAATTTGTTGACAATTGCATCATCTATTTCTACGTATAACTTTTTGATTTTAGAAATCATTTTGTTTTATGCAGGTAGATACTGTCCAAAAACAATTTAACTGCTGGTTCAGAGACTTGCTACAGTTATTTAAGGCATGTTCTTTAGAAAAAAAAGGTTGAGTCCAGTATTAATTGGACACTGCTGTTGCTGTGCGAAAAATATAGAATGAGGAAATAAAGTAGTGAGTGATATAGTCCTTTGACTCTCAGTAATGTTGGATAAAAACAACTTGAAATGGAGAACAAATTACTGGAAGTACACAACGGCTGAGTTAATGTCTGAAAAGAGAATATTGATTCATTTGTAGATCGCTTGTCTCATCTCCAGATTTAGAGAGAGACATGCATTTGTGTAGTCCTTCTACATTGTTGAATGTCCTGAGGTGCATTCCAGCCTGTCAAATTCTTTTAAGTGCAGTCACTTTTGAAAAACTTCAACAGTGGCAGCTCATCTGCACACAGCAAGCTCCCACAACAAAATGTGACAGTGACTAGATAATCTGTTTTTATGGCCAATTCCCATACTTTTTTTTTCTGCATGGCAATGGGACTTTTATCTGAAAGGGCAGATGGGGAAGCTTAATAGTTGAACAGAAGATGGCACCTCTGGCAGTGCAGCGCTGCACGGCAATGCACAGAGGCTTTAGCTGAGATTGTTGTGCTAAAACACCGCTGGGCACCTGAGAGGCAAGAGTGCTGAGGCAAGATTGACACTGCTTCTTAGTGGGAGATTAGTAGATAACTTTATAAAAGGATAATGATGTAAATATAGTCATTTTTATTCAAGAAGTAAATGACACAGTATTTACTAATTTACAGGACCCACCATGGTGCAAAGTTGTCCGACAATAACAAGGTGGAGCAGTTATCATCACACTCTGACCACCATATAGCAGGCGAAGATCCTGAAATGGAATATTCTACAATCAGCGACAGTACTTGCAAGCAGAAGTTAACTGTTCAGGCGGTTTCTAGAGACTATTGCAAACTTCAAGCACCATCTAAGCAGAGTTTTGTGAAAACAGAGAATTGCTCACTTCTCCCTAATGCCACTGGAGAATCTATCTGTGATGCAGGACGTAATGAGCATGATCCGATATCACCATATGCTTGCTTCTATGGTGTGCCAAAGAAGACAAAGGAAGGTTGGCTGGATAAACTCTCACCGCAGGGGTAGGCACATCCATGATTCATCTCTGTACTTGTTGATTTTAAAAGTTAATTGATTGATTTGTATTCCTTCCAGTTTTATGTCAGAAGGGAAAAAATTGTTTCAGCATTAATGCCAAACATCTATTTTTGATTGTTGATAATTTGACATGTTTCTGTGCACTTCTCAGTAATGAGAAATTGTAATTTTTAGCTATTTTTAAAAAAAATGTTGGTTGTGCTACAGTTTTGATTTTAGTATCAAAAAACAGTTTCGAAATTTGCTGATGACACTACATTAGGGAAGAGTGGCTGGTCAGTTCTTGGGAAAGTGCAGAAAATGACAATGTAACGTTAATAACCTTCCAGAATGGGTGTATCAATTGAAAATTAGTTTTAAATAACTGAGATTTTGCATCTTGATAGGAGGTAAGGAAGTTACATATTATTTGGAAAGAGAGAATTTATATGGAGCCGAGAACTAAAATATTTGAGAGTACAAATTTGTAAATCATGAAAATTTGTGATTATTTTTAAGACAATAAAAAAGACAAAGCAAGCACTATTGCTTAATTCCAGTGAAAAAGATAATTTAAAAAAAAGTTTATTTTAAACTTGATAATGACCATTAATTATAGCACAATTGGACATTATATCCATTTTGTCGCTAATACAATTGGTATAGAGGAACTGGAAAAAGTGAAAAGATAATTCAAATGAACGGTACTGTATCTCTAAGACAATGACTATCAGGGAACCATGCACAGGCTGGTTGTTTCTTTCATTCACTGTGGGTGACCTCAGCATGGTCCTGAACATTTAGATTTTTGACAGTGTGTGTTTTCCCACTTTAGAACAAGAATACAAAACCGTCATTAAAGAATCCAGTAGGGAATATAAAGGAAACTATAAAAAGTTTTAAGAGTAAAATATTCCCAGGCTGATTTTGATTTGATTTATTATTGTCAATTGTACCGAAATATAGTGAAAAGTATTGTTTTGCATGCTAACCAGACAAATCATACCTTACATATGTACATTATGGTAATGGAACAGAATGTAGAATATGCTGTGGTTCTGTTCGCCGTGCTGGAAGTTTTTGTTGCAAATGTTTCGTCCCCTGGCTAGGCGACATCATCAGTGCTTGGGAGCCTCCTGCGAAGCGCTTCTTTGATGTTTCCTCCGGTGTTTATAGTGGTCTGTCCCTGCCGCTTCCGGTTGTCAGTTTCAGCTGTCCGCTGTAGTGGTTGGTATATTGGGTCCAGGTCGATGTGTTTGTTGATGGAGTTTGTGGATGAATGCCATGCCTCTAGGAATTCCCTGGCTGTTCTCTGTCTGGCTTGGCCTATGATAGTAGTGTTGTCCCAGTCAAATTCATGTTGCTTGGTGTCTGCGTGTGTGGCTACCAAGGATAGCTGGTCGTGTCGTTTCGGGGCTAGTTGATGTTCATGTATGCGGATTGATAGCTGTCTTCCTGTTTGTCCTATATAGTGTTTAGTGCAGTCCTTGCATGGGATTTTGTACACTACATTAGTTTTGCTCATGTTGGATATCGGGTCCTTCGTTCTGGTGAGTTGTTGTCTGAGCGCGGCTGTTGGTTTGTGTGCCGTTATGAGTCCTAGGCGTCGCAGTAGTCTGGC
>NC_057710.1:100118437-100166821 GCF_004010195.1 Chiloscyllium plagiosum
GACAACCGGAAGCGGCAGGGACAGGCCACTATAAACACCGGAGGAAATATCAAAGAAGCACTTCGCAGGAGGCTCCCAAGCACTGATGATGTCGCCTAGCCAGGGGACGAAACGTTTGCAACAAAAACTTCCAGCTCAGCGAACAGAACCACAGCAACGAGCACCCGAGCTACAAATCTTCGCACAAACTTTGAATGTAGAATATAGTGTTACAGCTACAGAGGAAGGTGCAAAGAAAGATCAACTCCAATATATGAGAGGTCTGTCATAAGTCTGATAACAGCAAGTAAAATGTTCATGAATCTTTTGATTTGTGTTTTCAAATTTGTATATCTTTTGCCTGATAGAGAGTGTAACCGGGGTGGGAGGGGCTTTGATGTTGGCTGCTTTCCCTAGATAGCAGGAAGTATAGACGGAATCAATGGGAGGAAGGCTGCTTATCAGGATGGACTGGGCTACGTTCACAGCTCTGTAATTTCTTGCAGTCTTCAGCAAAGCAGTTGTCATACCAAGGTGTGATGCATCTGGATAGGATGCTTTCAATGGTGCACCTATAACAATTGGTAAATGTTTTTGTGGACATGCCAAATTTCTTTACTCTTCTAAGGAAGGAGGGGTATTGATGGACATGGATGGACCAGGACAGATTATTGGTGATATTTACTCCTAGAAACTGAAGCTGCCAACCATCTCCACCTCAGCCCATTGATACAGACAGAGGCATATCCTCCACTGTACTACTCGAAGTGGATGACCAGCTCCTTTTTGTTTTGCTGACATTGAGGGAGAGATTGTTGTCTTTACACCGTGCCATGAATCTGTCTATCTTTTTCCTGTACTCTATCTCATCATTGTTTGAGATCCAACCCACTACAGTAACATCATCAGCAAATATGTAAATTTGGCCACACAGTCTTGAGTCTATATGGAGTATAAGCTGGCACAGTTGGCTGGCTTCTGAGCTGTATATTCCATATAATTATATGTATGTTTGTTTGACAAGCTCATGATTTTCCAATTGCATGTTCAGCCGCTTTGTGATAAAGTAACTTTTAAGATTGGTGCAGTAGTTGAGACACTGAAAAACCTGTCATTAACGACTATGAAAATATGGATATTTGCTATAAGATTATTCAAATAACACTGTTCAGCTGCCAGTTAGTGAGGGAGAAGTAACACTACCCTATGAAAGATAAGGGATAGAGGTCAAGTATTAAGTTCAGAAGAGCTGGCATTAGGGGAAACAGCTCAAACTGCACTTTTGTGTAATTTTAACTTGCATTCTTAGATACAATTAATAAATTATCCATTTTAAATTTGGTGTTCTCCACTTTTGTTTTCACTGCCATTTCATATTGACAGCTGTTAGGAATCTAGCACCCTCTTTCTAGAAAAGGGGTGCTGTCATTTGTAGCAAGATGCAATGAAAATTTTTCATCGTCAGTATTGTAATCTATAATGGGGAATGTCGATGTTGGAAAGTTTAAATTTGGGGAAGAAAGAATAGCCGTGTTTATATCGCACATTTCATGACCACTAGGTACTTTACAGACAATGAAGTACGTTCTGAAATGTTGTCACTGATGACTGTAGAAAATGCACCTGCCAATTTGTACTTGGCAAACACCCAAAAAATGTAATAATGATAAGGTAATCTATTTTTGTGACGTACTTGAATAAATATTGACCATGATTTCAGGGTGTGGGGAGGGGGGAGGAGGTTAACACCCCTTTCTTCAATATAATGTCTTAGGATCTTCTATAACAATTAAAACAGACTGATGTCTCCTCTGAGAGGTGACACTTTCTGCAGTTTTGTCCTCACTCACAACTGCATTTCAGTATCAGCCTTGATTTCTGTGTTTAAGCCCTGGAGTGGGAATTGATTGCAGAACCTCATGAACATGGGACATGGGAGTCAGAGAAAAGGTTGTTTGATCCTTTGAGTCTGCTCCACCATTCAGTACACAGCTGATGTGGTTGTTGTCTCAACTTCACTTTCCCATCTGTACCTCATAACCCTTGAATCCCATATAAATTATTCAGATGCAGGAGCCTGGGACTGACACAAGATGTGAAGTTGGCTGCCAGAGTCAATGATATCAAATCAGGGAGTGAATTATCCTTATTTCATTTGTTATGAATGCTGCAATTGGCCTTGATTCACTCTGCCTTTTGCTTTAGATTTATGTAAATATTAAAATAATTGAAAGGATTTGGAAAAATACCGAATCATTCATATAAAATGACTGAAATTACCTAATTTTAAAAAATAAATCTAGAAGGGAAGCTAGCTGAGCAAGTTAGGGCTACACTTAGCCATGACGATGCTAGCGAGGTTGGAATTTGTGGTAGGAAATAGCTATTTTAGACACTCAAGTGGAACATTCACTGCAGAAACATGAAGGGACTAGCAGGATAATAAAATACATCGAGTTTCCCATCATTTCATCTCCCAGTGCCTGGAACACTTGGATGCAAAGCACTTTACTTGCATTTCAAAACCTGATTCTATTGGTGTTGGGACTTGCTGTTGTCCCAAGAATCAATCTCCCTACAAGCAAGCCATTTCAGAGTAAATAAACTGCCATCAGTAAGTCAGCATGGAATGGGTCACTGCTTAAAACATGCTCACATTCCCAAGATCATGTGATGGGGTGAGAGGACCGGCTGAAATCTTGGTGTGGGTAAAATTTCTGCCCCACTGCAGATTCCTTCCTCTGAGGTAACCAGAGGAAGTTATAATTTTGAATAGAAAGTTCTAGCCTGATTCTTTTCCCCTTGCTTAAAGCTAGTGTCATTACCAGAGTCAATGGCTGTGTAAGATAATGAGAACCTAAGTGATGAGTTGAAATAAAATGAAGTTAGCATGTGTCTAAGCTTTTAACTGATTAAGATGCATCAAAAGTAGAGTTTGAAGTCACTAAATTTGAGGCTATGGTATTGTAAGCATTTTGAATAGAGTAGTAGAATTTTACAATTTACTGCAGTGAAATGTCTGAAGGTGTTATTTTGTGCTAAAGATCAGTACAACTTTCTATTGATTGCTAAATATGGTAAGGATTCAGTCCATTAAGTTGTTCACTACAAATGCATTCACTAAGAGGCCATTGGATAATTAATTATATCAAAATAAGTACAGGTGTATGAATGGAAAAGCCAGAGCTTGACACTAAGTAATGATTCTCATTTAATGATCCAGTGTAGGCATGATGTTCTGAATGGTTTCCTTCTACACCATGACACCACCTTTAAGAAAACATCAGCCATTTTATATATAACCAGGTTCCAGTAGCAGCAATAAGATGAGTCAGCAGTTTATCTGCTTTGGAGATAAATTGATCTTAATTGCTTGTCGAGACAGCCAACATTCCTGATTATCATTAACAAAGATATTTCATCATCCATATAGAGAGATTTGACTTTGCGTCTGAATGCACATTCAGCAATGCTACCATAATTCAATGAGTCAACATTAGCTGTTATTAGAATCCTTTTGGAGAACTTGTTTGATAGATTTGTCACAAGCTCACTGAAGTAATGGGCACAGGTTTTCTCTCCCTGGTGTGTCGTGATTAATGGTGAGAAATGTTGTGAGAACGGGGAAAAAAAATAAGACTTTCAATGTTGAGAATTTTTTTCCCTGTAAGTCATCAGTCTCACCACATCAGCCTACCTACTCGCGAATCAGCTGAGAGAGAGCACTTCAGTCCTTCAGCATTCAGTTTGGTGCTCAGGGTCACCGTGACTTGTCACGTGTGGGGACACACACTTATCTTACACACCTAAACAGGATGTATTTGCACTCACAGCGGCGCACACATTTTATTTCTCATCTTACTTTCTTAGAGCCCACTCAGTTCAACATTTACTTGGAGATTTCTAGGCTCTGTGTCCTGTTACAATCTTAATACTGATCTCAGCACTGACTCTATGTGGCTCATATTGCTTTCTTGGTAAACAGGGTCTTCATTGCTCAGTCACATGCTTCTGAAACTTGCATTGTTTTTTTCCCTGCACAGAAGGGGAGCCTGGCAGCTTGTGATGGTGAAGAGCACCAGACATCACTTTGGGTGCACATTTAAATGTATTTCAGCATCCGATCTGCAAACTGTGCCATGATTTTACGCTGCAATCGCACTACATGTGTTTCAAACAAATGGCCATGTGTGAAAGTGAAAACAGGGCAGTCCATGGTGGCGTGAAGCATCTTCAGTCAGTCAAGGGGAACACCGTAGTCAGTTTATGGGCTGGCCTTATTCCAGGTCGGTCAGGTGCTTGGATCCACCAGAGTGAGGGGATCTGTGCCGTTGCAGTTAAGAGTTGGTCCATGGTCTGTACTGAAGATTCAGTGGAAATTGTCTTGAGATTTCAGGTAGCTCAGTCGGATGCTCCAGAGATACCAGAATTTGAGGGGTGGGCCAGCTTTTCCTGCAGTGAGATAATTGAAGCGATTGACTGTAATGGAAGTGGATAGAAGAGCTGTTAGTGATGATGCAGGAGTGGGAGAGGTGGCAAGATTTCCTGTGGTGAGTGAATAGAAAGCGCAGAGAACATGAAGGGTTGGTAGTTTGGGAGAGGAGGTGGGTGAGAGCAGTTTACATGATGCATGCAATGTTGAGAGTCATCATCCAGGATCTTTGTTGAGATGTGTGTGTGCTGTGACATAATTAGTGTGACTGGTGGCCCTGTGAGTATGCAGTAGCAGCAGAGGGATAGTGGCACATGCCCTGAGAGTGTACGGAAGATTATTGAGCAGCTTCTTATACTGCTGGGCGCCCTGTTACATTCGGGGCACAGTACTGCCTCAAGTTGATGTTTTGTCTAAGTTGGCTGTCTGGTGGCTTGGTCTCCTTTGGTGATCAGCTGGAGATAAGACTGATCCCCAGCAACACCTCTAGGTCCTGCCCACGAGCAGGGAGTGAGCTTGCATTTCCTCTAGGATGTTGAATATTGAGGTTTGAACATTGCAGGGTAAGGGCCACTTCCTGGCTTGCAGCATCTCTAGTGGCGTGCAGCTGGCCTTTACATACGGCTCCAGTGGTGTGAACATCACGAGGTACCTGCAATGGTAAATATTTCCACTTCTCTGGTCATGTGGTTCCTGAGAAAAGGCACTAAAGAGCAGAGCTGCATAATCAATGCGATGAAGAGCAGAAGATTGTGTGAAGAAAATGGCTCTGAGGCATTGTTACCTGGGCACATGAATCTCGCTCAATGAAAGTCCAGAGCCAAAAATGATTTGGTAAAGTGACAGAGAATACTTCACTATTTTGGTTCAACCTTGCTTATTTACTAGCACCTTGTGATTATTATTATTATTGGCTGTATTGAGCATTGTTGCTGAAGCTTCCATTTATTGTCAACCAGTTCCACCTCAACCATTTTATTTTTCATCGTCATTGTTTTCAATCTTTGAAGTAATAATCCTTTGCTGGATTGATCTCTGGATTGTGGCTTACACAAACATGGAAGGAGTGGGTGAACGACACCTGAGCGCCGTGCCTGAGAGTTGTGTTTCCTGTGTCCAGTGACCCCTGCGGGAAGTATTTAGGTGTGGAACTTGGAGCGGGGCAGTATTAGACTTTGCTGAAATTAACACCGTTAAGACTCACAGACAAATAATCATAAAGGAGTGTAACTAGATTTATTGATTAATTGGGTCTATATCCCAATGTCAACATGGTAAAAAAATGATTGTGAGAAACATAAAATTTTCATATCATCCTTTAATTTTATATTAGTAGCTAACATGATTAATATACAAGAATAGAAACAGAATGTGAAAAATGTTGACACTTGCATTTTGTGCAGTTGCATATTAAAACACTTACGTTGCTAAATGATTCTGGCATGATTTTCTTTTGAGAGAAAGCTACAGTGATGTGTAAATAACTTAAAAATCTAAAATCTTTTGCTGTGGCTGGTAAGTAAAGTGCATCAAGCTTTTTAAGTCATAAACATTAAATGCTCATTACTTTATGTGCTGTTGGAACTACACATCATTCACAATTGATTCACAATACATTTTATGTGATTCTTTACCAAGCCAGAGATTTAATTAGTACGAGATAAACTGGTACGTTTTGTTTTGTATAACTAACCATTTTGGTTTAGTTTGAAACTTCTCGATGATTTTCACTCCCAAAAGTCTCGAAACTACATTATTTCAGTGTGTGCAGCCGCAAAGTTTCTTTACTCAGACAACAGGAGGGGTGTGGAACGCACTGCCTGCAAAAGTCATAGACTCGCCAACTTTAGGGGCATTTAAATGGTCATTGGATAGACATATGGATGAAACTGGAATACTGTAGGTTTGATGGGATTTGGATTGGTTTCACAGGTCGGCACAAATTCGAGGGCCGAAGGGCTTGTACTGTGCTGTAATGTTCTAAGTATCCTGACCAATAAACAGACAAATCTCTAAACCTCTATTATACGAGTACAGTTTGAACAAAATTTCATAAACTATCAGGACATTACGTTGCATGGAGGAGTATGTGACGAAACAAGACGTTCTAATATTGTATGATTTGATATGTAACCTTTTGCGGCTGCACACACTGAAATAATGTAAAAGATAGGGTAGAGAAAGGAGTTGTAAATAGTTGTTAGTTAATTATTCTTTGTTATACTTTAAGAAAGAAAGTTGTTAATTTTTACTTTAACTAGTTCTTGGCCTTTCGAATTTTCACAGATTACTGCACGGGATAAACCTTTTCTGTGTTGCTGGTTTAAATTAAGCTGGAGGGCTTACCCCGTGTCATAATATCAGTAAGGAAATCAGAATGAATATCATACACACCTTTGGGTCACTGTGGGTTTGAGTGTGTATATTCCTATTACGTGTATTTTTTAACAAAATGCTCAATTAAAACAAGTCTGTAATTTTAAGGATAATTTTCTGGCAACTTTCACATAACTTTTGATGAGTTAATCAAGTCACTCATTATATGCTGACTTTGCGCATTCTGATCTTAGCATATGTTAGATTTTAAAGATATTCTTTACCAGATCTTGTATTCTTTATAAAACAACATAGGACACGTTCTCTATTTAGCTGCAGTGATCCCAGTGATCTACAGTGATCCTGCACTATCCAGTGTATTATTGGCACCTCATTATTCAACTCATTACTTCCACCTTTGTCAAATGTAGATATTTTAGTTGTTAAATTTTTCATCAAATCTAAAAATATCAGTTATTCAAATTGTAGTTGAGTACCAGGAGGTCAGATATCATTCAGCTTTGGTTCAAGGCAAGTTCAGGACTCTTAAGACCATTAATCCATTCAGTCCATCTATTCTGCTCTGTCCCTCAATGAGATCATGGGTGATATAACAATGCTCAACTCCACTTTCCTGCTTTATGGACATACCTCGTGATTCTTTGATTTTAAAAGAAATATTGTGACACTGCTTTAAACATACTTAGCGACCCAACCTCAACAATCCCCTATAGCGAAGAATTCCACAGATTGACTCCCTTAAAGAGAATGAAATTCTCCTAAACTATGTTTTAAATGGATGACTCTTTATTCTGAGGTTATGCCTTATCGTCTAGATTGTCCCACAAGCGAAAACAACATCTCTGCATCTACCCTGTTGAGCTCCTAAGTGTCGTGTTTATTTTAATAAGGTCTCGTTTGATTCGAATAAACTCCTGAAGAGTACAAGTGGTGTAATGTGAGATTTAGTGAAGTCAACTACTTTAGTGGTATCTTTCCTTTTTAGATGCAATTGTTCAATCTTCTTAAAGACAATTTCAATCTTTACCTCACCATCCTGCCTCCCCAGTTCTATTGAATTGGAACAGTTTACCCAACAGGGGCGTTTGAACCAGGAGAGAACATTAGAAAGTAATGTCAATGTGCACAAAATGCTGGGAATATCCGATAACACTAGAATGAAGTTAACAGGTGGAATTGGAGTAAGGGAGAAAACAATGAAATCTGTATGTATGTTAATGTACAGAGTATAGTTCATGAAATTAGAAAGTTGGGAGCCTTGTGGGATTATGATTTTTATGGCAATAATGGAGACCTGACTTACGGATAGGCTGTTGTTTGTATCAAATATTCCTAATTCCAGTTTGATTATTTCAGAAGGAAAGGAGATGTCGCATTTTTGGTTAAGGAGAATATTGCATTAGTGAGAAAGATGATATTTCAGAGGGTGGAAGGACAGAATTGATTTGGCTATAACTAAGGAGTAAGAAGGGTACAATTCCTGGACCTTGATATAACGTGCAGACCACCAGCTAGTGGGAAAGAAATAGAAGAACAAATCAGCAAGATTGGGCGGCACGGTGGCACAGTGGTTAGCACTGCTGCCTCACAGCGCCAGAGACCCGGGTTCAATTCCCGCCTCAGGCGACTGACTGTCTGGAGTTTGCACATTCTCCCCGTGTCTGTGTGGGTTTCCTCCAGGTGCTCCGGTTTCCTCCCACAGTCCAAAAATGTGCAGGTCAGGTGAATTGGCCATGCTAAATTGCCCGTAGTGTTAGGTGCAGGGGTAAATGTAGGGGAATGGGTCTGGGTGGGTTGCGCTTCGGCGGGTCGGTGTGGACTTGTTGGGCTGAAGGGCCTGTTTCCACACTGTAAAGTAATCTAATCTATAAGGCAAAGAAATGAATTGACAAAACATACCATCCTTCTCATTTAAAAAAAAAATTACGTTGAGGTGAAAACATCATGAGGTAGTTTTAATTGGAGACTTTGACTATCTAAATGTTGACTAGGATGATGGTAGTGCAAGAGAAAGCAAGGAGCGTGCATTCTTAGATTGTGTTCAGGAGAATATCCTCCAGCAGCATGTGTCCAACACACCAAGAAAGATGGCATTGCTGGTCTCGAGTAAAGTGAGCCAAGTAGATCAAGTGATAATTGTAGGAACATTTGGGAAAACAATCATCATTGCATCATAACGGTTAGGAGGACTGTAGAAAATGACACTAGTCAACCCAAAATAAGAATAATCATCTGGCTGAGAGTTGACTTCATTGGGGCAACATCAGAGCTGGATGGGATAGACTGAAACCAATGTTTGTTGGGAAAAGCAGTAGCTGAACAATGGGTTGCCTTCATAGAGCAGATGATTTAGGCACAAACAAGGTATATTCCCTCAAAAGGAAAAGGTAGGATAAACCAATCCAAAGTGGGGAAAATAGAAATTAGTTAAAGAAGAAAATGTATGCTTATGACAGGCATCAGGTAGTAAATACAGTTGAGAACCAAGCTGAATACAAAATATTGGGAGAGGCGGGGGTTGGTGAAGAAGCAAATGAAGCAAAAGAGAGATTGTGACAAAATATGGTTGCTGCCTTAAAAGAAAATTCCAAAGTCTCCTGTAAGCATACTAAATATTAAATAAGTACAAACAACATGCTGTAGAAACTGAGCAAGTCTGGCACCATTTGTGGAGAGAGAAACAGTTCAGAAAATACTGCGTTCTGAAGAAAAGTCTTTGGACTCAACATTAACTCTGTTTCTCTCTCAATAGATGCTTAAAACCTGCTGAGTTTCTTCAGTATTTTCTGTTTTTGTTTCAGATTTCTAGCATCTGCAGTATTTTACTTTTATAATAATGGAATGGTGGTTGAAAAGAGGAGTGGGACTAAATAGGAACCAAAAGGAGTTTTGTCCTTGGAGGCAGGGCTGAGGTGTTAAACGAAAGCTTTGCATTGGTCTTTATCTAACCGGCAGCTGCTGCCGAGGCTATGTTGATAGACAATGTAACCCACTCAGTAGAATAGTTTAAAATTGATAAACTGTCAGTTGTCAAAGTTAATAAGGCACTAGGACTGAATGAGATGTATCTAAGGATATTGAAGGAAGTGAGAGTGGAAATTGCAGAGGCACTGACAATACTATTTCCTGGGTTTGGGGGAGGTACTTGGAGATTTGAGAATTGCAAATACCTAGTTCATTTTCAAAGAAGGTTGTGAGGATCAACCTAGCAATTGCAGCCCAGGCAGTTTAACTTCTGTAGAACATTTCTAGATACAATTATAGTGGATCAAATTAATAGTCACATGAAGAAATAGTGGATTCTGAAGGGTCAGCGTGGATTTGTTGAGGTAGAATCATGTCTGTCTAACTTACTGTTGCTTTCTTTTCCCAAGGGATGACAGAGGGTGAATGCAGAAAAGGCAGAGAATGTGGTGCAATTGAACTCAAAAGGGTTCAGTACACTGCATGCTGCAAACTTGTAATGAAAGTGATTGGTCCTGGAGTGAAAAGGACAGTAGTCATGTTAATTAAAAAGTGGCTGATGAATAGGAAATAGCAAGTAATTATTAAGGGGTAATTTTTATGCTGTCACATCGGGACACAGATTACAAGAATGGAGAGGTTAAGATGAACTTATCTTGGACACTATTTAGATCCTAACTGGACTATTGTGTTCAACCACACTAAAGGGAGATACATGGAGAGAGTGCAAGGATGGGACACTTCATTTCTGGAGACAGATTGGAGAAATTGGCATGTTTGTTTTTGGAGAGAAGATGTCCAAGGAGAGACTTGCTAGACATTTTAAAAATTAGGAGGGCCCTGGACAGTGTGAATGTGTTCCCATTTGAAAACGGATCAAGAACCAGAGGGTTCTATTTTAAAGTGTGTTGCAAAAGAGGTAAATGGTGAGGTAAGAAAAAACCTTTTCATGCAGTGAGCTTTTTCACACAGTTAGGGTTTGGAAAACATTCCCTGGAAGTTTGTTGGAGGCAGGATCAATTCAGGCATTCAATAGGGTATTGTTTCTGTTTACTCATCAATGTTATGGGCATAAAAAGCAGATGTTTGGCAATAAGTGAAAATATTCAGTGAGCCAGTTAGATATGATTGGCCAAATGACTACATCATCATCATTCTATAGTTTATTACAGCACCTATTCTGTTCTGATCAGCGAGTGACACTGCCAGTTTGTGAATTGAAAATAGAAACAGAAAATTCTGGAAATACTCAGCAGTTCATGCAGCATCTGTGCAGAAAGGAAGTGAGTTAACGTATAGAAAAATCCTTCACTTTTTTTCAGAGCTGAGAATTGATTGCTTTGTGAGGACTTGCTGCTTTCATTCAAGATCAGTAGAAATATTCAATGTTTCTGGTCCCATCAACAATAATTTGCTTTTATGTTGGACATAATGTTTTGGTCAGTATTTTGGCAGGAAATCCACTGACCACCCTTCTTAGGTTTTTATGGAAATCAGAAGATCTCTTGATTCAAGAAGGGTTTGAAACTTTGCGGTTGCACTAGCCTGATCAGATATGCATATAAGTGATTTGTAAAGGTTTTGATTGTTGAACAATAATACTGCAAGCCATATTTGGGAGGAAACCAAATGACCACTTAACTTATCACATCAAGCAGTAGTTAACCAGCAATGTTTTATATTGATAGTTTCATACAGTGTGAAACCGAATTTTGGTGGAAAGTGTTTTTTTATTCATTCATGGGATCTGGACTGCACTGCTTATGCCCATATTTATTGCCCTTACCTAGTTGCACATGAAAAGGTGGTGGTGAGCTGCCCTCTTGAACCACTGCAGTCCATATGCTGATGCACAATGCTGTTAGGATTTTGATTCATCAATAATGAAGGAATGGTGTAATGTTTCCGAGTCAGGATGGAGAGTGACTGAGAGGAATCTTGCCATTGGCTGTGTATCTATATTTGCTGCTCTTTCTTTGCTTGACGGAAGTGGGAGAAAGTGAGGACTGCAGATGCTGGAGATCAGAGCTGAAAAATGTGTTGCTGGAAAAGTGCAGCAGGTCAGGCAGCATCAAAGGAGCAGGAGAATTGATGATTCGGGCATAAGCCCTTCTTCAGGAATGAGGAGGGTGTGTCAAGCCGGCTAAGATAAAAGGTAGGGAGGAGGGACTTGGTGTTGCCATGGTCTGGCGATGGAGGAGTCCGAGGACCTGCATGTCCTTGGTGGAGTGGGAGGGGGAGTTGGAGTGTTGAGCCACGGGGTGGTTGGGTTGGTTGGTCCGGGTGTCCCAGAGGTGTTCTCTGAAACGTTCCGCAAGTAGGCGGCCTGTCTCCCCAATATAGAGGAGGCCACATCGGGTGCAGCGGATGCAGTAAATGATGTGTGTGGAGGTGCAGGTGAATTTGTGGCGGATATGGAAGGATCCCTTGGGGCCTTGGAGGGAAGTGAGGAGGGAGGTGTGGGCGCAAGTTTTGCATTTCTTGCGGTTGCAGGGGGAGGTGCCGGGAGTGGAGGTTGGGTTGTTGGGGGGTGTGGACCTGACGAGGGAGTGGCGGAGGGACTGGTTTTTCCGGAACGCTGATAGTGGAAGGGAGGGAAATATATCCCTGGTGGGGTCTGTTTGGAGGTGGCGGAAATGACGAAGGATGATATGATGTATCTGAAGGTTGGAGGGGTGGTAGGTGAGGACCAGTGGGGTTCTGTCCTGGTGATGATTGGAGGGGCGGGGTTCAAGGGCGGAGGAGCGGGACGTGGAGGAGATGTGGTGGAGAGCCTCATCAACCACGTCTGGGGGGAAATTGCGGTCTTTGAAGAAGGAGGCCATCTGGGTTGTTCGGTAGTGGAATTGGTCCTCCTGGGAGCAGATGCAATGGAGGCGAAGGAATTGGGAATATGGGATGGCGTTTTTACAGGGGGCAGGGTGGGAGGAGGTGTAGTCTAGGTAGCTGTGGGAGTCAGTTAGTTTATAATAAACGTCCGTGTTGAGTCGGTTGTTCGAGATAGAAATGGAGAGGTCTAGGAAGGGGAGGGAGGTGTCTGAGACGGTCCAGGTAAATTTGAGGTTACGGTGGAAGGTGTTAGTAAAGTCGATGAACTGTTCAACCTCCTCGTGGGAGCACGAGGTCGTGCCGATACAGTCATCAATGTAGCGGAGGAAAAGGTGGGGGATGGATGGAAGTGTTCATGGGTTTCTAAAGAGCCTTGGTAAATTGCTGCAGTGTATCTTGTAAACGGTACACACTGCTGCTACTGAACATTGGCATTGGTGGGAGAGGGTGAATGTGTCACCAATCAAGCAGGCAGCTTTGTCCTGGATGGTGTCAAGCTTCTTGAGTTGTTGGAGCTGCACTTACTCAGGCAAGTAGGGAGAATTCCATTGCTTTCCTGACTTGTGCCTTGTAGATGGTGAACAAGGTTTCGGCTGCTTGAAGATGAGTTTCTCATTGAAGTGTACCTAACCTTTGACATATTATTGCAGCCAGTATTTATTTGGCTAGTTCAGTTGAGTTTCTGGCAATTGGTAACCTCCATGATGTTCATAGTGGGGGATTCAGTGATGGCAATACATTGAATGTCAAGGAGTGGTGGTTAGATTGTCTCTGATAGGAGATGGTCACTGCCCGACATTTGTGTGGCATAAATAGTATTTGTCTGCCCAAGCCTGGATATTGTCCAGATCTTGTTGCATTTGAACATGGACTGTTTCAGTATCTGAGGATTTGCGAATGGTGCTGAACATTGTGTAATCATCGGCGAATATCCTCACTTCTGATCTTATGATGGAGAAAATGTCATTCATGTAGCAGCTGAAGATGGTTGGACCTAGGACCTCCTGCAAAGATATCCTGAAGCTGAGATGACTGACCTCCAACACCACAACCATCTTTCTATATGCCAGGTATGACTCCAACTAGCAAAAAGCTTGCCCCGACCCCCATTGAATCTAGTTTTGCTCCAGCACCCTGATACCACACATGATCAAATGCAGCCTTGATATCAAGGGCTGTCATTCTCCCCTTTGGAATTCAGCTCATTTGTCCATGTTTGAACCAAGACTGTGATGAGGTCAGGAGCTGAGTGACCCTGGCAGAAGCCAAACTGGGTGTCACTGAGCAGGATATTGCAGAATAATTGCTGCTTGATAGCACTGTTGATGACACCTTTGTTCACTTTACTGATGATTAGGAGTAGTAATTGGCTAGGTTGGATTGGAAAGGGACCCTTCTGTCCATTGTTTAGTATGGCATCCAGAACTGCAAATGGTATTCCAGCTGTGGACTGACTAATATTATATGCACCACATCATAACCTTCTTGCTCTTCAATTCAATACCTTTACTAATAAAGGCAAGTAACCCTTAGTGCTTCCCAGGACTCCCTAGGGACCTACCATTATTATCTATATCCTTCCCTTATTAGATCTTCCAAAATGCATCGTCTCACACTGGCCTCAAGGACATATGGACCCGCAAACCAAGGACCATCCGATCCCCTGCTGCCGATGCTCAGCCCATTGACCGGCTCACTTTTAATTACCTGCTTTTTGTGGACACAACAATGCGGCAAATTGCCCAAATGTTGAGTACATGCCAATGTTATTGCTGTACGGGACCAGTTTGGGTAGGGATGCAGCAAGTTCTGGAGCACACATCTTCAGTACTATTGCCAGAATTTTGTCAGGGGCCATAGTATCCCTTTCAGAGTCCAGTGCCTCCAACCACTTCTTGATGACCCATGGAATGATTTGATTGGCTGCTGACATCTGTGACATTGGAGACATTTGGAGGTGGCTGAGATGGATCATCCGTTTGGTACTTAGTCATAGAGCACGGAAACAGACCCTTTGGTCCAACCTGTCCATGCCAACCAGATATCCCAATCCAATCTAGTCTCACCTGCTAGCACCCGGCCCATATCCCTCCAAACCCTTCCTATTCATATACCCATCCAGATGTATTTTAAATGTTGCAATTGTACCAGTCTCCACCACATCCTCTGGCAGCTCATTCCATACATGTAAGACCCTCTGTGTGAAAAAATTGCTCCTTAGGTCTCTTTTATATCTTTCCCCTCTCACCCTAAACCTATGCCCTCTAGTTCTGGACTCCCCCATCCCAGGGAAAAGACTTTGTCTATTTATCCTATCCATGCCTCTCATGGTTTTATAAACCTCTATAAGGTTACCCCTTAGCCTCCGACACACCAGGGAGAACAGCCCTAGCCTATTCAACCTCTCCCTATTCAACCTCAAATCCTCCAACCCAGCAACATCCTTGTAAATCTTTACTGAACCCATTCAAGTTTCATAACATCCTTCCGATAGGAAGGAGACCAGAATTACATGCAATATTCCAAAAGTGGCCTAACCAATGGCCTGTACAGCTGCAACAACCTGCAGAATCTCCTCTGCACCCTCTCCGGTGCAATCACATCCTTCCGAACGTGTGGTGACCAGAACTGTACACAGTATTCCATCTGTGACCTAACCAATATTTTATCCAGTTGTAACAAGATTTCCATGCTCTTGTAAAGGCAAGCATCTCATCTTCCTTCTTCACCAGTCTACCTATCTCAGCTCACACCTTCGGGGATCTATGGACATGTATACCAAGGTCCCTTTGTTTCTCAGGACTCCCTAGGGACCTACCATTATTATCTATATCCTTCCCTTATTAGACCTCCCAAAATGCATCATCTCACACTTATCAGGGTTAAATTCCATTTGCCATTACTCTGCCCAGTTTGCCAGCTGATCAATATCAGACTGTGTGTGTGACCTGCGACCATCCTCCTCCTCGTCAACAATGTCCCCAATTTTTGTGTAATCTGCAAACTTACTATTGTACCTTTCACATTCACATTCACGTCATTAATGACCATTGTGAACAGCAAGGGTCTCAGTTGATCACAGGCTTCCAATCACAAAAACAATTCTCCATCATCACCTTTGCCTCCTATTTGCAAGCCAGTTTTGGATCCAATAACCAATTTGAAGCAATAAGGGTTACTTGTCTTTATTAGTCAAGGCATTGAATTGAAGAGCAAGAAGGTTATGATGTGGTGTGTATAATATTATTCAGTCCACAGCTGGAATACCATTTGCAGTTCTGAGTGCCATACTATACGATGGACAGAAGGGTCCCTTTTGTTGTTATAAAAACTATGCCAGCAAATCCAACCCAGCCAATTATTATTCCTAATCATCAGTAAAGTCAACAAAGGTGTTATCAACTTGCCTTGGATCCAATAGGCTCTTACCTTTTGGACTAGCCTTCCATTTGGGACCTTGTCAAAGGCCTTACTGAAGTCCATGTAAACCACATCAACCACACTACCTTCAACAATACATTTAATCACCTTTTCAAACATCCCTGTTAAATTTATCAGATAGGATCTCCCTCAAAAACAAAATCTCTGCTGACTATCCTTGATTAACCCTGGCTTTCCAAGTGTTGATTTAATCCTGTCCATCAGAACGTTACCCAATAATTTCCCTTCACCTGATGTCAGACTAACTGGCCTGTAATTACCTGGCCTATCCCTGCTCCCCTTGAATAACTGAACCACGTTAGCTATTATCCAATCATCTGGCAATTTATCTGTGACGAGCAAATCATTAAATATCTCCACCGGGGTCTCTATAGTCTCCTCACTTGCCTCCCATAGCAACCTCTGCTCTCGTCAAGACCTTGGGATTTAGGCACCTTTATGTCTGCTAAACCATCTAATACCTCCTCCTTATTAATCTTAACCTGTCTTAGAACCTCACCATCCCAACTGAAATCCCTGGCTACAACATAAGGTTCACTTAGTGTGAAAATGAGGCCTCATCTCCCCGAGGTTTGTGCAGTAGTCACACTTACCAATACTGACATGGATAGATGCAACTGGAGCAAGCAGATGGTTGAGGCTCAGGTCAAATATGCTCTTTCTCATGTTGGGTTCCTCATTAACGGCTGTAGATCCAGTATGGCTTATTTAGGATCAGCTGCAGTTGAGCTTCTTTTAGTGGTGGAAATTGAAATCTGTGCCCTTGCCACCCTCTTTGCCTTCACTAAGAGTTGTCCAACATGGAGGAATACTGATTCATCAGCTGATTGGTGAGCTTTTCTTGTCCATATTTAACCTGGCCCCATGTAACTTTGTGGGTCCAGGATTTCCATTCTTCCTGTTAGAATTCACTTTACAAGAATACCTACTGGTATTCATAAAATGACTTTAACACAGTGTGATGGTTTCCTTTCTTTGTTGTTATTTTTGTGCTCTATGAGCCAACACATGAACTTTGTAACTTAGGTGGAATTGACATTTATGAGGGGGTGCTCCAATTGACCAATCACATTCAATTGAATCTCGACAAAGTTGCAAGGTTTCTAATGGATCACTCAAAACCGTTCAATGTTCACTGAAGAGTGGTTTTGAGGTTACAGTTAACTGGAGAAGAATATATCTCCCAGTGTGCAAAGTGATCTGACAGAAGCATTAACCTCACTGGGATCCCTCAGTTCCAAAGTCAAGTGTTGAAGAGGTGGTGTCTGAGTCTGTACGATAGAGCCATAATGATTGAGGCTAATGGTTTACACACATAAATGACAGATTAAGGAAGATAGTGGTTATAGAGCATGCAGCAATTTTATTCTGAACGGAATCCCCCACCCAAGAACTCGCTGTCCATTCTGTATGATAACTCAGATATCCCAATGAGCACCTGACTCTCGCTTTCCCCACTCCCCATCTCAACCCCTGACTTGCCTCTCATCTCCTTGCTACCCACCTCACACTCCATTCACCCTTCCATTTGCCTTGCAAATTTGCATTCCTTCATGGCTATCAAAGGTACTTTGTGATCTTTTGTAAAACTTTTACTTACTGATTTACAGCAGCAGTGAAAGGAGGCATGTCCTGGCCTTCAATGCTGATCCTGTTCCAAATGGATTCCAAGTACATTTCATAAAAAGGAAGCATCAGAACATGCGCGACTAGGAAGTATAGCTGTAAAAATCACTGACGGGTCACTGGAAAATCTTTAATCACCCTTGGTCAGATTTGTTCCAACAACAACCTGGACCTTACATTACATTTTTTTACATTACATTACAGCGTGGAAACAGGTCCTTCGGCCCAACAAGTCCACACCGACCCGCCGAAGAGTAACCCACCCATACATTTACCCCTTACCTAACACTACGGGCAATTTAGCATGGCCAATTCACCTGACCTGCACATCTTTGGACTGTGGGAGGAAACCGGAGCACCCGGAGGAAACCCACGCAGACAGGGGGAGAACGTGCAAACTCTACACAGTCAGCCGCCTGAGGCGGGAATTGAACCCGGGTCTCTGGCGCTGTGAGGCAGCAGTGCTAGCCACCGTGCCGCCCACACGGGCTTAATTTATCCACATTCTGTTTTTGGCTGGCTTTATCAATTTTTGGTATTTTCTAAAGTTTAAAATCTTTCCGATTCTCTGTTCCTCTCTGTAGCAGCAATTCAAGCTTCTTTAGTCTAGTCTGGTCATTGGGCAACATATTCTGTGGTTCTTATTTCTTCAGGTAAAATGTAATCATTACAAGTTATGAAGCTTTTCATGAAATGCTTGACATTGTCCATCTACCATCGTATCTTTTAATATAGAATCCCAGTGTACTATAGCTCACTCACCAATCATAAAAATATCAGTTTGTTTTTTTTAGATTTATGACCTTACTTTCAGACTTAATTGAATCACGCTCCAACTCTACTTGAAATATTTTGATCACTTTTCCCAAGAGGCTGCTTTTACTCCCAGGGTTATTAATTAACTATGTCTCATTGTGGAATGCTAAATCCAGAATAGCCTGTTCCCTGGTTGGGTCTTTCATTCACTATTTTAATATAGAAAGCTATTTTGAATATATTCCATGAACTTGTTCCACCCCCCCCCCCCCCATTTTACTGCAAATGTAATATGTCCAGCCAAGATGAAGAATGAAGACTCCATGATTATTCCACTACCCATATTACATAGGGTGGGATCCTTGGTCCCAGAGGTGGTGGGCCCAAGGGGAAAGACAACTTAATTGGCTGAGGTGATGGAGGCCCCAAGCTCTTTCTTTTCTTTTCCCCATCGTTAACTGAGGCACTTAGGTATCTATTAATGGTCACTAAACCTGTGTGGTAAGGCTGTGGGTTAGGACTGGTGAGAGTCCCTCAATCTGAACTCATCTGTGGACAATCAACAATAGGGATATGAGACAATTGGAGTTGGTGGGGGGAGAACTGAATGCTACACCCCTAATGTTGCTTCTGACCCATACAGCTTTCTTCCCATGAACCCTACCCCATGAGAACCCCATGCCCACCTAAGTAACAGTCAGCTGAACCTTGAGTTATTCTTCCTCTCAGAGAGTCTGGAGGCTGCTGTCCTGGCAGTACTCATGGCCACTGCTGGGTACTGCATGGTCAGGAATTAGGAGTGAAATACATCATGTGTGCCTATTGAGCTTGATTTGTCATTCAGTTCAATAATTTTGACCTTCACCTGCCCGCTCCCCAACTCACTGACTGACCAAAATCTGCCATTCACAGCTTGAAAGAAACTCATCCGGGCTAACTAGGTGCCGGATTGCTGGAAGATATGGTGGGCTTTCAGAGCTAGCCAGGAAAGGAGTTTCTCCTTCACTCATTACTCTCATGTTCACACTGAGTCAAAAAACAGAGAAGTGCTGTCCTAACCATTGAGTTTGCAAACTGAGCTCTTCTTATTTCTACTGAATTTATTGCATCCTCGATCCTCCTCCACTTCCATGCTGACATCTTCTGAATGTTAGGTTTCCTGTAACATTTCCATGTTTATTTGTTCCCCTTGCAACTCTATCTCCAAAATGATTGTTATCAATCCTAATAATTTCTACCTGTGTAGTTAATTTTTCTTAGAGCCTTTGATTTTTATTTATCACTGTGATAGGAAGTCCAGAAAGCAGATATTAGATTTCAAAGGAGGGAGCACTTAACCTAGTGGTATGAAAACAATTTATTACAGGAGTTGGGAGGTCATTTTGCAGCTGTACAGGACATTGGTTAGGCCACTGTTGGAATATCGCATGCAATTCTGGTCCCCTTCCTATCAGAAAGATGTGAAACTTCAAAAGGGTAAGAAAAGATTCACAAGGATGTTGCCAGAGTTGGAAGATTTGAGCTATAGGGAGAGGCTGAACAAGCTGGGCTGTTTTCCCTGGAGAATTGGAGGCTGAAGGATAACCTTATAGAGGTTTACAAAATTATGAGGGGCATAGATAGGATAAATAGACAAAGTCTTTTCCCTGGGAATGGGGGAGTCCAGAACTAGAGGGCATAGGTTTGGGTGATCGGAAAAAGATATAAAAGAGACCTAAGGGGCAACTTTTTCACGCAGAGGGTGGTACGTGTATGGAATGAGCTGCCAGAGGAAGTGGTGGAGGCTGGTACAATTGCAACATTTAAAAGACATTTGGATGGGTATATGAAAGGAAGGGTTTGGAGGGATATGGGCCAGGTGCTGGCAGGTGGGACTAGATTGGGTTGGAATATCTGGTCGATGTGGACATGTTGGACCGAAGGGTCCATTTCTGTGCTGCACATCTCTGTGACTCTATAACAAGCTTGTAATTAAGAAACAAAAGCAGTTGATATCCTCATTCAGATGGTTCTTACTTCCCACTGACTCAGCTGGTCGCAGTTGCCTTTCATTTTTCAATTATTTTTCTCTCCTTTTCTTCAGAACAATGCATCCAATCTCTCTTTGTTAACCTTTTTATTCACTGCAACCAGAGCTTTTGCTTTGTGCAGAGATTGATATTGTAGTTTAATTTTATATTTCCTTTACTATATGGTCATTTACCCATGATTGCAATTCAAATGGATTTTTTTAATAGCTCATTATTAACTTTCTCCTGCAAAATAATTTGCTAAAGTTAAAAATCAGAGACTAAATCAGAACTTGCTGGAAAGGCTGTGCAGGTCTGGCAGCATCTCTTGAGAGAAACCAGAGTAAACGTTTTGGGTCCAGTGACCTGTCTTCAGAACTGTTCTGAAGAGAGGTCATTGGATGCAAAACATTAACTCTGATTTCTCTCCTCAGATGCTGCCCTGACCTGCAGAGCTTTTCCAGCAAATTCTGTTTTTGTTTCTGATTTACAGCGGTTCTTACGATTTTTAAAAAATCAGTATCTTCATTTAGTTAGCGCTCCAAAGCTTATTAATCTATACATGTCAAAACATATCCTTTGGTCACAGCTAGTAACATAGGGCTGAATTTCCTAGTGCCAGGTCTTCAGTGTTTTCACACCATGGTTGCCATATATAAAGTAGAGAAGTGAGGACTGCAGATGCTGGAGGTCAGAGTCGAGAGTGTGGTGCTGGAAAAGCACAGCAGGTCAGGCAGCATCAGAGGAGCAGGAGAATCAACGTTTTGATGAAGGGCTTACACCTGAAACGTCGATTCTCCTGCTCCTCAGATGCTGCCTGACCTGCTGTGCTTTTCCAGCACCACACTCTCGACTGTCATATATAAAGCCCTGCTGAGCACTGTTAAATGCTGCTAGCCTGGTCTGATGCAGTCATCTGGGTCAGTACAGTGTGCACTGTTCAAAGGAACATGCAACAATACTGAAAGAAGGTGAAGAACCTTCTGTGCTCCTCAGGAGTAAGTGCTACCATCTTCTGTAGCCTACTTCACACTTGGAATTTTCAGGGAATGCGATTCTCACCTTCCCATTCTAAGTTCTTCTACATGCTGAACAGGTTTCTTGAGGAGAAAATCTCTGCCTATTCCCTGGCTTCAATGTCCCCTATTGCAACTGCATTTCTTTTCAATTCTTGCACCACAGTACTAAGTTTGACAATCAGACTGCTGACTTTGCTTATGCGAGCAATGTGTTCCACAGACTAAAGCTGCTTCAACACTGCCATCAGAGTCCCCACACCTGCCTGAACTCAGTCACGATACCCTGTCTCTGACCTTCAATTAGACCTTGATCACTTCCTAACCAAAAGCATTGTAGTGATTTATTAATCTCGAATATTCTTCTTTCTGTTTGTGTGGACCTCAGACTCCAACTCAATAACCCTGAGCTGAAGTTTCTCTTATGCTGCAAATATGATTGTCCAAGATCACAAACGCTCACGTTAGAATTCTAGCTCACAGTCTGCACTGCACTCCCTTTATAATACTGCACTCCCTTTATAATGTTGCTTTATTTAAGTAATTGAAATGTAATCAACTTAAGTATAAATTTAGATTTCAAATTGATGACAATCTACTTTTTAAGTTACTTCAATGGGTATATCTTGGACTATAAACAGATTTTTAATATTAAATGAATAAGCAGAGAGATGCAATGGCATGCAAAATTTGTAATAGTGATGTATTTGGATCTCCATCTTTGGTAATTGGAAAGATATAAGTTGCACTTGGGCTGAACTGCAATACAAATTGAAATGAGCACTGTTCTTGAATGTTGTCCTTTTAGTTAGATGTTCACAGTTGACTAAGCTGAGCCTCTCGTGCCTTAATTCTAGTGGTTACGACAACCAGCCTACATTTGTTAAGAAATGCTTTTAAAAACATGATAGGGAGAAGAATAATTTTCGTATGTGTTTAAAGTTCAGTTTCTACTTGAACATCAAGAAAAACCAGACTGACAAGTCATTTGTATTTGAACTTAATGGCTTCATCCTCATTTTGACACAGAAAAGTAAAGTTTCACAGAGGATCCCCTCAATCTCCCACTGTTTTCAATGAAAAATCTATATATCAACTATTCATGGTCTGTCTTTCTTGCTGAAGTTACAATAGAAAATTGAGAGGGACCTTACTGAAATTACTGGTGAATATCTTTATTCTAGGATTATTGCATCAGAACAAATTCAGACGTTTTCTCGAAGGGGACATTCCCCCACGCACGTGTATTATGACAGGAAGAAGCAAGTTTCTATCAGAATTTGTTCTTATTATTGTTTCTTCTTTTTTGGCATAGTCCATATGATATAACAGTCTACCTCTAATTTGGGCTCCTGAATATTCATGCTTTTAACTGCTCCCCACAGCCGGTGGCAGGATTGTCTGCTGCTTGGGCACGAATCTAATTCCATCCTTAAACATGTCTGTCTCTCTACTTTGCGTTTCTTGCATTAGGACTTTAAGCATCTTAAAACCTGCTGCTTTGCCTAAGCTTTTGCTCACCTGATCCTTAAGAGGTACGAATCTTATTTTATTTGAGAATGTTCCTGAAATATCTGCACAAAGGCCCACATCCGGTCACCAAGTCACCCTTTATTTACATGAGAACAGTACATGGGCTGTGACCAGTCAATTCTGTGCCAGTCCCTAGACTGAGGAGACCTTCTGAATCTCCTGTTTATAACTGTCAGCCAGAGCTCCCTGATTTAGGTTGTTAACCTGAGCCAATTCAGGGTCTCATAGTCAATGAGATCTACCTGGCCCTGGTTCCTATCAACAGTTTCTCTGAAGTGCCATGGGCCATTTTGCTATGTTAGAGTTGCTATAAAAATGCAAATTGTTGTTGTTTATGCATTGAGTAATGTTACTTTTTTTTAACCCCCTGCAAGATCACAAAGCTGCTCATTTTGCAGTGGACTGATTACAGTGGCATGAAAAGTAAAGATGCCAGGTTGCCATGGGCAGAAAATGGTAGAAACTGCTTTCCTAAAAAACAATAAAAACTGATAGTCTGCTGGTCATGTGCAAGTCCAAATGTCTGAAAACTGAGCAAACAAGCCTTTTTTTTTTTAAAAACAGCCACCTCTGCACAGAAAGCACTGGCTTATGAAAGCTGGAGTGTGGTGACCTCTTAAGTGGGTCTTATGTTTTTCCCAGTAAGCTGATACTTCAACTAAAATTGCCAGTAAATAAAACCATTTTAGTAACTAGCTTCCCATGTGCCTGGCTATCTATCTCTTTACAATTTTCAATGCAGAATTATTGAGGAATAATAAAATGGGAAGTTTATTTTTTTTGTTGCATGTGAACAGTCACAAGACCTGGGAAATACTCAGACTTAGATAGAGAAGTGACATCTAACAATTGTTTCACACGAGCTAGGCAAAGACCATCTTCAATGTGTGATGATTCAGTTATCTCCCCTGACACTCAGTGATATTTTCATTGCTGAATCCCTGCTATCAACATCCTGGCGACTACCATGACCAAAAGCTGAACAGAACCCAAACTTGTGACTATAAGGGCAGTTTAGACTCTGGAACTTTATGACGAGTAAGTCAGCACCTATTTTCCCAAAGTTTCTCCACTGTCTGCAGGATACAGTCAGGGTGTGTTGGAATACTTTCTGTATTCCTGCTTGATTGCAGTTCAAGCAAAACTCAAGATTCTGATGCTCATCCAGAGCAAAGCATCTCACATGATTGGACCTGATCCAGCACCTTAAACATTCACTCCCTTCGCCACTAACACATAGTAGCAGGATATGCCATTTATAAAATGCACCAATCCTTCTGAGACAGCGCTTTCCAAACCTGCAGCTTTTTCCATCTAGAAGGACAGGGACATTGCTTGGAAACACCATCTGTACGTTCTCTTTCAGACCACACAGAATCCTGACTTAGAAACATATCACCATTCCTTCACTGTCCTTGGGTCAAAATTATGGAAGGGCCTCCCTTTTAACGCAGTGAGTGTTCCTAAGTGACATGGACTTCTGTGGTTCAAGAGGGTGACTCACCATCACCTTCTCAAGGGTACTTAGGGATGAGCAAAAAATCATGGCCTAGCCAGTAGTATCCACACCCCATGAAAGATTAAATGAAAATCAATCTTTTGGAGGCAGTGTTTTCAATTTTTTGGTTTCACCACTAGGTGCAGCTAATGAGCCGTGGAAGTTGAGCTTTGTAGTCAAAATCAAGTACTGCATTTTGCTTCGTTATCAGTATTGGCTTTTAAACTGTCTTTGCAAGTGACATCCAGAAACAAAGTAGGACCAGCGCCACTAATGATTATAAAATGTGCAATTTTTGCCAAATGTTGAAAGCTGACTTTTTTTTTCAGTGGACAACACAGACCTGAAACATCATAGACAAAGCAGAGGAATAATTCTGCATAATTAATATCCCAATTCAATTATATTTTCATATATAAAAACAGTTTTCAAAGCTGCATTGACTGATTCTTTTATTCATAAGTCTGAAAAGGATGCATGCCCATTTTGTTTGCTGTGAATTGAAGGTCTGCAATCTAAATTCTGGCAGTGTTGAAGGGTAATTTGAGAATTGATCCAATTTTTCAGTATCTCTAATCATCCATCTGTAACAAAGATGGTTTTGAGAATATATTCTTTTATTGAAGTGCTGCAGTAGTTCTGGAGAATCAGCACATTTGATGGTTCTCATAACTACTTTGTCCAATCCAGTCATGCCACAGAAATGAGAAGTCAAATTTTAAAAGTCTAAACCATTTAGTTGTGTTTTCAGGTTTTTCTGAAAATGAAAGTTTTGAGAAAGGAATGAGAATTCCGTACTCCATTGTGCCAGTTACGTAGAAAACTAAGATTACCTAGCAAACACAAAGTACAAAAGAAGATTTTTGTTTAAGCTTCCAGTATCAGTCATCTTTGACAATTGTGGCATTTATTCCCTGTAGGGTGCATAGTTATACCACAATTTGGGACACAGTACTCAGGGACCAAATGTGTTAGACACTGCCAATGCTCTCCTTGAGATGCACTTATGTGCAACCATAGACTACACACTGCAAAAAGAAATTAAAGAGAACCTGGATTGATTGGTTTTATCATTGTCATCACTGTTTTGAATCTGTGGTTTTAATTTGAAAAGTACATAAGATATAGGAACACAATTAGCCACTCGGCCCATTGATCATGGATGATATGTTTCTCAACCTCATTCTCCTGCCTGCTTCCTGTAACCCTTGATCCCCTTACTAATCAATGACCTATCTATCTCTGTCTTAAATACACTCAATAACTTGGCCTCCACAGTCTTCTAGGGCAATGAGTTCCACAGATTCTCCACCCTCTGGTCAAAGAACTTCCTCCTCATCTCAATTCTAAAGGGCTATCTCAACACTCTGTGGCTGTGTCCTCAGGTCCTTCTCTTTCCTACTTGTGAACCCATCTTCTCCATGTCCACTCTATCCAGGCCTCTCGGTCTTTAAGTTTCAATCAGATACCTGCCTCATCCTACTAAACTCCATCAAGTACCGACTCAGAGACCTCAACTGCTTCTCGTATGATAAGCCCTTCATCCCCAGGGTCATTCTTGCAAACCTCGTCTGAATCCCCTCCAAGGCCAACATGTTCTTCCTTAGATACAGGTTCGAAAGCCGCTCACAATATTCCAAATGTGGTGTGAACAGAGCCTTATAAGCCTCAGCAGCTTCCTGAGATGAATGCTAACATTACACTTGCCTTTCTACTGCCAACTGAACCTGCATAAGAATCCTGAACTAGGTCTCCTAAGTCCCTTTAAGCTTTCTGATTCGTTGCCCCACTTATAAAATTGTCTGTGCCTCTATTCTTCCTACCAAAGTGCATAACCTTGGACTTTTCCACTTTGTATTCCATCTGCCACTTCTTTGCCCGGTCTGCTACCCTGTCCAAGTCCTTCTGCTGCGTCCCTGCTACCTCAACAGTACCTGTCCCTCCTCCATCTCAGTGTCATCTGCAAACTTACAAATCTGCAATTGTTGAAAGATTCCAGGGTATATATTTGAGGCTGACATTAGAAAAAGACGTCCCATCTATCACTTAAAGTTGTAAATGAAGATGTTGTCTTAAAGGTCATGCTGCTGCTTTACTAAACTTTGATATCAAGGCAAAACATTTTGACCAAATAGTGGGCATTTTGGGTGTTGGGCAGTCATGGCAGTGTTATTTTGGAGTGGAATGGGAAAGTTTCTGGTAAGCTGTTCTGCATTGCTTGCCTTTAATATTGGATAAAGCAGACCATATTTTGCAAGTGTTCAGGCTGTCTATTAGAATCCATAGTCATCGTCTAAACTTATTTTCCAATGTTTTAAGTCTTAAGAAGTAGATACAGAGAATTGAATAACTTGGTATTAGAGAAGTTAGACATTGCTATAAGAAGACATGAAGTTGAAGCTTTTTGTCTTGCTCTTGAGGTTTGAGATACAGAAGAAGACAACTTTTTAAGAAAGGAATCAGCAAAGTATCAAGCATGAAAAGAGCATGATGATTGGTTGGATTATAATTGGATATGGAGATACAGTTAACAATTCCATCAGTATTAATTAACTGATTAATTTCAAAACCAACATTTTTGATTCTGAATGTTCAGGCTGTTACAGCCTGGATTGACTTTCTCTATAGCCATTTACTCCGGCAAGAAGGTGCAATACGTGAACATATTCCATTTGTCCGCAAAACGCAGGGTCCTCTGTGTGAATAAATGCAGGTTCTGGCATACATAAATGGACCCTGCTGGGAACCTCAAAGAAAGTGAGGACTGCAGATGCTGGAGATCAGAATTGAGATTGTGGCTAATGCCCAAAACATTGATTTTCCTGCTCCTCGGATGCTGCCTGACCTGCTGAGAACCTGACTGATGATCTTAAGTTGGTTCCTGATACAATTCTTAGTGCATTCAGGATTGTACTATACTGGAAACATATTTTATGTTAGCTACAGTGTTCTGAGTTTTGCAGCAGGAGTTGGGTGAATGTAGTTGGCATGTGCCCTCTGTGAACAGTGAAAGGGACTGTTTGATATGGCCTGTCAGTAGTTGGGTTGTATCTTGCGTCACACTGGTAGTGAGCTTCATGAAGCACATTTAATCTTTGTGCAATAGGCAGGACATCGTTTTGGCTTGTTGGCAGAATTTTGTTAGTAATAGATATTACTTATAGATATTACTTATAGATATTGTTAATCAACTTGTCCAGAGACATTGCACCACATGTGAGGAAGGTGGGACTTGAACCTGTGCCTTCTAGTCCAGTGATGGGGACATTACCTCTGCACCACAAGAGCTTTTGGATACCACTTACATGTTTACTGCAAAGTAACACCGAGAAACAGTTTCTTCCGCTTTTGCTCAATATTTTGAGAATTTATTTTTCAAGGTAATCTGAAGTAGACTGGGTACCTTTCGGGGGTAAAAGTGGCAGCCTGGGGTCTTTTCATAAATTCTAAAATGTTTATAAGTATACGCCTCAAAAAAAAAACTTTAATTGGTCTTCCATTTCTTTGAGGCAAAAAAAAGGAATTCTTCTGGAGGACATCGAGCCTTAGTGAGGTACGGAATAAGTACTGCGCAACTGTCTTTAAAGAAGAGGGTGTAGTTAATAAGATATTGTCACAATAGTGGAGGAAAAAAATAGTGATGTTGGATAATGCATAACTAGAAGGGAGCACAAAAATGGATTGACATCCCTCAAAGTTGCAAGCTACATACTATGTCAATAGTCTGATGAGGGAAGGGGCCATATTGGGCCTGATGTTGGGGAATGAGCCAGGCTAGGTGGTAGAAGTTGCGGTGGGGGATTTCTTTGGGAACAGTGACCACAATTCTGTAAGGTTTAGAATACTTATAGACAAAGATGTGTGTAGTCCTAAGGGAAGAGTACTAAACTGGGCCAAGGCCAATTATATCAAAATTAGGCAGGAGCTGGGAAATGTGGATTGGATATAGCAATTTGAAGGGAAGTTCACATCTGTGATGTGGGAGGCTTTCAAAGATAGTTAGTTCAGGAAAGGCATGTCCCGTTGAAAGTAAAGGTTAGGAAAGGCGAGATTCGTCAACTGGATGACAGGAGAAATCGTACGACATGCCAAGAGGAAAAGGGAAGCGTACATAAGGTCCAGGCAGCTAAGAACAGAACAGGCCGTGGAGAACTATTGGGAGAATAGGACCAGTCTCAAACGAGGAATCAAGTTGCCTAAAAGGGTTCATGAAATAGCTTTTGTGAGCAGAATTAAGGAGAATCTCAAAGCTTTTTATGTTTATATAAGAAGCAAGTGGGTAACTAGAGAAAGGATTGGTCCACTAAAGGATAAGGAAGGAAGGCTGTGTGTCAAACCTGAGAGAATGGGCGAGATTCTGAATGATTACTTTGCATCAGTATTCACTGAGGAGAGGGACATGATGAATGTTGAGATTAGAGAGAGAAGTTTGATTACTCTGGATCATGTTGACATAAGTAAGGAAGATGTGTTGGGTAGGCCAGAGGTTATTAAGTGGACAAATCCTCAGGTTTGGATGGGATCTATCCCAGGTTGCTGAGTGAGACAAGAGAGGAAATAGCTGGGGACCTGACAGATCTCTTTGTAGCATCCTTAAATACAGGTGAGGTGCCGGAGGACTGGAGGGTTGCTCATGTTGTCCCCCTGTACAAGAAGGGTAGTAGGGAAATTCCGGGTAACTACAGACCAGTGAGCCTGAGTCAGCGGTGGGAAAATTGCTGGAGAAGGTACTGAGGGATAAAATCTATTTATGTATTTGGGAATAAAATGGGCTTATCAGTGATCAGCAACATGGTTTTGTGCAGGGGAGATTGTGCCTTACCAATTTAATAGAGTTCTTTGAGGAAGTGACCAAGTTGATAGATGAAGGAAGGGTCGTAGATGTCATATACATGATTTTAGTAAGGCATTTGATAAGGTTCCCTATGGTAAACCTTAGAGAAAGTGAAGTCACATTGTGTGCAGGGTGTTCTAGCTACGTGGATAAAGACTAGTTGAGCAACAGAAGACAGAGAATAGTAGTTGAAGAGAGTTTCTTGAAATGGAAAAAGGTGACCAGTGGTGTTCCATAGGGATCGGTGCTGGGCCCACTGTTGTTTGTAATATACATAAATGATCTGGAAGAGGGCACTGTTGGTATGATCAGCAAGTTTGCAGATGACAGTAAGATTGGTGGAGTAGCAGAAAGCATAGGGGATTGTCAAAGAATACAGGAGAATATAGAGAGACTGGAGAGTTGGACAGAGAAGTGGCAAATGTGAGGTGATGCATTTTGGGAAGTCTAATTCTAGAGTGAGTTATACAGTGAACGGAAGAGCCTTGGGAAAAGTTGATGAGCTGAGAGATCTAGGAGTTCAGATCCATTGTACCCTGAAGATGGCTGCACAGGTGGTTAGAGTGGTCAAGAAGATATATGGTATGTTTGCCTTCATCAGACGAGGTATAGAGTATAAGAGCTGGCAGGTCATGTTAAAATTGTACAAGACATTGGTTTGGCCGCATTTAGAATACTGCGTACAGTTCTGGTCTCCACATTACCAAAAGGATGTGGACGCTTTGGAGAGGGTACAGAGAAGGTCTACGAGGATGTTGTCTGGTATGGAAGGTGCTAGCTATGAAGAGAGGCTGAGTAGGTTAGGATTGTTTTCAATGGAAAACAGGAGATTGAGGGGGGAACCTGATTAAGGTCTACAAAATCATGAAGGGTATAGACAGGGCAGATAGAGATAAGCTTTTTGCCAGGGTGAAGGTTTCAATAGCGAGAGGTCATGCTTTCAAGGTGAAACGTGAAAAGTTTAAGGGGGATACACGCGGCAAGTACTTTACACAGAGGTTGGTAGGTGCTTGGAACTGGTTGCCAGCAGAGGTAGTAGAGGCATAATAGATTCATTTAAGATGCGTCTGGACAGATGCATGAGTAGGTGGGGAGCAGAGGGATACAGATCCTTAGGAATTGGGCAACAGGTTTAGACAGTGGATTTGGATCAGCACAGGCTTGGAGGGTCAAAGGGCCTGTTCCTGGGCTGTAAATTTTCTTTGTTCTTTTCTTAGTCCAGATTGAATGCACTTTAGATTGCTGAGGAAACACAAGAGTGGAGAAAGCTCAACCTCTGTCTTAGTCCTCATCATAGAGATCTACAGCAGAGAGAAAGGCCCATCACCCCATTGAGTCTGCACCGGTCAAAAACAACTGCATAACTAACCCATTTTCCAACACTTGGCCCAGAGCCTTGTACGTCTTGGTACCACATGTGTACCTCTAAATACTACATTAATGAGCGTTATTGATGAGGGTTTTTGCCTCTAACGCCCTTACAGGCAGAGAGTTCCAGATTCCCACCACCCTCTCAATAGAAAAAAAACTTTCCTTGCATCTCCTCTAACCTCCTCCTCACCTTAAACCTGTGCCATTGTCATTGATTCCTCCAACAAGAGGAAAGGTTACTTCTTGTCTACTGTCTATGCCCCTCATAATTTTACACATCTCAATCGTGTATCCTTTGCTTCATGGAAATCAATATCAGTCCACTAAATCTCTCTTCAAAAGTAAAATTCTGCACTCCCTCCAGTGTAGTCATATCCCCTGTGGATATTGGAATGCTTTCAACGGACTGGAGGATGACCAATGTTCTTTGCCAACTAACAGAGGGCTGTAGATCTGATTACTGCAAGACAGTAAGTCTAACATTGATAGTGAGCAAAACACTGGTGACCATTGCTTAGGATTTAAAAAAAATAACATTGGTTTGTAGCACAGAACTGAGGACATACTTCCTGCACATGCTCAGATGCAGTGTTGGTGCCAGATTATTTAAAGTGAGAGATCCTTCTCTGTGCATCTATCCATCAATTTTGCATTGTTTTCTTTTTACAAACTGGTGATGTTTAACTGTCGCCTTTTCAACAAGATTAGTTAATTGCTGTAAAAGAATTGCAATTACTTGAAAGCAACCATTTTTACTAGTAGGATTCTTGTGATGCTACGAATGGGTACTTTCACCCCAGCAATCAGATAGTTGGTGGGAGAGCCAGCAAAGTCAAGATCATTGACAAAATCTTTCAGGGAGAGAAATTCTTCGAACATCGGTGTTGAATCCACCATCCTGAAATTAAGTGCCCCATTATGTTCACGGCAAAGATAACCTGACTGTGCAAATTTTCTGCACAAAACCTTTTCATCCAATAAACCAAGAAGTTGAATCATTTAATGGTTAAAATTGAAACGTTTGATTGGCCTGGGAAACAAAATGCCATCCATCCACTGCCTTGGTGAGAGAATATGTGCATGTGCATCATTGGAGCAGTACACATCTATAGCTGTACTCGTGCCATCCCTGATCGAGCTATTCTAACTAATAAATGGTTGATGAAGATATTGCGGAACTTGTGACTTTCAAAGGATTTATTAATATATGATGTTTATGAACATGTAATACACTTCTAATTCCATTATTCAAATTCTTTCAGTTTTTGATGTAATGATCTAAAGTGCATCTTTTCACAACAAACAGAATTTTTGGGGGTAAAGATAACTTTGAAAAATTTTTTGGCAGGGTAATCATTGGCTGTGGCAGTGTTTATTGCCTATCCTGAATTGTCCTTGAAATGAGTAGATTGCTCGGCCATTTCAGAGGACTGTTCAGAGTCAAACACATTCCTGTTGGTCTGGAGTTATATGCAAGGGGGATCAGCAAGTACAAATGAACTAGATAAGCATTTACAATGATCATCAATGGTTACAGGGTGGCCCATTATATTTGTACTTCTGGATTTTTATTGAATTTGTTACTGTCTGCCATGGTAGGACTCAAACCCATGTCACCAGAATAATACTCTGGAATTCTAGTTTTTACGTGTCCAATGACTTTAGAACTACACGACCACTTCCCAATGAAATACTGAAAATAATGAAGATTTGGTTTGTGCTTCAATGTTTTAATTTCAATGTAACTATATATTTAACTAAAGTTTGACTGACAGAATTTAGTCACATTGCTTTTATTTCAACTCTATTGCAGGAATTGTGTGTTCCAGAAGCGATGGGTTAAGTTTGATGGTGAGAATTTGTCGTACTACAATAATGAGAAGGTAACCGTGTAGATCCGAAATGGGAACCTGGTGTACGTAACCTGAGAAACTGTCAATGATAAACTGAATCTAGAATTTTTAAAGAAATCATCAAATGATAATATAGTGAATAATTACTTTTTTCTCATCGAAAGTCTGTATATTTAAGAATTATGGTTGGCTGGTAACAAACTAACACATCAGTTCGACTTCATTTGAAATTATTTCTTCTATCCTTTTAAGGCAATTTCTGGAAGAATAAGATGTGACCCATGGATAGTTCTCCCTCTATTTTCCTTTCCCTGCTGAGATTAGGACCTTATTGAAGTGTGTTGGGAGTGGAGGAGGGGAGTTGGGTGCAGTGGGGTTTGATTCCCTTCTCTCCTTAGTACAAGTTAGTATTGCTTAGCTTGTTTTTAAAGTGATCATAACCAACAGGGAAAATCCCTTGGAGCACAACCTCAAGATTCATTAGTTGCCTCAAATCTCATTGCTGTGCATTTTATTTATTACAAGTAATGTATGTCAAATGATGATTACTAGATCTTAGCTGATTGTTTATTATGAATGCCTGCCTGACTTTATCATCACATGTATTTTACAGTGAAAAGCTTTTTCACTGTTACCATGATCCAGCACCATTTTGAATAGTGTTAAGAATAAGGAAAAAGATAGAAAGATATAACTTAGAGAGTCCAGCAGTTCTGAGCCAGTTCATCATCAACAATATATGTACCACCATCGGTCTACCACCACTTCGCTGCTTCGATCCTGTATAGATGGCAATGTTGAAGTCATCACCGTTCAGGCACCATTATTCACCGCTGGGCTGATTCTCCTCCACCACCGCCTGTCAGCTGCCATTGTCACGGTTGCATCTCCCGCTGCTGGATTCAACTCTCTAAAACTGGGTTTGTTTGATTAGTTTTTCCACAATTTACTTTTTAATGTAAGGTCTCGGAACTCAAAACTTTTATAGACTTGAAGCATATTCAACACACACGATTACGTTTTCATTATTTTTGAGAACACATCTTTCCCTCTGGTGAAATTGAAGTCAGACATTTCCACGAAATTATTGTTTAATTTAGTTGCTTCAGAGAGATTTGATTTTCCCGCCCAATGAAATATGTAAGCTGGACAGAATGATGTAGGTTTCTTAACAGGAATACTGTCGCTCTGCTGAGATGAGGGGTGTGCTATAGATCATGTGTTTTAATGTATCTAGGGAATAACAATGCTATTGTTGAATAAAGTGGGCTTTAGGGGGATGTGGGGGGGAAACAAATGGGAAAATGTGGGGGCAGGGACAGTGAATGTGACAATGAGGGGGGTTGAGAGACCGGGATGAGGGAGAATCAATTTGTTTTGCTAATAGCTTTAAGAACTGATTGAAAACACATAAATAAACATTATTAAAATAGAGGTATTAGAATATTAACAGGTATAGATCAGCAAGACAACAAAAAAAAGACCTAAAACTATGTGCCTGAAACTGAAATTGTTTTAAGAAAGAACCTGTGACTTCAAAAACTGGATGGAAAGAAAATGAAAACATAAATTGTAAGGAAACCTCAGCAAATCAGGCAGCATCTGTGGAGAGAAAGCAGAGTTAACATTTCAGGTGCAGTGACCCTTTCTCAGAACTGATTGTAGCTCAGAAAAGGTTGGTATATATTCTGGTGGTGGGGAGGGCTGGGACGAGTAAATGATAGGTGGAGATGGAGACCAAAGAGAAAGAAACACAGTTGGACAGACAATGGAATGGGTGATGGTTAGTCTGGGAGAATGAATAGCTGCTAATAGGGCTATTAGGAGCTAACAATTAGTGGTTAGTTGTAGTAGCCGAGGTGATGACAAGGTCTGGTGTGTGGGGAGCAGGGTAAGGACATGGGAGAAGGGGCTTAGGCCCTAGAATTATTGAATTCAATTTTGAGTCCAGGAAGCTGCAGAGTTCCCAGGCAGATACAGGTCTTCCAGCTGACTCTGAGCTTTGCAGGAGCAATGCAGCAAGCCTGAGACAGAGGTGTTGGCCTAAGAATGTGTGTTGAATTTTCTGGAAACTGAAAGTTCATGGTCATTCTTGCAGTCAGAACATAAATGGCAAAGTGACCACCCATTCCAAACTTTGCGTCCCCAGTATACAGGCCACATTGTGAGCAGTGAATACTGGTAATAACTGCATTTCATTCAATCTAGGCGACTCTACTGTTTCTCCCAGGCTGATGTTTACCCACCCCTTTGTGTGTGGAACTGTTGTTCTCTCCCTCTGGACACCATCTCACATATTGTATATACAAGCATATGCACACACATACACACCACTTTGCCCCAGCCATCCACTCTGTCTTAACTGTCAGGCCCATTTGGTAACAAGTCTGTCATCTTGTCACCACATCATCTTAATGTAGATGAGTGTATTGATGTTCATGGAGTAGAAACACAGTCTAAGAATAAGGGGTAGGCCATTCAAGACTGAGATGATGAAGAAGTTCTTCACTCAATCACAGAGATGTACAGCATGGAAACAGACCCTTCGGTTCAATTCGTCCATGCTGACCAGATATCCTAACCTAATCTAGTCCCATTTGCCAGTACTTAGCCCATATTCCTCTTAAGCCCTTCCTATTCATATACCCATCCAGGTGCCTTTTAAATGTTGTAATTGTACCAGCCTGCACCACTTCCTCTGGCAGCTTGTTCCATACACTCCCCACCTTCTGCTTGAAAAAGTTGCCCCTTAGGTCCCTTTTAAATCTTTGCCCTCTCACTTTAAACCTATACTCTCTAGTTTCGGACTCCCCCACTTTGGGGAAAAGATCTTGTCTATTTACCCTATCCATGCCCCTCAGCTTCTGACGCTCCTGGGAAAATAGCTCAAATCCTCCAACCCTGGCAACATCCTTGTAAATATTTTCTGAACCCTTTCAAGTTTCACAACTCCCTTCCTATAGCAGCGAGACCAGAATTGCATTCAATATTCCAAAAGTGGCCTAACCAATGCCCTGTACAGCCGCAACATGACCTTCCAACTCCTTTACTCAATACATTGACCAATAACAGAAAGCATACCAAACGCCTTCTTCACTATCCTATCTACCTGTGACTCCACTTTCAAGGAGCTATGAACTTCCAATCCAAAGAGCGGCATGGTGGTTCAATGGTTAGCACTGCTACCTCACAACGGAAAGGACCTGAGTTTGATTCCACCCTTGGGCGACTGTGTGGAGGTTGCATATTCCCTGTGTGTTTATGAGGGATTCCTCCTCGTGTTTGGGTTTCCTCCCACAGTCCAAAGATGTGCCGGCTAGGTGGATTTGCCATTCTAAATTGCCGACAGTGTGCAAGGATGTATAGGTTAATTGGATTAGCCTTGGGTATTGTAAGATTTCTTTAGAGGATCGGTGTGGGCTGAATGGCCTGCTACCACACTGTAGGGATTCTATGATTCTAGCCTTTATTAGATGCAATCTGCCCTCTTCTCATTATAACACCTTTTTCCTGCACATTAACTCTTCATTCACATTGCTAGCCCACCCTTCAATGTTTAAGATAACACAGGATGGGGATTGTTAGGTCATTGCAGATAAAACAGTTTCTATAAATGTCTTCAGCTGTCTCCTCTTCAACACACCAGTTACCACCTCCAATATTTCTATTTGTACCTCAAGTTAAGTAATGACTCAGAAGCTTTCATTGTTTTTAAACAGGTTAACCACAATGTATTTTATGTTTTTAAACTTCTGTGAGGAATAAAAGCCCTAGTTTTTTTCACAAATCTTCTCTCGAATTTCTAAATTTGCTTCATCCTGAAGTAGTTCACTTCATTACTGCAACACTTCTGTTGATGTGCTTGAGAGCTACCTTGCCTTGTGTCATTCTACAAACACCATGTCCTGGACAGTTTGTGCAAAATGTTTCAGTGGTACATTAGTAATCTCCACATGACTTATTAATATGATAGTCCAGTACTATTCTCAAATTGTATTGATTCTCCTTATCACTGCATACATTCAATCAGTACTCCTGGATCATTTCAGAGGATTCAAAATGACCGTAATATAACTTGATTTTCACAGTTACTCCTGTCAGATGCCTTGGGATGCTTGATTACGTGATGAAAGGCAATACATCAATGCGTGACATTGTGCTAATGAGCTGTGTTCTGACTGTTCGCTGAAGCAATACTTGAACAAACCAGCCAATTGAATGGCCATTTCTCCTGTATGTTTTTGAAGAAAGAAATAATGCTTCATGTAATTATAATCTGACAAAAGATAATTGTGGTTCTTTAACAGAAAATCATGTACATAGTACAGAGCCTCCCTGTTAAAACTGTCTTGAACAATATGTACTCGTTTTCTTCATTGAGAAAACACTCTTCAAAACCAAATTCTTTAGATTTTAATTCAACATAAAAATTGTACTGGTAAGGTGACAACGAGTTAGGGGAAGGTGAGATGTTTAACCAGACAAACCTCACAAATATAAGATATGTTTCTAAATCCAGAATGCATTCTTAGCTCTTGTCCGTGGTTACAGTTCACAAAGATGACTGGACGGCTGTTGCTTGACTAATCTATGCGACTCCTGTCCCAATTTTGACAAAAGCCTCCAAATGTCAGCAAGTATACTTTTCAGGTGTACAAGGTCAACACCAGGCAATCTGACTAGTTTTTTTCTACTTTCCTTTTGTGATTTGATGCAAAGCAGCCCATGTGATTGGCACCACATCCACAAGCATTCACTCCTTCTACCATCAATGTATATTGCAAGCATTGTGTACCATTTACAATATGCACACACAAATTTATCAAGGCTCACAGAGGAGAGACAGAGGAATTAGTCATTTGACCCTTGAACTTGCTCCGCCTTTCAATGCTGATAATTGAGCTCAATATCCTAAATCCACCGTGTTCTCCCACCTCAGCCCTCCAAATATCAATCGATCCTTTTAGCCACAAGAGATATAACTACTTCCTTCTTGAAAACCCATAATGTGTTAGCCTCAACCACTTTCTGTGGGAGTGAATTCTACAGACTCACTGCTCGTTGTGTGAAGAAATTTCTCCTCATAAAAAAGTTTATCCCTTATCTTAACCCATGACCCCTGGTTCCTCACCATTGGGAACATGCTTCCTATACCTAACCTGTCCAATTTTGTTAACATTATGTAGATTTCTATGAGATTCCCTCACATTCTTCCATGCTCCAGGGAATGCAATCCAAACCATAAAATCATAAAGTTATACAGCATGAAAACAAACACTTCGGTCCAACTTGTCCATGCTGAGCAAATATCCTAAACTAATCTAGCCCCATTTGAAAGCATTTGGCCCATTTCCTTCTAAACCCTTGCTATTCACGTACTTATCCAGATGCATTTTAAATGTTGTAGTTGTACCTTCATAACTTCCTTTGGCAGCTTATTCCATACATGCAGCACCTTCTGTGAGAAAATTTGCCCCTCGGGTCCCTTTAAATCTTTCCCCTCTCATCTTAAGCCTATGCCCTTTAGTTTTGGGATCCCAAACCAAATCAATCTCTCCTCATACATCAGTCTTCACATCCCAGGCTCTGCAATAGTCCTGTGTTAATTTGTACCAGGAGTGCATTGAGTTGGGAGGCCATGTTGCAGCTGTACACGACATTGGTTAGGGCTTTTGTTTGAAGAACATGCGGTGTCTGTTTGCCATGTATGTTGCTAGCATATGGCACAGATGTGACATTGACATAACCTAGTGCCATACATCAACATGTTCACCGCTTGACTATTCAGTGCCAACAGCCATGGTGAACTTTGTGGTTTTTCAGTCGATGCTAAAGAAGCAAGTCAAGGCCAAGATAATATCTTTGTAAGTTCTCGCTATATCAGCAATACATTAGCAAGTAAAGGAGAGATGCTGGGTAATGAGGAAAGTAAGTTAACACTCAAAATAAGCCATGAGCAATGAGTTTCATCCTGTGCACATACCCGGTAGGAACATAGCAGTGGAAAGTGATTTTTGGCTGAAAAAATAATGATTGGTGAGTGATTCATTAGGAGTTAATCCAAGATCGCATATGATGATGTGATGAGGCTTGTCTTTTACGGATTGTGAACGAAGAGCGCAGTCAGTCATTGCTGTTGGAGCATATAGTGAGACGCTAGTAAATGAACTTTCCAATGGAAGCCCAGAGAAACAAGTAGTAAGCTGCACCCACCAGAGAACTTCTCAGACTTTGAGCCAGGAAATGTTGCCATATAGTTTCTCCCCAAGACATGGAGGAATCATGACCTGCATATAAATGAGGTGAGATTGCCTCATGAAGAGATACAAATGTATGGAAATAAGGTGTTCCATGCTGATTTGTGAGGTTCTTGTCAGGCTGTTTAAAGCTTGACGGGAAAATTGGACTTTCTTCTCCTGGCATCAAAAATTAGACTTTTCATTTTCACTATATTCTCCACACTGCCATCTATTAACCATAACATTCAAGGGCAGGAAAAATATTACCCACTGATTTTAGACAGTAAATGAATTCACAGTAAAAAAAAAAATCAAAGCAAGTCACATTAACTCCATTCAGTCTTGCTCATTCTCCAAAAACAGGGATAAAAACATATTTTGAGTATCTCATGTCTTTTGTAAACTGGCTACTTGCTTCTGTTACTCCTTCCAACTGCTAGAACTTGATGTAATACATATATTCATTACCTACAGCCTGTGGGCATTTATTAAAAAGAAAATTTATTCAAGTTCACTTGTTTCTAAAACAGAATTAAACCTAACTGAATTTAAATATCTTTTCATAAGAAAAATAAAGATCCCAAACTGTAAGAAGCCTGAGCCCTCCTGGGGAAAGATGTCCCCCTGCATCTCTAACATTAGATGCTCCGAGTAGCAAAAAAAATGTGTTGATGAATTACCTTCCATGTTTTCCCCTTCCCTCTTAGGAGGTGCTTCAGTTTTTCATTGATTTTCTTAGACTTCGTAGCTGAGATCAGGATCTTCTCCAGGGGACCAATCCAGATTCTCTGCCTACTGAAATGTATTTAACTCTCTTGTCTGAGAAATAGTTTCTTTAATCATTTTGAACAATCTATATTCTGACACTTCCTTGCATCTATGTTGTCGATTCCCATCACATTTTTGATTTTTCTTTTAGATGTTTAATTCTCCTGGCCTTGTTTATCCAGTGCTCATTCCAGCTCATTTTATTTCCATTGTGGTTAAATAGAGAAGAATACTTGTGATTAGCTTCTCTTTATGTAAATAGAAAGGGCTGCTTTTTTTAAAAAAAAAAGTTCCTACAATTATTACATTCTGAAAATGGCACTTGTCACTTTTGTGTAACTCAAAAGTGATTTTTTTTAAGCTGCTCAAGCAAATTAGTTAACCTGTCTTTAAACTGAGCAGCAATTATAAAAGAAACCACCTCTGAGGATTAAGTTACAGGGAATAAGTAGATCATTTGAATTCTGCTGTCAGTTATAGTCCTATGACAGTAATTCTTCACAATTTCATATTACACCACATAAAAATGATTGAATTGAGCCCTATGTTAATTTGTACCCAGAGTGCATTGAGTTGGGAGTCATGTTGCAGCTGTACAGGACATTGGTTAGGGCTTTTGGAATATGCCATTCAATTCTGATCTCTTTGCTATAGGAAAGATATTGTGAAGCATGAAAGAGTTCAGAAAAGATTGGGAAGGATGTTGCCAGGGCTAGAATATCTGAGGTGTAGGGAGAGGCCGGGTAGGCTGGGGCTGTTTTCCCTGGAGCATTGGAGGCTGTGGAGTAACCTTATACAGGTTTATAAAATCATGAGGGGCATGGATAGGGTAAATAGGTAAGGTCTTTTCCCCTGGTTACGGTAGTCCAAAACTAGAGGGCGTATGTTTACAGTGAGAGTGGAAAGATTACAAGGGACCTAAGGGACAACTCTTTCACACAAAGCATGGTGCATGTATGGAATGAGCTGCCAGAGGAGCTGGTGGAGGCTGGTATCCCTCAAAGTTGCCACCCAATTGGATAGGGTTGTTAAGAAAGCATATGGTGTTTTGGCTTTCATTAACAGGGGGATTGAGGTTTTGCTGCAGCTTTACAAGTCCCTGGTGAGACCACACTTGGAATATTGTGTCCAGTTCTGGTCGCCCTACTATAGGAAAGATACAGAGGCTTTGGAGATGGTGCAAAGAAGGTTTACCAGGATGCTGTCTGGACTGGAGGGCTTGCCTAATGAAGAAAGGTTGAATAAGCTCGGACTTTTGTCTCTGGAGAGAAGGAGGAAGAGAGGAGACCTGATCGAAGTGTACAACATAATGAGAGGAATAGATAGAGTCAATAACCAGAGACGTTTCCGCAGGGCAGGATGGACTGGTATGAGGATTCATAGTTTGAAGACATTTAGGAGGAAGGTATAAAGGAGACGTCAGAGGTAGGTTCTTTACACAGAGAGTTGTGAATACATGGAATGTGTTGCCAGTGGTGGTGGTGGAAGTAGAGTCATTGGGGACATTTAAGCGACTGCTGGACATGCACATGGATAGCAGTGAGTTGAGGGGTATGTAGGTTAAGTTACTATATTTTGCATTAAGATTAAATCTCAGCACAATATCGTGGGCCAAAGGGCCTGTTCTGTGCTGTACTTTTCTATGTCTATAATTGTAGCCTTTAGAAGGCATCTGGATGAGTCTATGAGTAGGGAGTGTTTAGAAGGAGATGGGCCAAATGCTGGAAAAATTGGACTAGATCTATTTAGGATATCTGGTTGGCATGGACGAGTTGGATCAAAGGATCTGTTTCCATGTTGTACGATTCTGTGACTCTCAGACCATGACATCAAAATGGGTCGCGTCTAGTGCTCCTGAGATAAGTGGGCTGGAAAGTTAGCTGTGCTAGTCTACCAGCATTCTTGTCTTTTGTCATTTAGTGTAGCAATTGTCCAAGTTTTAAGTTTTCATGACCCATTGGCACCCTTTGTTTGACATGAAATAGGTCCTGTTTTACTTGGATAGAGTGCACACCATATGAATTGTGGCGTACATGTAGCATTTCTGATGGGAAATGAACTTGGTAGTTGCCTTTTGCTATTGAATCCTGTATTAAATTTTAAAATCAATTTTTGTTTCACAGAGCACAGAAGAAATCTCCAGCTAAATATCTTGTATCTCACTCTCAGATACGTTTCCATTAAGTTGCCTCATCAAATGGTTCAAGTGAGATCAATTGTACCCATTTTCTTCAGCATCAAGGAATTGGCATTTGGAAGATTTTCTTTTGTGCACTGAAGCATATTGACAGAGTCACATAGTTTTACTGAAAATGTTAAGACTGCTTAGAGTATTTAGACTATTGTTTGTAAACTACACATCTGCAGTTGCAACTTTGATTTGGGTGAGCTGTGGGGCCCAGTATTACTTATTGCTTGAATTCTACCTGTTTCAACGTGGGGATTATTCTCTGAGTATAGTTAGTGGTAGTAAACTAGTATAATCCAATTATAATCCTTAGTATAGCTTATTAACATTCAAGGCAAATGCAAAATATGCTATTTAATGCTACCACCTGCCATAGGTGGTGCAAATTGCAGAAACAAGTCAACATAATCATCAAGTGAAATGAAGCAATGACCTGTATAAAGATTGTGCTGTAGGAATTAAAATCAGTACTCTGTATGACAAAATAAGGGTTTTATTCTATTTTTAAATTAATCTATCCCAGCAGTGTGTCTCTTTCTCACATGCTCTCACACATAGTCCCCGTAGCCTCTCCATCTCCTCCTCCCAGTCTTCCATTCCCCTCCCACAACCTTATAACAGAAAGGTCCATTTCTTTGCTAAATATCATCCCTGCAAATGAACCATCTGCACATGCTCACTGTCATACTCAGAACATAATAATCTTAGCTGTGCAGATGCAACCTGACAAAGGAGATATCTGTTCCAGTTTATGATGTCACTGGGTATGATATGAAGCATATGTCTAGTATAGACAGAATAGATCGAGTGAATCCTTAGAAGAGGATAAAGGCAGTAGGAGTATACTTACAAGGGAAATCAGGAGGGGGAAAAAGGGACATGAGATAGCTTTGGCAAATAGATTTAAGGAGAATCCAAAGGGTTTTTACAAATACATTAAGGACAAAAGGGTAACTAGGGAGAGAATAGGACCCCTCAAAGATGAGCAAGGCGGCCTTTGTGTGGAGCCACAGAAAATGGGAGAGATACTAAACGAGTATTTTGCATCAGTATTTACTGTGGAAAAGGACATGGAAGATATAGAATGTAGGGAAATAGATGGTGATACCTTGCAAAATATCCATATTACAGAGGAGGAAGTGCTGATGTCTTGAAATGCGTAAAGGTGGATAAATCCCCAGGACCTGATCAGGTGTACCCTAGAACTCTGTGTGAAGCTAGAGAAGTGATTGCTGGGCCTCTTGCTGAGATATTTGTATCATTGATAGTCACAGATGAGGTGCGGGACAACTGGAGGTTGGCTAACGTGGTGCCACTGTTTAAGAAGGGTGGTAAGGATAAGCAGGGAACTATAGACCAGTGAGCCTGACCTCGATGGTGGGCAAGTTGTTGGAGGGAATCCTGAGGGACAGGATATACATGTATTTGGAAAGGCACGGACTGATTAGGGATAGTCAACATGGCTTTGTGCGTGGGAAATCATGTCTCACAAACTTGATTGAGTTTTTGGAAGAAGTAGCAAAGAGGATTGATGAGAGCAGAGCAGTAGATGTGATCTATATGGACTTCAGTAAGGCGTTCTGTAAGGTTCCTCTTGAGAGACTGGTTCGCAAGGTTAGATCTCATGGAATACAGGGAGACCTAGCCATTTGGATACAGAACTGTCTCAAAGGTAGAAGACAGAGGGTGGTGGTGGGTTGTTTTTCAGATTGGAGGCCTGTGACTAGTGGAGTGCCACAAGGATAGGTGGTAGGTCCTCTACTTTTTGTCATTTATATAAATGATTTGGATGTGAGCATAAGAGGTACGGTTAGTAAGTTTGCAGATGACACCAAAACTGGAGGTGTAGTGGACAGCGAAGTAGGCTACTTCAGATTACAGCAGGATCTTGACCAGATGGGCCAATGAGCTGAGAAGTGGCAGATGGAGATTAATTTAGATAAATGCGAGGTGCTGCATTTTGGGAAAGCAAATCTTAGCAGGACTTATACACTTAATAGTAAGGTCCGAGGGAGTGTTTCTAAACAAAGAGACCTTGGAGTGCAGGTTCATAGCTCTTTGAAAGTGGAATCACAGGTGAATAGGATAGTGAAGAAGGTATTTGGTATGCTTTCTTTTATTGGTCAGAGTATTGAGTACAGGAGTTGGGAGGTCATGTTGCAGCTGTACAGGACATTGGTTAGGCCACTGTTGGAATATTGCAAGCAATTCTGGTCTCCTTCCTATCGGAAAGATGTTGTGAAACCTGAAAGGGTTCAGAAAAGATTTACAAGGATGTTGCCAGGGTTGGAGGATTTGAGCTATAGGGAGAGACTGAACAGGCTGGGGCTGTTTTCCCTGGAGCATCAGAGGTTGAGGGGTGACCTTATAGAGGTTTACAAAATCATGAAGGGCATGGATAGGATAAATAGACAAAGTCTTTTCCCTGGGCTGGTTAAGTCCAGAACTAGAGGGCATAGGTTTAGGGTGAGAGGGGAAAGATATAAAAGCGACCTAAGGTGCAACCTTTCAACACAGAGGGTGGTACGTGTATGGAATGAGCTGCTAGAGGAAGTGGTGGAGGCTGGTATAATTACAGCATTTAAGAGGCATTTGGATGGGTATATGAATAGGAAGGGTTTGGAGGGATATGGGCCGGGTGCTGGCAGGTAGGACTAGATTGGGTTGGAATATCTGGTTGGCATGGATGGGTTGGACCTAAGGGTCTGTTTCATGCTGTACATCTCTATGACTCTATGGCTCACAAATGCGCTATTGGCCATAGTGAACTAAAAACTGCAAAGTTAGTTTGAAATGCCTGCTTTAAACTTTTTTGATTTACCCTCCCCAATATTCATGGACTAAAATATAATGCTAGTTCTATCTTCGATAATGTATTTTGTTATGATCTCAGCTAATGGTACAATTAGGGAACTCGGATACCAGGATGAAACCTAGCTGGATGGATCACCCCACTTAACATTTAAATTTTATTTACTGTGGTACTTCACTGAAAAATAAACATAACGCTACAAATGTTTTCTCACAAAACTGTTTACTACGTGCAATAAACAATATAACAAATATGCAAATAATCTAAAAGCAGAACAGGATGAGAGATTTTGAAACAAAGTTACAGCTATTTCCCTATGCCATTATTTGTGTTCCAAATCCAGATAAATTATCTTTCCATGTCAAATCTTTTAGGTTTGATTTAATGGCTTCTGTGTAGTTCGTTTCTGTGAAGTGTGAAATATTGCATGAGTACTCTCAATACTGAAATACTCAATACTCTTAATAATCTGCTGAATTCTAAACAAATACTCCTGATCTGGAAATTTTACAAGTTGAACATTTACACTAAGGTAATAGAGCTTTCCTTGAACTGTCCTATAATCCTTTATAGGAAAGAAACTATATTTGTTGTTGACCCACTTCAGATCTCCTTCAAAACTGCCATAAAACTGTTAAATTTGGGCTTTTCTAAACTAAAATCAATCAATTATTTTAAACCAAAAGCATGCTAATGTCTTTCAATGTTTACTTCCTGTTGTGAAGTGAAACTACACTGTTGGTAACACTCTGCATTGCAAATTTTCATCACATTCTCAAGGGCAACTAGGGATGGGCAAAAGATGATGGTTAACCACCAATGCCCACATCCCACAAGTGAATAATTTTAAATTAAAACTGAGCTAAAAAATCCTAAAACATTAGAGTGATGCAAAACATAGCTGAAAACAACAATCTTCCATTAACACTCCAGGGAGTTTGCAGTCACCTGCTGTCTGACACAGAGTCAAAGTTTGCTGCACTGATAAAGCACAGCAGGTCAGGTAGCATCTGAGGAGCAGGAGATTCGACGTTTCAAGTATAAGCCCTTCATCAGGAATACTTATGCCCAAAACAATAACTCTCCAGCATCTCGGATGCTACCTGACCTGCTGCGCTTTTCCAGCACCACACTTTTTGATTCTGATTTCTCCAGCATCTGCAGTCTCACTTTCTCCCTCCTTGCTCTCTGACACATACTAAATTAGATCGCTGACTTGGAAAGACTCTTTGACCTTTTTTGTTAGCCTCTGCACACAGGTAACCAAAAAGCAAATGACATTAATTTGAAATCCAAACTTTCACAGAATGATATTGATATCTCTAAAGCACAAATGATCATTTGCAGTATTTACCTGAATTGCAAATATGAAACTCAAACTAAATGTGATTCAAATTCTAGAGAAGCATTTTTCTCAATTACATGATGAGGAACAATATTCTTCTCTTTCTCCCATGGTTTAACATGGATTACACAGAACCTACAATCAATATTTCTTTTTAATTAGTTGGCCAAGCATGCCACAGAAAGAGTGAGTGGTTGGTAGTCAGTGCAGATGGTGTGTCACAGAGCAGGTTTAGAAATGTGAGAGAAAAAAAATGATGAGCACAGCCAAAGCAGTTTCCTGGAAGAAAGGGAGAGTGAAGTGTGTCTGCTGAGATGGCATGTGCTGTCTCTGTGTCACCTGTTTTAATCTGGTTGCACAGTGTCTGGGAGCAGGTCATCCCTAAATTGTTGAATAATGTTTGATTCAGATGCATTTACAGTTTAGAAAAAGTAAACCGTTATTTGTTGCCGAGGTGTAATAGTTAATTTGAAGAGCTGCAGTGTTGTTAACTGTCAGCACGTTGGTCAGTGTTTGCAGTGTTGTTTACCCAAGGACAATTAGTTTCTAATTATCCTTGGTAAAGCACAGTAATTAGTCTGCTGTGTGCTCTGAAAGGGACAAAACAGATTTCATACAGATCCACAGCAAGGCATATGTTGTCCATGACATGCTATACTGTTTCAATCCTGAGAAACTCGAGCATCCTCAGTGATCACTGTGTGGGAGACCCGCTTTTTTTCTAATTGGAATTTGGTATCTTAGTATTGAAGAAATTATTAAAAATAATGACCAAAGTTTTGTTGCAAACTATTTTAATTTAAGTTGTGTATCTCCTATGTGCCAAATAACAAAGTGCCCAGAGTGAGCGCAGGAATTACAAGATAGGTTGGAAGCTGTGAGTGGGAGATCTCCTTAGGTGATGAGGTTGTGTATAGTCTGGGAGATGATGATTTGGTAATGGAGTGTGAGGTCATGGTCGAGGGGGGTGGTAGGAGAAGGTGTCTTCAAGTTGGTGTCTGGCTTCAGCAATGTAGAGGTCAGTGTGCCAAACTACCGCTGCACCCCCATTATCCGCTGGTTTGATGGTGTGGTTGGGGTGGGAGTGGAAGGAATGGAGGGCTGCATGTTGTGAGGGTGAGAGCTTGGAGTGGGTGAGACGGTTGGACAGGTTGAGGCGGTCGATGTCACGGCAGCAGTTTGAAATGAAGAGGTCAAGGGCAGGTAGCAGGCCAGCACTGGATGTCCAAGTGGATGGGGTGTGTTGGAGGTGAGAGAAGGGGTCCTCGGTGGGTGGGGGGATATCTGGGTTAAAAAAGTAGGCACGGACCTGGAGATGGCGGAAGAAACGTTCAAGGCCGCAGCGTGTGTTGAATTTATTAATCTGGGATCTTAGAGGGATAAAGGTAAGGTGAAGCCTTTACTGAGGACTAAACATTCGTCCTCAGTGAGGGGGAGGTCTGAGGGAATGGCGAAGACTCGGCAAGAATGGGAGCTAGGACCTGGAGTGGGGCTGGAGTTCAAGATGGGGGCAGAGAGAGTGGCTTCAGTGGGTGTGGCTATGGGATCAGCAGTGACATCACCAAAGGAGGTGATGCTTAGAAAGGGGGTGGAAGTGGGACTTTTAGTTAAATTAATGAGGTGGAAGTGACATCACGGGCAGGGAGGGCAATGTTATGTTGGGTACTCGGCTGCTGACTTCACTAATGGGAACTACTAGCAGGGAGGAAATGACTGCTGCAGTGTCAAATACAGGGAAAACTGCTTTTCCAGGAAAACACACTCAACTCTGATCTCCAGCACCTGCAGACCTCATTGTCTCCGTGTGAAGACACGTACACATGCTTTGTGAAATACTGCAACATTCTGGTAGACGCTGCAGAACAATGTTTCAAGGTGGTAACCACTTGGTTCTGAAGAAAAGATGTATTAAATAAGCTGACATTATAGCAATGAAACCCCTTAATCAAGAATCCCTACAGTGTGGAAACAGGCCCTTCGACCCGACAAGTCCACACCAACTGTCCGAAGAGTAACCCACCCAGACCCAGTGCCCTATTCTAATACTCTTGACTAATGCCTCTAACCCATACATCCCTGAACATGATGGGCAATTTAGCATAGCCAATTCACCTAAACTATACATCTTTGGATTGCGGGAGGAAACTGGAACACCCGGAGGAAACCCGCGCAGACATGGGGAGGATATGCAAACTCCACATAAACAATTGCCCAAGGCTGTGCTGTGAGGCAGCAGTGTTAACTGAGCCACTGTGTCAGACCTATTTATGATTCGGAGATGCTGGTGTTGGACTGGGTGGGTACATTGGGGAAACCGAGCAAAGGCTACGACAACTGATGAATGGGCACCGCACAACAATCAACAGACAGGAGGGTTCCCTCCCAGTTGGGGAACACTTCAGTGGTCCAGGACATTCAGCCTCGGACCTTCGGGTGACCATCCTCCAAGGTGGACTTCGGGACAGGCAGCAGAGGAAAGTGGCCGTGCAGGGCTGATAGCTAAGTTCGGTACCCAAAGGGAGGGCCTCAACCGGGACCTTGGGTTCACGTCACA
>NC_057710.1:100166921-100184132 GCF_004010195.1 Chiloscyllium plagiosum
GCTCCTCGGATGCTGCCTGAACTGCTGTGCTCTTCCAGCACCACTAATCCACCTTCAACATATTGTCTAGCTATCACCATTGTTCACAGCTAACCCGAGAATGCAACTTTCTCGGGTTAGCTGTTAACAATGGTGATATCTGGACAATATGTTGAACATATTGTCTAGCTATCACCATTGTTAATAGCTAACCCGAGAAATGCAACTTTTAAAAAAAAGGGTTTTGTGATTTACACATGAAAGAAGTGAAACTATCACTGTATTCTAACAGATGAAAGGCTTAACAGACAATCAATTTTTCAATGTATAATTTCAGTTACATCACACTGCAAATTTTTGCTATAAATTCTGTGTTACGATCGAGCCCTCCACTATCACCTGATGAAGGAGCGTCGCTCCGAAAGCTAGTGTGCTTCCAATTAAACCTGTTGGACTATAACCTGGTGTTGTGTGATTTTTAACTTTGTAGACCTATTTATGACTGCTACCTCGAGATTTTATAACTACTCTCCTATGCCACGGCAAAGAAATTTAGCTCCTAATTTGCTGATTTTTTTTCCCAATCCTGCATAATGCAATTGAGTGGAAAATATATAGAGGAAGTTCCAAGTTTTAGAAATCCGTTAAAAACCTAAATGCATGTTGGAAAATGAGTAGTTACAAAGCCTCCTGGTTCTCCACATACAATAAGCTAAGTAGGAAAGGAGTGAAAAACTAAGTGTGGAGCTAGCTGCTTATTCCCTAGTGCATCCCTAGAATGAGATAATTGTGTTAATTCATAATTGATAATTGACTTGACCATCCTTGACCTATTGTTTCCTCTACTTTAAAAATAATTAATTTTACTTTGATGTGATCATTTTCCAGCCAGAGGGGAGGTTGGTCACCCATTGATGCTACCCGTTACAGAGCTTCTCCTGTGTACCTGACGACCGTTGTGCGCTGAACTTTTCTCGATTTGTTTGTGCTTTTTTTATCCTTGCTAAAGTCAGCTATATCTTAACTGTGGAGTAGACTCTAAGAGATTGGTGTGGGTCTTGTAATATAAGTCTTCCAGAAATGTTAGAATTTATGGCGCAGTTTTCATTTTGTAAATTGTTGCATGCTTCTGGCTTTGATAGCATCTGCTGTGGTTCAATTTCAGCTGATTAAATTTTCTGTTTCTCAATGACATTGGCACTGGATTTCAAAATACGTATCAGACATGGACCTTTTCTGTGAGGTGGGCACAAATGCTTGTTCCATCTGCTAGGCTACGGAAGAAACGTGTAACCAGTATCACGAGAGAGTAAATTGAGAATGATTAAATTTCCAATGTTAACATGCAGGCAAAAAAGATAAACAATTCCTTCTGTTAATGAGTATGGGTTTCTGATACACACCTGGAAGAAAGTTGAAGAAGAAATATTGAAATTCTTAAGAATCAATTTTATGGAATTGGGAGGAATTCGCTTTCTGGGAATCACATAGTAGAAATTGGTATTTTTGAACCCAGATTGACACTGAATGCTGTTAATAGAGGATATGTGTTTGTTTTACAATATGCACAAAATTGTTTTAGTTTTATAGTCCACTGGCGAATCGTTAGCATTGTTCTGTAGATTCATGAGGGAAGTAATGAGATTGCAGTGGTTACATAAATGTAATCCCTGATGTAAAAGGATTCTGTTTCATTGCATCCTGTTAATTTTAAGATGCTGAGTTCTTTTTTATAAATTCTTTGCAAAGAAAGTGATATATAACAAAAAAAAATAACCATTTAAATCTGGATCACTTTGACTTTTAACAAAATATTGTTCAATATCTTCAATGTGGCTAGTATCCATTTCAAGTGAAAAGGTAAAATCACCATAGTCTTACCAGAGCATAGAGCTACTCTCACATTAGAGGGAGGTGACTGGTGGTGGTCTAACCTGAGGGTCAACCCTATCTTCAGGAAAGAGGAAGGGTCGAGAAGAAGACTCCTCCATGGTAACTTCAGCTGGTGTGGCAAGTTACACATATTTATAAAGGTGTAGGCAATAACATGTATCACAATTCAGTCACATATTACATACAGGTATTCTATTCAGCCTTTCTAAAATTAGGTAAACCAGGAAATTCTTCACTTAAAAATCAAAACTCTTGTTTGAAAATAGGAAAAACATAACCTGGAGATGGCATATCATACAAATTGATGGCCCGAAAACTTGCATTCTTTTAAAGAAAAACCAATTTTTAAAAAAAGCATTAAAAAAAAACAAAAGAACTGGGATAACGGAAATCAGAAACAAAAACATAAATTGCTCAGAAAAACTCAGTAGGTCTGGCAGCATCTGTGGAGAGAAATCAGTTAATATTTCGGGTCTTGTGATCCTTCTTCAGAAGCTGCCAGACGTGCTGAATTTTACCAGCAATTTCTGTTTTTTTTTTTGTTTTTTTCAAAAAGCATTGCTTAGTTTCCTTAACCTGTGTCAGATGTTGATGGAGAATGTGTTTAAACAGCTTGGGAAGAGACCTTGTTGTATATAATTTATGTTCCTTCACACAGATTTGGTCTTGAATAGTGATGCAATTAAAGTATCCATTTTTGTCAGTCATTTCTTGCCAATTTAAAATTTTTTTTTTGCAATACCTCTTTGCAAGAGCGAGTCAAGTTCATTATAATCCTTAAAAGCAATGTGTGGAAATACAAAAATATACCAGTCCTCCAAAAACCATTTCAGGTAATCTGATTCAACCTACAGTTGAAAAGGAAAATACACAGTCCATTTTGTGTGTTCCTTATTTGAGTTTCTCACCAAATGGCTGGTGACAAAAGTGTTGATTACCTTCCCTGGATTTCCGTTCCAAACATTCATCACTGCCAGCCTTCTTTGAAATGCACAATACCAATGACTGAACACATCGGAGGCCTTCTATCTATGATGTTGGATCGTGATCTGTAGGCAACCAACCAGGTTGAGTGCTGTGGCATGTTAAACATTGATTGAATTGTGTAAATGCGGTTCCTATGTTTTTGTTGTCATTTGCTTTTTACAACCAGTTCCCGGGAGACCTTCCCAGGTTAGTGCAGTTTACTTCAAATTGTCAAGCTCCTGAGTGAGTGAGGGATGAACAGGCATCACCGTCCTCTCTGTTGGTCACAATGAGTTTAGTTTACAAAGAATTCCTTGTGCATAGACCAAATGAACTTGTGTTTCAAAAGGAGTTAATTTAGCCAGCCTTTCTTGAGTTAACCAAAAGAGTGAAGATTAAATGAAAGAACATTGGGGTCTTTACTATAGTTGTTACTGGTATGTTGATGTTGGTAGTTGAACTGTCGACTTTAGGACCCTTATTTTTGCAGGTCTTTTTCCTTTCCATACCCGTGTTGCAAGAGTATTTAATGACTGGTGTGAGTTTAGAGTCAATGTGGTTCACTCCTAACTGCCTTCTGGATAATTAGGGATGGGCAATTAATGCAGATGATGCCCTGAATGAATTCAAAAGAATCTCAAAAGCTATGACTTTCCCAACATACTAGTCCACACATTGGAATGTCAGGTCACAAATACATGTAAACCAGCATGGAAGCACATTTTTATTCCCAGTTTGTGTTTATTGTCAGGGAAGACACAAGTATGTCTCAAGCACAGACAGCTACCATTATTTTTCCTGTCATGTTCATGGACTGAGGTACTCACAGGGAATTACAGGTCAGTTTGTAGTGCATTTCTCTTTTTTTTGAAGTTGTTTTTGACATCTGTAGGTATGACAGTCCAGAGTTCCTCTCCAGATCGCCACTGGATCTACAGTTGCAGCTGTTTTGGCTGTATCAGTCCTCTGTTTTTCTTTAAAAAAACAAACTCATGTATGCAACATCCTTGAGTGCTGTATGGCCACGACATGGTGTGCCTCAGTGCATGGCTTCTGTGAGGTAGCCATGGTTGACAACACGTGACAGTGGCATTCAGTAAGTATGCTTCATCGTGTTGTTGAATGGCTTTGCTCATTGTATAAGGATTTAAAGAATCACACAGCACATGGGAAAGTCATTGAGCCCATCCGACTCGTGCTGGCTCTTGGTTGGAATTATCCAACGCAGCCCACTAGTTCCCTCTTTTCCTATTTTTGTGTATTTTTTTCCTTTGCAATTATTTGTCCAATTCTTGTATTGAATGCTGCTATTGAATCTGCTTCCATTGACTTGTTTGGCAACATCTTCAAAGCAGAACTTGCTGTGATTTTTCTCTTTTCAAAAGGACATTTCCTCATGTCCTTTTGCTAATAGTCTTAAACCTGTATTAATTAAACCATATGTCACTGGAAATGGGTTCTGTTTAATTACTCTCTCAAAATCACAAAATGTTCTAACGATGTCTGTTAAGTGTCACATTATCTTTCTCTTTTAAGAAATGCAACCCCAATTTTTTCATTCTGTCTACATAACTGAAATCCAACATTATCCAGTTTAAGACTATTAGCAAAAGGACATGAGGAAATGTCCTTTTGAAAAGAGAAAAATCACAGCAAGTTCTGCTTTGAAGATGTTGCCAAACAAGTCAATGGAAGCAGATTCATTAAGGCATTGTCTTAAATCTCCACAATATCCTCACCAAGGCCTTAACATCCTTCCAAAAGCATGATGCCATTGATCAGACAAAATTCTCCAGCTGAGGCCTAACCAGTGTTTCTTTAGGTTTTATTAGCAATACCTTCCTTGCTTATGTTCTCCTCCCTGTATTGCCTCGAAGACAAGTAGATCCTTGCAAACATATGGAGAACAACACTGTACAATAGCACTCCAGTGTGGTTACAATACCCATACAATTATAGCAAGGATCTTTTATTCTCATACTCCAGTGTCCTTACAATAAAGGCTAACGTGCCTTTGCTGTAGCTGTTTGCTGACTTTGTGTCCCTTGTTTTATGATTTTGTTTCAAACTGAACTTTTTAGCAGCATTTAAAATTGCTTTACTGCAGGGGCCTAGTAAGGCTGCCTTTGGGTTGCTGGGCAAGAAACAACACACGAGGCAAAAAGTGAACCGAAGAAGCTAGGAGCAGAGGAAGGATGAATGTATTGTTAACGAACCTGTATGAAGTAGGTGATTCTTTCATATGGTCACCATTACTGAGACAAATTTATTTTTATTTCCGGATTTATGAATTGAATTTGAATTCCAGCAGTTGGTGAGCTGGGATTTGAATCTGCTTCCCAGACCATTAAGCAGGGCTCTGGATTGTATTAACCTCACACCACTAGCTCATTTCCTCCATTTTCCAGCCATTGTCATTAATTTGGACAGTATCTCTGATGTCTTCCACCAGGATGCATGTCCCTTTCCAATGTAGTGGCTGTGTTTAGTGTCAGAAGATGGAATTTCCACCCTCCTTCATCTCCCCACATTCAATAATGCCTGATTTACTTTTAATAAACCTTTGCTACAACATGTAGCTTTGTTCTGTGTAAACAGGTGCATGCACCAGCTTCATTATTACCATCTAGTTTCTAGCTCATTGGGTCTCTCCCTACAATTCATTTCAACCTTTGAACTGTATCTCAGGTCTCCTTGATGTCTTGGGGGATATCTTTCTGTGTTTCCCAATTGCTGTCAGTCGCAGACTAAGACTCATCTCCATATTGATTGTGACTTCTCACGACTGAAGACCCAGTTTTCACCAGGCAGTTTTCTCAGATTCCCCTGTTTTTAAGATGTCAATATAATTCCTCATGAAAAAGATTGCAGCACTTCTGTAGTTTTGCCAGTAGATGTCTCCAAATACCACAAAATAAGCTTTTTGAGCAGATTGCTTTATGTTAAATTTCAATAAATGAGAAGACATTTGTGAAGCATTTCCACATTGTTCCTTCAGGTTAAATTTTCTTTATTGTTCACATTGATAATTCTAGGTGCATTCAGTAGGCTTTAAAAGCAAGTTTAATGAAATGTTCTTTTAATTTTGTTTTCTAAGTTCTCTTTTTAAGCCTTGGAACATCTGTCAAAAAATAAGCAGTTGATTGTCACTTGGGCATTTTAGAGGGTCAATTAATGAATTATTGGAGAAGTGGTGAGATGGGAAGGATTACTTCTTCACCTGGATAAATGTATCTTCCTAGGGGGTTAACCAAATACGATATCTGGCGACTATGGAGATGTTCTCAAGCTGCTGTTTTTAGTGCTCGGATGATGACCTTATTAGAATGGCTAATCGAAAGAAAGGAGCAAATTAAAGAAACTAGATTGAATTTGTTTTTGTTAAAAATTTGCTGGATACATATGATGCAGAAGTAAATAATTGACATATGTTGGCAAAAGCAGAAACCAAAAAATGCTATTGCATATTGGTGTTCATGTGTGTAAATACATGGACAGACAATGGTTTACTCTGTTCTGGAAATAGCTAGATATCTTGTCATGATCTCAGACTGTTTTTAAAAAAACAAGTCATAGCTTTTCACTGGCTTTATACCTGTGATTTACAACAGCACCAGGATCGGTCTGTTTACTGATGTCATTCACTGAAGAACGCATCCAACTCCGCCCCCCCCCCCTTTACTGAATCATTCAGTATAAAGTAAGCAATAATTCAAGACTTCCAAATTAGAATTGAAAGAAATTGGATGGCTTTTGTGTTTTCTGTCATTTCAAGTCAAAATTAAATCTAAATCCATGTTGCAGTTTGTTAACCTTGGTGAAGTTTTGTTTTTAATCTTGCCGGTGCTGAATTCTTGCTTCCTGAGATTACCTCGGGAGCCTTGCTAGTTATTGGTTTGCTTGCAATTAGATAATGCATGGAAACATTGAGATGCAAACTCAAGCATGCTATTATATAAAGAATCAAGTTGCCATCAGTGTATGTAACATTGTTTATATTTGCTGCATTGCAGCCCTCTCAAAGTAGGTTTGCTCAATGAAAATGCAGTGTTGAAGGTTGACATAAATGTTTTTTTTGAACAATGATGCTTTGTGAGACTAACAGCAGTGATACTTATATTGAAGATGAAGTTGGTTACCTATCAATAACAATAATGCAAATTCAAAATATATTTAAAGAATTTTGCCTCAAGATGATCAAAGGTGATGAAAGGGACTACAGTGTATAATTGCAAGGATTTATTTTCCTTTAGATGCACAGCAACTGTAAAGCGAGGTTGCAATTTAAATTAAAGACCTTCTTTTGAATCCCTGTTGGCTGAGTTGTGAGAGATGTTAATTGTCTCTTTCTTCAGATGTAAACTGACCTCCATTTACAACAGCTTTAAAAAGATATTTTAACGTTTGCATATTTTTTGTGTGTTTTGTCTCGACCAGTTAATGATATAGCTTACAAAGCAAATAATGTTTTTCTCTGCTAAAATAATGCAGCTATTTTCTCAATAGAACTGTGCTCGTATTGCTTTATTGGATGGAGTGGAATGGAAAGTGACATGCTGAGAGTTTCTACAGCTTTGGGCACAGATTCCAGCACAATTAGCTGGAAAAGATTGTGAAAGACTTTTTAATAAAAATTGTAAATACACAAAACCAATTGCATTTGCCTTTACTATGATGCTTCACGCTTTTGTAAAGTGTGGCACAGAAACACTGAGAAGCAAGCTTTTTCATTAGCTTCTTAATAAGGTAAATATTTTGATATTGAGTACAAGACTTAAGGTTTAAGATTTTTAGATTTAAACCAAACTAAATGGTTTAGTATAATGTTTAAGTCATTTTTGGTCATTTTAAATCTGGTTACTCATTGTCCTTCTTAAAGCAAAATGATTATTATTACTGACAAATCCTCTTTTTGTCTTGTATTAATAAAACTGGACAAACTTAAATACTCTTGAGTGGAAGTGTTTGAAAAAACAAAATTATTATATTCCATTATGTTGCCCATTTACTCTAGTTTATTGAAGATTTTATGTCTTGTGAACCTAAAATTGGTTTACTAGAAACTTGAACTGTACCATAACTTCAAATCTGAGTACAGTTTCCTGATTGCATTGAAGTGCAGATACAAGGTATTGTAACTTCAAGAATAAAATAATTGAAGTAATAAATGTAAGCTTAGAGTCCAACTATTACTGAATATTTGCACATCAGTTTGCCTGCTGTAGAGCTAAAACAGGCATTGTAACTATAGTTCGATGAAGGAATTACTTTGATTGTATCTTGAGAAATGCATGAAGTCCTGACTCTTGAGTGAGCTTACGTGGATAGCATTGTTAAAGTGGGTCAGTGATAAGAGATTAATCGAAAAGAAAAACAAGAAAACAAATCGAGATATTACTTCTGTCAAGGAAAATCTGAGTATATCCCTATAGAAGTCACACAGCATCAATTAGGATTTATCTAAGTTTTTTTAAAAAAAATTCAGAACAGGATAAAATAACCCATGACTGCCATTATGAAACTACATTTTCCTAACTTAAGACATTGACACATAATGAAACTTCTAAACTTGCACTCCGCATTAAAGTATTTCTGATTTCTATTTCATTCATTCAAGAATTATGGATATCACTGCCTGGGCTAATATTTCTTGCTCTGGAATGGCTTGCTAAGCTATTTCAGAGGGCCTTTAAAAGTCAACCACTTTACTGAAATGTGTGTCTGGAGTCACATGTTGGCCAGGCTGGATAATGATGATAGATTTCCTTCCCTGAAGTGCATTAGTAAACCAGATAGGTTTTTGCGACAATCAGCAATGGTTACATAGTTGCCATTAGGCTAGCTTTCAATTTCAATTTTGTTTTACTACATTTAAACTTCACCGTCAGTCATGTTGGGATTCAAAACCTTTTCCCCAGAGTACTATCTGGGGGTTTGGTCTAGTAATGTTACCTCTATGCTACTGCATTCCAGCAAATTATGTTAATCTACAATATATTTTACTATACTTTTAGTTACGTTTCCTAGATTGTTCTTGCAATAACCCTGGCGTTTCAGATGTATCAGTCACGTGCCGTATGATGTTGTATACTTTCAGTTCGCTGTTGGCCTAATGATAGTTTATACAGAAGAAAACCACTATGGTTATCATTCATGTACCATTGTAGTTTTGACTGCTACTAACTCTAATATACTTTCATTTTGTATGCCTCTAATTCTTTCTTCTTTGCACCATCCCATAACTGAGAAATTTATAAACCAATGATTACAAGTTTTTCTAACCAAAAATAAAAGCCAGGATTGAAAAGTGAAAATTAAAAAAAATCTCAGGAACAATGGTTTTTAAAATAAATAGTTGGTATTTATAAAGAACGCCTTGTTGGTAAAATGTAATACATTGATTGAGCTGAAAAGCTTCGTTGTTGAAAATTGTAGTTAATATCACCAGACTTTCTTCTCAGCTTATAGATACACATACGTTTCCTAAATGAGTAACTCTGAGAAGAAAGATGTCACAAATTTTGTCATGTTCCTATGTTCGTGTTCAGCAAGATGCCCATCCAAATGAGTAAAAGTAAAGCTTATTAAGTTATAAAATATCACTGTTTCATTTCCTGGCTTTCTTAGATGGTCTTAGCCTCTTATAATTCTGATAATCTATAAAGCTGTTTTGATTACTGCCATTGCAGGTAGAATATCTAGCTATTTTCAAGTAGACCTGCAACATTAGTTGAAAGGTTTTCTTGCATGTGAGAGTTGATGACAAGCTTTTGAGATCAAGCATAAACAATGTGAAACTTTGACAATGTTCCAACTTTCCTGGGAAATTAGTCTAACAGTGTAGTTGTAAACTTAATATCAATGTTGTAATTACCATGTTATTGTAAGCATTTGCATCATAAATCACACATTGTTCAAAACTGATCATCTTAAAAACTCTTTAATATTACAACATGATTAATTGAGAACTCAACAATGAATATTACAAATCAATTTGGCAAGGAAAAACTCTTTAGAAATTTTGTGATTGATGCGATGGAGGGGAGGTGGGTGAAAATATTTCCCATCTGAAATCAGTGATTGCTTATCACACCTCCTTTATTGGGATAGAAATATAATTATATTGTAGATCATCAAGTAGGATGATACAGGCGTACTTTCATAAATTATAATTGGATGAAACAAGACATCTAATCAGTATGAGTTCTTTATAAAATAGACTTTAAATCCAGTTGGAAAATAATAGGCATAATTGAGTTTTAAATAAAATGAAAGAAACATTTTTCTAAATCAGATATTGAAATATAAACCAAAAACAAAAAGATTCAGAATTCTCCCAGATTGAAATGAGCTATAATGAATTCTAAAGTTTGACCTGTAGCTTTTTACTTTAAGAAAATGCTTGGTATTCACTTTATTAACACTTTGATTTGGTATTGGTTTCAATAGACCAGTAGAGTATCCCAGGTGCTCCATTGAAGAGGTCAAATCTATATGATGAGAGTGTGCTGCCCAATGGATATTGTTTAGTAACTTCAATCTCAGTTTATAAATGTTCACTGTAAGTTAGAAAAGGCATAAACTAATAGCTTTTTTTTTATCTTCCTGTTCCTCATCAAAGGAAATGTACTCAAAAGGAATCATCCCACTCTCTTCAATAATCAGAGTTCAAGAGTTAGGAGACAACAAGTTTGAGGTGGTTTCTTCCACCAGAACGTTTACTTTTAGGATCGAAAAAGAAGGTAAGAAAGCAACATACACGAGGATTGTGATTCAATCTATTATTGGAAATGATAGATCTGAAAATGTTCTCCTCTTTTGTGATTTATCTATCTCTTTACCACCTGTTAAGTGCCGATGGTTCAAAGTAGTAAGCCAATGCAGGTCCCTACAGCAACTACTTCACTCTCAATCGGAAACAACCCATCCATCAGTTGTCTTTATTTAATTTTGTCCTGTCCTCTATTTTATTCCTGAGTGAAACACTTGATGGTTTTTCCAAATGATCTGAGAGTCCCATGCAAGCACCATGTTAGCGTGTAAAGCAATCTCACTGCTTTTAAAAGTGTGATTCATTTTACTGATGCCTGTGAGGAATCTTGGATTTGTTGTAATTTCAAGTCCATCAAAATACCATGTATACGAAGAATAAAAAAAACTGGAAAACCTCAGCAGGTCGTGTCACATCTTTGGAGAGAAACAGAGTTATGTTTCACTTTGATGACCGTTCATGAAAACACTGCTCGTCAATTCCAATGGAAGGTCACTGACCTGAAACCTTTGCTCTGCTGCTGTCCACAGATGCAGTCTGACCTGTTGAGCTTTTTCCTGTTTCTCATTTCAGAGCAGTTACAGTTTTTTGCTCATGTATATTACATAGCGGTTTACAATATATTACATTTTGCAAATCAAAACTTTACTATGCAATTGGCAATGTCTGGTGGTGGAGGTTGCAGTTGAATTCTTAATCTTAGCCTCAGAATTGGGTACAGAATAGCCAAACATTCACGTCTTGACATCAGGACAGGCTGAAGTATTACATGGTACGAAGGTCACCTTGCTTGTTAAGTTGCCACATTGGCTGCATTTCCTGAATTATAATGTCGCAGTCTAACACAGAATTCCCTCGGTAGTACATCTTAAGCTCATGACCTTAATTGAGTAGCATGTTGCATAACAACACTTTTAATTACATCTTAGCTTTAACATTACATTTGACACTTATGCTCTGAGCTTATCTTCCACCATTTATTTACTTTGAAACAGAGGAAAGTGAGCTTGAGCAGATTTGTGATTTTATAATCTCTGTTTAAACTTTTTGCATTAGGTTGCTAACCACTCAAGCTTTTGTTTTGTTCGAAGTTTTACTTTGTTGTGTTGAACCATGAGGTGGAAAGATGGAATGAGGGAGGGGTGTTAACTGTTTTATTGGCAGAGCACAGATCAGATACTTCCTCTTGTATTAAATGGATACCATTAAAATTGATTCGCAATTATTTTGGAAAGCAATGTTGTTTTCTCCAGTAGATGGAGCTAGATTGTCAGCAAATGTGCATGGAACAATCAGAAGCTAAAATGATTGTACAGAGAGAGCTACATTCGAGGGTGGGGAGTGGGGGAAAAAAGATTGAATTCAGGTATTTGTCTTCCGAGCAAGTTTAACTGTGAATTGACTTAGTAGCACACTCTTGATTGTGTTGAGGGTGGGGCCAGGGTAATATAGGACTGATGGTGGAACACAGCAAGGTTTCATTTGTGATTCCAAATATCAATGCTTCATTAAGGACCCTAAATGAGGACTGGTACATTCAAAAGGCTCTATTAAAAGAGAGACACAAGATAAATTGTTATGATGTTTCACAGAGAAGATTGATTGATTGTAAACCTCTCCAAGCTGATTTAAACTGTACCCTAGTGACCCTGGCTAAAATGTTAACATACAAGTATTTCAAATGTAATAACCTTTGTAAAGAATTCCCAGTGTTAAAGTGGGAACTGAGCACTTGGTTTTTAACTCCTGTTGTCATCTCCACCTATTTTTATTTTAAGTACATAGTGTCTGATTGATAAATTCCAAAAAATAAAAACAAGGACTTTGGAATATTGTGATCGAATGAGACTGGTTGAATTCCTGTGATTTTCTTTGACAGGTGATAGAGAAGACTGGATGGACACACTTCTCACTGCACTAAGATCACAGTCTAACATATTTTCTCAATTGAATTCGCGATGTGCTGTTACAGCTGATAAATTTGGTTATCTCGAGCTGAGAGGCTACAAAGCTCGCATCTTTGTTGTACTGCGAGGCAGCATCATTTGGCTGTATAAGAGTGAGCAGGTATGTCTCAATATTTTGTCTATTCCACTTCTTTATAATTCACTACATCAGTCAACCCAGTTCATTCAGTGCATCCAAAATGGTTCACTTGACTTGAAAACAAAATGGTGTCAAATAGTTTTCTGCTCTGTATGATCTTGAGAAGATGGTACTCTGGATATCTGGACTCACTGTATCTGACAATTCTAAAAGCAATCAATCCAGGGAGGACATGCTTATACTTGAAGGTGCTTTCTCTCTGATGGTTGCTAAATGAAAATCTGGTTAAACTGCCTCTCTGGAATTTCTTGTGACAGAGAGAAAGAAAAACAGAAATCTTTGTGTTTCAAAATCAGACTCAGGAAACACAAAACATTAGTATGCAATTGCAACAAATACTTATAAGAAGGACAATTGAATTTTGGCATGGCTAGGGAATTGGGATTCTTGGGAATTATTGGTGAGGCTATATCTGGAGTTTTTTTCCCCTTTATTTGAGGAAGAATTTGCTGATATTGGAGGTTGTCCAAAAAAGATTGATTGATTGATTAGATTGAATCCTGAGCTCAAGGGGTGGACATTATCAAGAATGGGTAAACAGGTTAGGCTTTTATTCATTAGTTTTTTTAAAATATTGGAATATACATGATTCTGAGAGACTTGACAGGGTAATTGTTTTTACAATTGAGGGAATTCTCTCACTAGAGACCATATTAAACTTGTTTAAACATTGTGCTGTGAGGCAATCTTTACTCAGAGGTTAGTAAATATCAGGAATTCTGAATCCAAACTGTGTGAAGGCTAGATCTCTGGAAGTACTTAAAAAGGGAAGTAGATTTTTTAAAAATCTGGAGAGTTGAGCCTTGGGGCAAGTCGGCATGATTTTATTGAATAGTGGAATGGTGGAGCAGACTTGAGGGGCTAAAATGGCCTACTTCTGTTATGATTTCTTATGTTCCCATCACGTTAGATATGGTTGCTGTTAGTGCCACATGTCACTTAGTAACAGCACATAATTGCTGTGTAAATATGTGTAACCATCTAATCCTTGGACTAGTTTTTTGTGGTGAATGTTTAAGAGTTGACTTCTACAGAAGTAACCATTTTGAGGGGTTGTTAGAATTTCTTGCTTTAGATCCACATAGAGGAAAGATAAAAATACATCTTGAGAGGAATCCAGAAGGGATCGTCACTCTGACAACTAACAAGGCCAAAATTATAGGCTACCTTTCAACTGTTGATAGTGCCATCATTCGGACCATCACTTGTAGCTTCTCATGTTACTTTTTGTTCACTCTGAGGATGTGGGTGAGGCTGGCTAGGTCAGCATTTATTGCTCTCGGTGTCATTTCCTCTACACTGGGGAGACAGGATGCCAACTTGCAGAACGTTTCAGAGTTCATCTCTAGGACACATGCACTAAACAACCCCTCTGCCCTGTGGCCGAACACTTTAACTCCCCCTTTCACTCGACCAAGGACGTGCAAGTCCTGGACCTCCATCGCCAAACTCTAGCCACTTGACGCCTGGAGGAAGAACACCTCATCTTCTGCCTTGGGACCCAGCAACCACACAGGATCAATGTGGATTTCACCAATTTCTTCATTTCCCTAACCCCACCTTATTCCAGATCCAATATTCCAACTCAGTACCGCCCTTTTGAACTGTCCTACCTGTCCATCTTCCTTCCCACCTCCATCCACCTATCGCTACTACCCGACCCCAGCCTCACCCCCTCCCATTTATCTCTCAGTCCCCTTGGGCCACCCCCTCATTGCTGATGAAAAGCTTATGCTCGAAATGTCAACTGTCCTGCTCCATGGATGGTGTCTGACCTGCTGTGTTTTTCCAGCACCATACTTTTCAACTCTGATCTCCAGCATCTGCGATCCTCACTTTCTCCTCCATTTATTGGCCATCCTGAGTTCCTCTTGAGAAAGTGGTGGTGAGCTGCCTTCTGAAACTGCTGCAGTCTGTGTGCAGTAGGTAGACCAACAGGGGAGAGAGTGAATTCCAGGAGTTTGACCCAGTGACACTGCAAGAACAACAATGTATTTCCAAGTCAGGATGGTGAATGGTTCAGAGGAGAACTAGCAGGTGGTGTTGTGATGTTCCCCTGCAGTTACTGCCCTTGTCCTTCCAGAAGGAAGTGATCGGGGGATGGGAAGGTGTTGACACATGATCTTTGATGAATTTCTGCCATGCATCTTGTAGATGGGACATGCTACAGCTACTGAACAGTGTGTAAAGAGCTTGTCGATATGCTGCCAATCAAGCAGGCTGCTTTGTATTGGATGGTGCCAAACTCATGCACGGTGTTTTATCCTGACATGTGTCTCATATGTGACAGGCGAATATTAATTTGGCACCCAGCTTTGTGGGCAGGTTTCTGGAGGGATGTCCTGCTGAACAGAGTGATGTTGTGGTGGGACACCCTCTCCCTCTAGGACCACCACTAGAGACCACAACACCCAGACTGTGCCAACTTAATCTGAGCTTCCACCCATGTCAGTGCAGTCTCAGTTTAACAGTTTGCACATGAATATTGGGAACAAGTCCATGCCCTCCTTCACTCCAACAGCTTGGGTGTCACCACCACTTCTCTGTTGCCTCACACTCTATCTCTTCTCCTGGACCTGACTCTCACCAAGGCTCAGACACAGCCACTCACTCTATTGCATTCAACACCTTCTCCCCCACCCGCTGTTAGTCACCTCACGCCCCGACCCCATTAACCCTGAGTGCCCCCTGTGCTGCGAATGCAGTCGTTCTTACCTTTAGCAAAGGTGACAGCTGTGCCACCCATGTTCATCTCCCTGAATACCCGATTTCCTTTCATTCTAAGAGGAAAGCTCTCCACCACAACAGGACAGAAATGGTGGGCTTCCTGATATTTGGCTCTTTCCGCTTTCAGAGGAGAGGATCTTGACCCTAACTGCCCAAGTGCCTGACTGACCTTGTCCACATCCGTGAATGTTGTGGAAGGCTGCCCTTGACTAACTGTGCCAGGACCCCCATGACTTGAATGAGGACTGCTGACGATCATGACAAGCTTCCTGGCTTTGTAACTGTGCTCAACAGCAAGGTAACACTGAAGTGCTGTTAGCCTGGTATCTCTGGCAGAGAGGCAGAGTGCAAGAAAGGCAGCGCATGGATGCTGTAAAAGTCCTGGTAAGCTCAGATCAGAAGTGAGTACCAAGAAAATCCAAGATGGTCCAGTCCATGACCTCGGTGAATTTCCCTGAGCACCCAGTGTCCCTGTTGCCGGATTGCAATGATAGTTGCTATTGCACCCAACGATGCAGCACTAAAGTGCAGAAGCATCCTTTAAACAGCATTGCAGGTGTCCCTTGAGGGTTCTTCAATGCTGCCAATGATCAGACATCAGTGTTGGAGGATGTGGTGTGTGGGTAGTTGGTTTCCATGGCGAGTGCTCTGAGATGATTGTAACTGGCATCCAACATGGCAGAGGGCCTTTGTAGGAACCAGTGAGTGGAATGTTGGTACCTAGTTGCTTGCAGGATGGGAAGTTGCAAACTGATGAGGCAAGATGTGCAGTTAGTAAAATTGTTAATGACTCATAACCCACCCTTAATAGACAACTTCCTGCTGCCTAGTAAGAATCTTGCCTTGATACCTTGATCACACTTGTTGCGTGATTATCTTAGATTTCTTGCCATCATTTACAACACTCAGGCCCTGATAATATTCCGACCCTTGTAAAAATGTGTCTGCATTTCCTGAGATGCGATCTATCCTTTCACACTGGTATAGAAAGAGGGAAGTACTGCCTCCTTCTTGTCTTTCATCAAATTCTGAGTCAATGTAGTCTCTTTTCCAACTCTGTAGTGATATGATGGGCTATTTCCTGACTGTATGCCATATTTTCCTGTCCTGATTGGAAAGCAACTTAATCAGCCACCCTTGTCTGACATGTGAAACTCAAAACCACACAATATCAATGAGCCAAACAAAATTGACAGGAGGTAGAGAACTTTGAAACATAGTGTGGCACAACAGCTCTTCATATGAGTTCATGCAAAATTACAGAAAACCATGTAAATGTTTCAATTTCTTAAGCCAAAAATCATAGGTCAACTTCTACATGATCATGATTTTTACACAGGTATATATAGTAAATCTTGAAGTGCACAGAGTTCGGAACATAGACATTCATCTATTTCTTAACCAATTATGTTATATTTTGAACAGCACTGATGACCACTTCACTAGGACTGTTACCATAAATCACAGCATATAAATGATCATGGTTTTGTATGACCTCAATATATAAGTTGCTGAAAATGTGTTGCTGGAAAAGCACAGCAGGTCAGGCAGCATCCAAGGAACAGGAGAATCGACGTTTCAGGCATAAGCCCTTCTTCAGGAATGAGGAAAGTGTGTCCAGCAGGCTAAGATAAAAGGTAGGGAGGAGGGACTTGGGGGAGGGGCGTTGGAAATGCGATAGGTGGAAGGAGAAATCTGAGTTCTCCAGTTTCCTCATTTCCTCTCCCCCCACCTTGTCTCAGTCAAATCCCTCGAACTCAGCACCGCCT
>NC_057710.1:100184349-100202861 GCF_004010195.1 Chiloscyllium plagiosum
GGGGGGGTGTGGACCTGACGAGGGAGTCACGGAGGGAGTGGTCTTTTCGGAACGCTGATAGGGGAGGGGAGGGAAATATATCCCTGGTGGTGGGGTCCGTTTGGAGGTGGCGGAAATGACGGCGGATGATACGTTGTATATGGAGGTTGGTGGGGTGGTAGGTGAGGACCAGTGGGGACAGAACCCAGGACAGAACCCCACTGGTCCTCACCTACCACCCCACCCCAGGACAGAACCCCACTGCACCCCAGGACAGAACTTGCACTGCATGGTGTCTTTGTTCAACAACACTCCCTAGGACCTTACCATTAAGTGTATAAGTCTTGCTAAGATTTGTTTTCCCAAAATGCAGCACCTCGTATTTATCTGAGTTAAACACCATCTGCCACTTCTCGTCCCCATTGGCCCATCTGATCAAGATCCTGTTGTAATCTGAGGTAACCTTCTTCGCTGTCCACTACACCTCCAATTTTGGTGTCATCTGCAGTGGTCAGCGGAGAAGGTTACCTCAGATTACAACAGGATCTTGATAAGATTGGCCAATGGGCTGAGAAGTGGCAGGTGGAGTTTAATTCCGATAAATGCGAGTTGCTGCATTTTGGGAAAGCAAATCTTAGCAAGACTTATACACTTAATGTTTTTTAATTAATTCAAATTCCACCATCTGTCATGGCAAGATTTGAACCCAGATCGCAAGAACATTACCTGGTCTCTGGATTGATAGTTTAGCAATAGGTCGTCACCTCTTTTAATAGGTGCATGGGACTTTAAGATGTGTCCGGTATATGAGTCAGTTCAAGATGACTTTTCAAAATGGTAATCACCTGCATCAAGCAGCACTTCATGTTAATATTGGGGACACAAGTTGATCTTCATCAGTGGAGTGATTTGTTTTCTTTGAAGGCTTCGAAGGTCAGTATAAATGCCAATATCTGTGGTCTGTCCTAATGTAACTTTTTTAAAGAAAATTCATCGGATGCATCTGAATAAATGCCTTCAGAAAACTGAAGTTCTTGTCTCGTTATACAACTGCTTGATAGCCATCAGATTACATTGGAAATGAAATATTAACTTTTTTTTTCATTTTAAAGGATTTTAAAAGTGGAATTGGTATTACAATGGTTAACACAAATGTAGCAACAGTCAAAGATGTCGATCGTAAAAGCTTTGAATTATCTACTCCATTCCGAAATTTCAGGTAAATTCTTTATAAGTTACCCCAATTTCGACCTTAAATTTCATCCCTCTGTTACATGGTCTAATGGGATTAATGTTTGCAGTCTGTTCTATTGTATTGCTTTGAGAATTATGGACTGATAAAAGAGACCCCTTTATTCTTTGATAGGATGTGTCTGTTGCTAACAAGGACAGCATTTCTTGCTGCTCCCTAATTGCCCTTTTGCTTAATGGCATATTGACCATGTCAGGGGGCAGTTGAGAAACGATCATATTGCTGTGGACTTGGAGTTGCCTTTTGGCCAAATCTTAAAGGATTGTAGACTTATGACCCACACACCGGAATTCCGTTAACTTTTAGGAGCACCTTAGGTCTTATGCCATTACATTGTGTATTTTAACTTGCTCAAATCATACGCTGAATGTAGAGTAGATGTTTCCACTAGTAGGAGAAACCAGTACCCAAGGGCACAGCCTCAGAGTGAAGGGATGATCCTTTAAAATTGAAATGAGGAGAAATTTCTTCAGCCAGAAGGTGGTTAATCTGTGGAACTGTTTGAGGGCTGTGAAGGTCAAGTTGTTAAATGTACAGAGATAGGTTCTTGATTAATAAGGGGATCAAGGATTACAGAGAGAACACAAGGATTGAGAAACATATCGGTCATGATCAAATGATGGAGCCGACCTAATGAGTCAAAAGGCCTAATTCTGCTCCTATATCATATGGTCTAAGTTAATTGCAATTTACTCCATTCCACACAGCTAAAGATACACCAGTCAGTTGCATCAATACTGGGGAAGTAATACCCATCAAACTACAGTAACAACAATGCGGTTTATTTTTATTCACTCATAGAAGTTGGAACAATATAATTATTTCAGAAGGAAAAATAAATTAACTATAGCTAAGATGGGTAAGAACTCCCAAAGCAGTAAAGTTCACGAGCTGTGTATAAAAACATATTTGACATATTTATAAAAATAAATACATAAGAGGATTGTGTGACACTTGTATTCTACCTACTGTCAAAGTAATGTGCATCGTGGGCTTTGAGGCTTCAGTACCAATAGTAGCACAACCATAATTGTGTATTCTGTAAAGTTAATAAAAATTGCCTGTAATTTCCAGAGCATAAACCAGAACTGGATGTTGTGACTAATCTATTTCTTTATCTTTGTTGTGCAGAAAAGTGTGACTTTGACAACTATATAGACATAACTATTCTTGCAGCATTAGTTGTCATATTTCTTTAATGACTTGCTTTTATTGACTTATGTTGGGACTAGAACAAATTGTTGCTAAAGAAAATGGACTGTTTTCTTGTGTGAGCAAGTTGTTTTCTTTTAAGTAATTGTATGAATTACATAATTTACAATCTTCCCCCCTTAAACTCCACTTTGGACCATAGTCCATTTTGTTATACAATTCTGCATAGACCAAAAATGCAGACCCGTTATGCAGCACATTGGTTTTATTTTGTACAGATTATGCATACATGCATATTTTATGCAGATTTTATACTCAGAAACCTATTGAATTTCCTGAATTTATTTTATTTAAGAGAAGGAGCAGGAGTTAATCAGTAGTGAATATTAACTACACACTCAATAACTCAACGACAGATCATTAGAATACATTTTAAAAATCTGAGGAACTATGGGACTGTTTAATTAACACACTAAACATGCTCAGTGGCACAGTTGATTATGGAAATGTGTTGCCTTCACAGCAACTATCCTTGAAAGCTGTGCACAAAGGTTCAATAATTCTATTGGGTTCCATAATGTATGTAATGAGAATGAAATTCCCTTACAACAGATTCATGTCATAATGTTCATGGTGTTAGATGCAGCTAAACTGAACTGAAAGTTTGGATGTAAATCCCTCTAAATATGTCAATTTATGTAATTTCTAAAATATAGAAACAGCCAGTTGCTACAATAGATACTTAAAGAATGCCGTACCTATTAAATACATATTCCTAGGAAGTGGACTAGGAATATGTCGGCTCCCCAGGAAATGAAGTATTCCTCATGGATTCACAAAAATAATCTGGGAACTGCTAGTCTGGGTTAGCTTCGGAATCCCCACAAATTTGTAACTTCTATTGTTGTTGACTGTCCTATCTTGCTCTAAAGTCTTCAGTTCAAGTCATTAATGGCCATAATAAACAGCAAGGGTCCCAGCACTGGTCACTGCAGTAAACCAATGGCCACAGGCTTCCAATCACAAGAATTATTCTTCACCTTCTCTCTTTGTCTCCCGTCTGCAAGTCAATTTTGGATCCACTTTGCCAACTTGTCTTGGATCCCATGGACTCTTAGCTTTTGGACCAGCTTCCATGTAGGATCTTGTCAAAGGCCTTACTAAAATCCATATAAACGACATCAACTACACTACCCTCATTTGTATAATTGGTCACATATTTAACAAAAATAAACAATTCAATTAATCAGATAGGTACTTCCTTAATTAAATCTGTGCTTACTATCCCTAATCTATCCCTGCCTTTCCAAGTGTTGATTAATCCTGTCCCTCAGATTTTTCTTCCAATAATGTCTCCCCCACTGTTGTGAGATGAACTGATCTGTAATTACCTGGCCTTCTACTGCTGCCCTCTTGAACAAAAGAACCACATTAGCTATTCAACAGTCATGTTGCACTTTGCCTGTGGCCAGCCAAGTATTAAACATATCTGCCAGGGTCCCAGCAATCTCCTCCTTTGCCTCCCACAGGAAGCCTGGGATAGATCTCATCAGGCCTTGGGGATTTATACACCTTTATGCTCACTGAAACATCTAATACTTCCTCCTTATTAATCTTAACATGTTCCTCCCCATCCCAACTGAAATCCACAGCAACAATGTCTTTCTCCTTTGTAAATACAGATGCAATGTATTTATTGAAGACCTCACTCTGTGCACAGATTGCCCCTTTACTTTCTAATAGGACTCCCTCATTCTCTAGTAATCATCTTACTCTTAACATACTTCTAAAATGCCTTGATGGGATAGCCTGCGATGTTTGTCTGAGGTTTGATTTTGAGAATTGAACTATATCAGGACGTTCCTTGACTAGTCGGAGGGACATCTCTTCCAATTCTGGTATAATACCCGGATGTTAGTGAGGTGATATTACCAATTTGGCAAGGCTGGGTTTATTGTGATTTCTCGTGCCTGAGTGAATATCAGGTGGTCTGTTGCTTTTTTCTCCTTTTGTGAGACTTTTCAGTGATTGATACTTTGACATTTCAGATGGCAGTTACAAGTTAACTGCGTTATTGTAGGTCTGGAATCACATGGCTGTTTTCCTTCCTTAAAGGATATTAATGAATCAAATGAGTTTTTGCAACAATTGACAATGGTTTCATGGTCTTCATTAGGACATTGCTGTTAGATTTGTTTTAATTAAATTTTCATCATCTTCAATGGTGGGATTTGAACTTGGGTCCCCAGAGTATTAAAAGCGCAGCAGGTCAGGCAGCATCCAAGGAGCAGGAGAATGAACGTTTCGGACATAAGCCCTTCTTCAGGAATGTAGAAGGAGGAAGAGAACTTCTTCAAGGAAGGCATCCTTGCAAGAGGCTTCGCAGTAGGTTAAAGTCAACTAGGAGAAAGTGAGGACTGCAGATGCTGGAGATCAGAGCTGAAAAATGTGTTGCTGGAAAAGCACAGCAGGTCAGGCAGCATCCAAGGAACAGGAGAATCGATGTTTTGGGCATAAGCCCTTCTTCAGGTTTCCTGAAGAAGGGCTTATGCCCGAAACGTTGATTCTCAGTTCCTTGGTTGCTGCCTGACCTGCTGCGCTTTTCCAGCAACACATTTTTCAGCTCTGATCTCCAGCATCTGCAGTCCTCACTTTCTCCCCAGAGTATTGCCTGGATTACTAACTACTGGCCCGAGATCCTTTTTTTTTTCTAGTTTGTCTAGTAGGTAAGTGGCTTTCTCCTTCAATTAGTCTTAGAAAAAAATATATAATTATATTATGTGCTTGATCATAATTTTAAACAGCTTGTTTTCATATTGATACATTAATGAAGATGACAATTTCATAGGTGCATAAATAGAAAAGGTTAATAGAGAGATGGGCCAAACGCGGAAAGTGGGACTAGTTTAGTTTGGAAAACCTGGTTGACATGGACGAGTTGGACTGAAGGGTCTATTTCCATAATGTATAATTCTATGACTCTATAACTGTTACCAAAAGCTCCCCTAGAACTTAGGCAATAGTAAGATAACCTCAAAATGAAAGATAGGAATTAGAACTTGCTCATGAGAGCACTCTTTAAAATATGAGAGCTGAAATAATGAGAAACGTCTTCAGCCAGAGAGTGGTGAATCTGTGGAATTCATTGCCACAGAAGGCTGGGGAGGCCAGGTCATTGAGTATATTTAAGACACAGATAAATAGGTTCTTGAGTATCAAGGGTTACAGGGAAAAAGTGGGAGAATGGGATTGAGAAACTTGTCAGATTGAATAGCAGAGCATACTCGATGGGCTGAATGGCCTAAATTCTGCTCCTATGTCTTATGGCTTTTCTGGTCTTATAATCTGGAGTAAGATAAGTCAGAAGTAAATCTATTATACCAGAACCGTCATAATAATGTTATTCAAAAAGATAATTTAATGCATGCTATAGAATTATTGTGTTGTCAGCATTATTTTAGGTAATTGTAGTTTTTTCTTTAACTCCTTTAAATATTAAAAGGTGAAGAGAGAGCAAATGAAATTTACTTAACATCCCAGATAACTAGTACCTAAATATTTTAACAACTTTATAAATACTTACAGAATGTTAATGTTATTAACGATGCATATATTGTTTTATGATAGCAAGTTGGTTATAAAATATTGCCAATGTAAAATAGGTACTATTTTTCCCAGTTTCTTATCCAGTGAGATTAATGTGGCATTGTACTATTAGACTAGATAATTAAAAATGAAATGGAAAAATCAATATTTCAGTTTCACAGCAGAATCTGAACGAGAGAAACAAGAATGGATTGAAGCTATGCGGGGATCGATAGCAGAAAGCCTGTCAGATTATGAAGTGGCAGAGAAGATCTGGTTCAACGAATCTAACAGAAACTGTGCAGATTGCCGTGCACCAGATCCTGAATGGGCGTCCATCAATCTCGGTGTTGTCATCTGCAAAAAATGTGCAGGTATGGGAAGAGGATAAAAGGAAGCTGTGCAAATCATAATGTCTTCTTTTGTGTTTTGTAGGTATTCAAGTTTGCAGGCATTTCCTAACCCTCGAGTATGTTGTCTTCTGTGATTATGAATTAGCTAATGTGTGCTGCACGCAGTCTGAAGCTGCCAGCTAAATAGCTTCCACATGTTGAAACTTAACTTGAGCCACTTTTTACTTGGAGATTTCTTTCTCTGTGGATATCTTATCAGTTACTAGAAGATGTTGCACTTATCCTTGATCCACCTTTGTGATGTCAGAATTGGTGATATTAACCAATTATTACAAAATCCCCAACATATTTCATAACTCCTCAGGGATACTGAACTAGTCCTCAACCATGTGCAGCAAAACATTGAGGCTTGGGTTAGTAAGTGACAACTAACGTTGTGCCACAGAAGAGTCAGGTAGTGACTGTTTCTAACAGGAGAGAAGCTGACATTTCTCTTTGACATGCAAAGGTAATACCATCACTGAATTTCTCACTATCAACATTATGGGGGCTGTTATTGACCAGAGACTGAACTAGATCAGCCTCATGAATACTGTGGCTACATGAACCCACCAAAGGTTGGCAATTTTATGGTGAGTAACTCACCTCATGACTCCCCAAAGCCTATTCATCATCAACAAGGCACAAGTCAGGAATGTGCTGGAATACCCTTCACTTGGGTCAGTATCCTGGAGTTCCATCCGTAAGAGTATTGTGGGACTACCTATCGCATAAATGGACTGCAGCAGTTCAAAAAGGCAGTTCTCAAAAGCAACTAGGGCTGGGCAATAAATGCTGGCCAGTCAGTGCTTCCCATGTCCTATGAGTGAAACATAAATAATTTTTTTAAAAGTCCAGTTTGGTCAGGCAAATGTATTTGCTAGGTATTTCTTTGAATGTGCTTCCAATGGATTATTACTAATTTGTTGCAAACTAATCTGAATCCTGGATGAGTTGATGATGAGTGATCGGAGGTACACTCTGCAAATTCCTGGTAGTTATTTTTATGATAAAACGTCCAATGATAGATTTTCTGCCAGGAACATCAGTGTAATACCAGCAAAACTGGTTGAGCATGTGCACCAACTGGGGCCAGCAAATTAGTTCCATCAGAACCACTTTCACGCTTCTCTTCTGCAGTCTAAGTCACTGATTCATGATACCATCCATCAGAATAGCCCTCGTTCATAAAGCTGGTCCGGTTCAAACTGAGAGTCCACCAACTGCACTGGTTGAAGAACTTTTGCAAATTCTCTTTGGCCTGTTTGTAAAGATTTTTCATGTCAATTAAACAAAAATTAGCTTGTATGATTATGCAGGTTGATGGAAGATTTTGAGTTTGTGATTTTGAAGAGATCTTACTGAAAAGTTAAGCCGTAATCTGACTGGCTTGTTTTGGATAGTCAAAGCATCAACATTGCCTGAGAACGTCTGTCACTCTTGTTGAGCCTCTTGTCTATATTGTGGCTGTTGATGTCTTGGGCAATTTGTTAGTTACATTTTTCAGTTGTTACTATTTTCTCCTTTCCAAATAAGTTATTTTTTCTTTTTTTTTCCATCAAATATAGAAAACATTTTTCCTAAATTTCATGTTTCTTTCTAATCATATTCCACTAAAAGCATTATCACAGACAAAATCAGTTAACACAAAAGTCAATCATACAGCCAGTCCTTCAATGCTTTGCAAAAATGTAAAACATCCCAAAATTAAAATGTAACTTATGGCAAACACATTTTAAAAATTGCGCACAAAAAATATCATATTTATCCTACTTGTAAACCTGCCGCCAATATCTTTATCGTGGCTTCACAAATTGAGTAATGTGCTTTGACATGAGGATTGTTTTTCTAATGAAGTTGGAACATCCAATTTCATTTATTTGTTGCATAAAAATTGAGTTAACTCCACAAACTTTAATGGCAGGAGCAATTTTGAAACAAACAAATGATTGCCTAATGATTGCACCATTTCCAACTACTCACCTGTCAAAGTAGTTCATCTATAAATGCAGCAAGACCGAGATGATCTCACACTTGTGGCAGGCCGTGACGAACTCCAGCATTAGAGAATCTAATCGTTGTCCCATGATATTCAATGGCAACACCATCACTGAATCTGCATTATCAACATTCGGCCAATAAAAACTGAACTGGAATGGTCATGTAAATACTGTGACTACACAAACAGTTCAGAGGCTAGGAATGTTGCAGGGGTTAACTCACCAAGTGACTCCCTGAATCCACATGGAACAGTCAGGGGCGTGATGGAATACTCTGCACTTGCCTGGATGAGTGCAACTGCATTAACTGTTTGGGAGGGGGGGGATCCTAGTGGCATCATCACAGGTCTATTAATCTGGAGACCCACATCATATTCTGGGGATCTACATTCAAACCACACAACGGTAGATTATGGAACTAAGAGTCCACTGATGACCATAAAATCATTGTCAATGGTTGGAAAAAAAAACCATCAGATTCACTAATGCCCTTTAAGGATGGTGACTGCCATCTTCACCTGATCTGGCCTACATGTGACTCCAGAGGGATGGGCATCAAATGGTGGCCTAGCCAGAAACGCTCACATCAAGTGAATGAATGAAATAAAGAAGCTTGATACCATCCAGTCAAAAGCAATTCACTTGATTGGTAAAATTCCACAAATATTCACTCTCCCAGTGACCACTGACACTCAGAGTCATTGTCATGGAGAATTACAGCATGGAAACAGACCTTTCGGTCCAACTTGCCCTTGCTAACCAGATATATTAAAATTAATCTAGTCCCATGTGCTAGCACTTGGCCCATATCTCTCCAAACCCTTCCTATTCATATACCCATCCAGATGCCTTTTAAATGTTTTAATTGTACCAGCCTCCACCACTTCCTCTGGCAGCTCATTCCATACACACACCACCCTCTGCATGAAAAAATAGCACCTTGGGTCCCTTTTAAACCAAAACCTATATCCTCTGATTCTGCACTCTTCCAACCTAGAGAAAAAAGATCCATTCCCCTCATGATTTTTTAAACCTTAATCAGGTCACCCTTCAGCCTCCGATGCTCCAGGGGAAACAGCCCCAGCCTATTTAGCCTCTCCCTAAACCTCAAATCTGTAGTAGTGATGTGTGCTACCTACATGATACCCTGCAGAAATTCACCAAGGCTCTTTAGATAGCATCTTCCAAAATCACAATCACTTCCATCTAGAACAGAAATGCCAGCACACAAATGAAAACCATTACCTCCAAGTTACCCTCTAAGTCACACACCTTCCTGACTTGGAGATATAATGCTATTCCTTCTGTGTTATTGGGTCAAACTCCTGGAACTTCTCCATGATAGAATTGTGGGTCCACTAACACCAAAATAATTGCCATTCATCACCACCTTCTTGAGACAACTACAGATGGGTGTTAAATGCTGGCACAGCCGATGCCCATGAGTGAACAAAACAAACCTCCATTACATGCATTGTAAGTGGGTGGAATGTTAATTTCATTGCATCAAAAGCATAACTTCCTTTGGATTTAAAATTGAAAGATATTTGATCTGGCATAGAAATTTAAAATTAAATGCAGCCTTTTACATAAGCAAATGCACTCTCAAAATGAGAAAAATTTCTAATAACATTACAGAGTTTTCATTGTGAATTATAAAAATTCAAATTTACCATTAACAAATTTGAAAAAAACCCATTTATATTAATCTGCGTAAATAAATAATAACATGTTTTTATATTTGTGTTTGAATAAAACCAGGTCAGCATCGATCACTGGGTTCAAATATTTCCAAAATTCGTAGTTTGAAGTTGGATACCAGTATTTGGAGTAATGAACTTGTTGAGGTAAGAAACTATCTCATAATAACAGATTTAATTAAACAAAAAATCTTTTTATAGTTTAATTGGAAGCAGAATTGCTTTGAAAAGATCAAGTGCATTTTGACCAATTTGCGCACCTATTTTTAGTTGACCTTGAGGCTGTTATTTTCATGCTATATCCTCCAATCCCCTCTGTTCAGAAACCAGGAAACTCAACAATATAAATTTGCTTCAGTAGCTTTGCGCAAGCTTATGTACATTTTAAAACAAAACCAAGTGAAATGTAGTGAGAATTATGAGACACAAACTACCAAATAAGTACCAGTCTTCTCAAAGGAATTATTGGGAAATAGTTCTCATTGGGAAAACCCAGGAAATGACACAGTTACCACTTTGCAAAAGGTTGAGGTAGTTTCCCTTTCCTATCACCAACCATCAGCCAAAGACCAATATCGACCAACCATCTTCATGGTACAAAAACAGAAATTACTGGAGAAACTCACCAGGTCAGGCAGCCTCTGTGGAGACATAAAGGAATTAATGTTGCAGGTCAGTCACCCTTCTGGAGAGCTTTGGATCAACCACCTTCATGGTAATTGCAGGCTCATTATGTCAAACTGAATGGAGTCAAGCTCTGCATGCCTATCACTGTTCATCTCCTAGCCTGATAACGTGGCCTTTGAACTGTGCCATCATCTCTCATGTAAATTCAACCATTTATTCTTATTGTTGGATGTGGCAAATGGGAATTCAGTACCTTCTCTGAGCATGAAGTCTCGTAGCAAAGGGTCAAGCATAGCTGAGAACAAAACTCTTGCTGGTTGCCTCCTATTGCCCTCCTAACACAGATGTAATAGTACTCCAGCCTGCTAAATTCCAGAGCAGGGGGAGTTTATAGTGGTAAAGTCTGGGCCTGACCATCGAGGAACTCATAAATGAGAATTATAATGTTAAATTTGAATTTTAAAATTGAGAGTTTGCTAACTGGGAGCTAATGTAGGTGAGCGCTAATACAGGTAATGGGAGACAGTGTTTAACATATGAGTTAGGACATGGGCAGCAGCATATTTTCTGACTTCAAGTTTAGAGAGAATAAGACATGAAAGGCTAGCCAAGACTGCATTGAGATAGTCAAGTCGAGATATAAAGAGAAAAAAGCGCAGTATAGGATTTCAGTGGTAGATGATCGTCGGCCAGAGCAGACCTGGCATTGCTTGACAGAACATGGGTAATCTCAGTAATCTTCATGATCTCTATGGTCGTAGTAATCTCTATGATTTTAGTGATCTTCATGATTTGGCTGATCTTGGTGATCTTTATGATCCCTGAGGTCTTAGTTATCTGAGATCTTAGTGATCCCTGAGTTCTTGATGGTATTTGCGATCCCTGAGGTTTTGGGTATCGTTGTGTTTGTTGTTGTTGTCTGTACTGTGGACACTTCTATCTACTTATTTATTAAAAGCACTTAGTCAAGTGCGCTTTTTGGTGAAGTAGACAAAGGGACACAGAATTCAGTTTGTGGTTCAGCTCTATTTTATTAACAAAATACTTCTTAAAACACCATGCAAGCATTTCGCAAATTCCCACAGTATTTATTCTCTATCTAACTCTACCTGTCTGAGAAAGGATATTCAGGAGGCTGGAAAAACACAACAAGCCAGGTAGCATAAGGAGATGGAGAAGTCAATGTTTCGGGACTTCTCCACCTCCTGATGCTGCCTGGCTTGCTGTGTTCTTTCAGCTTCCTGCTTGCCTATTTTGGATTCCAGCATCTGCATTTTTATTTGTCTCTGAGAAAGAATATTACCTTGAATGTTCCATGTGTTTGAACTGGACCGTTGAAATCTTTCTCTCTGATGTAGAGCTGGCTCTCATCCACAAAGGTGGGACTTGCTGGTCAGGGTGGATCTTCTCCTGGGTTATCTTGGGTTGCCACAGAGTTTTCTACAACAAGTCTACCCTGGATCTTCACTGAGCCTTCACTGCAGGAGTGGCATCCAGATGTATGTTTTTATCCACCCTCATCCCTGACCTTCCAGAATGTTCTGTGACTTTTAGCCAATGAGGTCATGAGATGGGTTCAAATCATCCAATGGGATTGCATCCACACCTTTAACTGCTTGGAGATGTAAAGTGCAAATACTCAGGCAAGATGCCAAAATGACTGATCAACACTTCTACTACACAGCTGTCAGGCTGATTGTGAATGTTTGTAATCTCTTTGATCTTGGTTATCACTGTTGTCTGTAGTCGATAGCTGCTGCCCACTGTTAAATTTAGTTTGGCCAACTTTCTGTCAGACCGATTTCTCCGGCTGTGGTTCAGTTTAGAATATCCAATTTTGGACTTGAGGTCGCTTGACCACTCAGAGGTCTTGGTGATCTTTGTGATTTCTGAGATCTGAGGATCTTAGATCCCAGCTTCCTCTTTTGTAGATTCTGTTACAATCTCTATCCCTCTTTTCGCAGATCCAACTTAATTAATTGTTCTTGACAATCTGGGAATGCAATAGGGTCCAGCCTTATTTCAGCAAATTGTCAAAGACCTATAATATCTTTTCAGCAGTTGGCTAACTAAAGTGTTTTATAATTGCACTAACCTTGTATTTTGGAATGTGTTTTGATCCATTGTTAGTCTTTGCCACAGCAATTCATAGCTGTTGACTTAGATGCTACTTCCCAAAATGCATAGATATATTCAGCATTCTATGTAAATTCAATATTTACTTGAGTGTGTCAGTGACTGATAATAAATTGATTTTCATTCTTTTGCTCATACTATGTTTTACTGTATTCACAGATGTGCTTCCTGAGCATAGTTTCCACAGTCAGGAAAAATTAAATCGAGTCTTTAGAAAGTTTCTAGGGTTAGTTATACAACCTTCGTGAAATACTAAGACTACTGACTTAATGTTACTCATCCCTCCCAACTGATCTTGAGTTCCTCTGAAACCATTCTGTAGTCTGTTCACTAAAATGATGACATATCTACTCTGACGAATTAGTGAGCATAATAATTAAGTAGTATAATTTAGAGAGACAAAGTGTTAATAATAGATCACTGAAGGTGACGATTGTAGATTTAGCTAGAAAGAAAGTGTCCAGTAGTGCCCAAGAAGCACTTAATAAGTCATGCTATGTTTTAGTGTAATGATAACTTTATAGTCACAGCATGTCCCATGACTCACTGATTAGTGTCACATTTTACTTCAGCGCACATTCGTGTTGGTTTTATGACTCATAAATGGAATCTATTTCACTTCAAAACATTAACAATGTAGTATGTGGAAAAGGCTTGGAGACTGGCTATGATTTGATACTTCAGCTCCATAATACTTTAAAGAAAATTGCTGGATGTTCAAAGCTTTGTGGAAACTCTATTGAACTTTAGAAACAGAGGACAGGATACAACTCCAGAAGTCTCACCTGCACTTCTTGCAGATCCCATTTTTTAGATAGAGGAAATGGAATGGGATGTGTCTTCCACATTAATGAAAGCTAAACTCAGCCTGGTCATTTGAACTCTGTGCTGAGTTGAAACAAACCCCATGTTCCCTACAGCAGGGGCCTTATCCTGCATTATATGTTTGAGATTTAAATGCTTATAAAGTGCATATAAGATTTGTAGATCTGTAGAACTAAAAACTTATGTTATTTGAATCCTCAATGCTTTAAGGAGTCAAAAAAAAACTAATCCGCCTTTTATCATGATAGTGGTAAACACTGGTCTATCAATTTTCAATTTACATCATCTGATTTCAATACTCAAGACCTTCTGGATCGTTATGATTTTTAAAATAGAAGAAAAATTGAACCAAAATAGCTGCAGTGATCACAGGTTGAGGCAAATTCAAGAAACCAATATGGATTAAACCATTGTTTATTCATTTTTAGGGACTGAGAATCACTGACTGGTCTGCATTTATTGCCTATCCCTAGCTGCCCTTGAAAAGATGGTAGTAAGCAACGTTCGTGAACTGGTGTGGTCCATGTGCTATAGGTAGAACTGTTTGAACTGAATTATCATGCTTTCTAAAAACATTGGAATCAGGCAATTGAGTTGAGCATCAAGAAACTCTGATATCTTGTTTTCATTTACACTGCATAATAATTTGCAAATATTGGGCATAAAGTGTTGCCTGCTTGAAAAGACAGTCAATCCAGACTCAGGTGTGCAAAAATGAACAATATTTCAATAACTGCTTAGCGGAACAGCAGAGAGAAAGAAAAATTGATTCTTAATGATAAGGACTGGAAAACTTTCTCCTTGTTTCCGTCTCATCGTCTCAAAAGTCAGCACTGAAGAGAAAGCAAATTGGAGACATTCATTTGCCTAAAGCTTAAGAATTATACAAATTTGGCTCTGGCTGAGGACACAAGACATCAACTAAGCAGACATGGTCTCAGCTTTAAATAAAACAAATTGATTCTAAGAACTATTGAAACTGTATATTTTTATCTTCCTATTGTACTTTGTATGAAATTTTCTATCAGTGTTTATGTATATGCCAGATGTCATACTTTGTTTTCTCAGGGTTAGTTGGTAATAAAATTGTAAACTTTGTAAGTGTTTCTGTAATTTTGATCTATAAAAATAAATCAATTGAAATGCAAAATAGTCATGTGCTAAAAATCATTTCCAAATCTTCTTTGTAATCATTTAAGGGATTAAAAGGAGGGAAGTCAATTTGCACCTGCTTATAACACTGAATGACAGTTGAAAAAAATCCGTCTAGCAGTTGCAAAAGCTGTTCATTGACATTTGTTCAAGGATGGTTATGGTATAATTATTAATAATTGACTGCTTTTCACAATCTACAATCTGAGAGAAGCTTTAAAGCAAAAACTACTCTGATATGAAGTTATGAAAGCAACTCTATTTACTTTCATAGTGCCATAAGTACTTGAGTTTTTAAAGAAAGTTGAATAGGCCTTCATGAATGGGAGTAGTTGCTTATTAGACTGAAAAATATAATAAACATTTAGATTTTAATTTTATTTCATTTCCACATGTCAGCATGCCAATGGTGGGTGATGCTGGGCGAGTTGGTAAGGACGCAGAGACAAATGATGATAGTTGGGAGACATGATTTGGCATGGAGTACGTAAGGAATCCTAGGAAATTGAGGCCTGGGGTCATGGTGGAGTATGGAGGTTGAGGGATAGAGGGCCTAACAAGTAGAAAAAAAACATAGAATCCCCACAATGTGGAAAGAGACCATTTGGCCCATTGAGTCTGCACCGACCCTCCAAAGAGCATCCCACCCCATCCCCATAACCCCACATTTGCCATTGCCAGTCTACCTAATCTGCACATATTTGGACTGTTGAAGGAAACCTGAGCACCTGGCAGAAACCCATACAGTCACGAGAAACTCAGCACAGTCACCTGAGGCAGGTCCCTGGAACTGTGAGGCAGTAGCACTAACCACTGAGCCACCATACCATCCAAAGAAAGAGGTCTCAGAAAACATGAGACAACTGAGACATTTTGGACAAGCTGTCCCAGTACTTGGCAATTCTTGTGGTCATCTTGGATCTGTGATTAGAAGCAGTATTGCCGACTCCCATCAGATTCCCTCCAATCCACCCTGGAATGTGGATTGTGCTATGCCATACACTTTATCCCAAAACAGGAGCAGCCAGCCTTAAAATTTTGGACTCAAACTACTTGCCTCAGGGGTTAAACAAAAATTCCGCCCAAAGTGTTTTATAAACAAGAAGTTGAATTTTGAAGTTGAAAGCAAATAGACATGTTTGTGCCAACAAGTACTGGTGCCAGCATTTTTAATAGCTGTGCCTTTTGTTTGAATTTCAGTTTTTCATTGTTGTAGGAAACAAAACAGCCAATGCTTTTTGGGCAGCCAATCTCAAAGCAGGTGAAGAATTGGATATGGATGCTCCACCAAACTATCGTCTTGAATTCATCACTCAAAAATACAAAGAAGGAAAATTTCGAAGAAAACTCTCTCCTTTTCTAAACCAAGAAGAACTGAACAAGGTAATGCGAGTTCCTCCCAGAATAATTTGACATTACCTGATGCTTCCTGATATTGTTTCTTCAAAATTCAGTTTGCATTACTTTGGAGAATTTTGGGAAAAAAAGTGGAGCTCCATTTGGAAAAAACCCTCAAAATTAGATGTTTGTTCTTTACCCTATTTATTCAGCTGATTCAATACTATGCAAACTGACACTGGCTATTTAGTAATATAAGTTGGTATTCTCTCAAATATGATGTTTTCTTTTTACACAGATGTATGTAAGCCCTGTTCTTGTATCTGTAAGTGCAATGACATTTTTTTTTTCTAACCCTATCTCTTATTAGCTTTTAAGACTTTTTTCCAACTAATTTTTATTTAACAATACAATATTTCCAGGAGATTAAATTTGTAATTTTGCTTTTTCTACTATAGTGAGAAATTTGCTTTTTCTTACCATGTCACACTTTTTCCACTTAACACTAAAGCAAATATATGTACAGGAATGCTTTCAAGGAATTACAATATTGAACGTGGTGCAAAGAATCTGTAGCGTGGCAAATGTTGCACTTTAATCTCAATTAAACAAGTAGCCCAAACTGAAAAAGATATTTTGTGCTATAATCCAGGTTATAAAATCAAACCATTTGGTATACCTGCCAATGTAAAGTTTTCAGTTGAGATGCAAGTTAGTTCACCTTCCTAATTATGTTTTGCTATTAGATGGCTTCTATTTTGGTGCTATCCCTATAAGTAGGTTTTTTTTAATGCTAACTACTTGGCCTCAGCAACTGATGCTGCTAGAAATGCGAAAGATCTTTCTTCAGCTAACTCTGGTAGAGAAATCTGGTTTCTTTTATTTATATTGTCTTTAACATAACAATAGTTAAGGGGGAGAAGTGAAAAATTACTTATCCTTTTACATCCATATAGAAGACATTTTTTTCTTGTTGAACCACTCATTATTCAAATTTCTATGAGACAAATAAATAAGACATGCTGAAAATCCGTTGAGGTGATGGACTAGTTGTATTATCACTGCACTGTTAATCTAGAGACTCAGGTAGTGTTCTGGGGACCTGGGTTTGAATCTTGCTGCGGAAGAATTTGAATTCAGTGAAAACTGGAATTAAGAATCTAATGATGATCATGAAACTATTGTTAATTGTCAGGAAAAACTGATCTGGTTCACAAATGTCCTTTTAGGGAAGGAAGCTGGTCTGGATTATTTGTGACTCAAGACCCACCATAATGTGGTTGAGTCCTAACTACCGTCTGGGATGGGCAGTAAATGCTGGCCTAGACAGTGATGTCTGTGTCCTGTGCATATTGTCTTTACAGCTGAAACAAAAACAGAAATTGAAACAGTAAATATCAAGTGGCCTGAGCTGATATCCTTTTTTAAAAAAAAACTTTTAATTTGCTTATTACAATCTATTAACTTCTATTTGATCACATAGTTCATTTTATAAAGTTGAGTAAGAAAACTCTCAATTGGAAGAATTATTAGCATTATTTTTTGTTTTTAGAAAAGCATATTTACGATCCAAAATAAAAATCTCTATTCTTAACATTTGCACAGTTCCACTGTATAACATGGTAGGTGGGGAGAAAGGAAGTTTCATGATGCAGGAATAAGTCATTGAAAACTGAAATATATGAAGCATATCAGGAAATGAAAGCAGAATTCAATCAAAAACAGCATCCACACAGCCATATATCCACACAAGCAAAATCTGAACTCTCTTGGACCAGACAGAATATTTTGATGTACCTTTTCAAAAGGTTAAGCCTATTTGAGCCTGATATGGATTCTGAAATTGACACCTTTAAGTTCAACAAAGGAGTAAAGTTCAAGAAAAATGTTGCTTAGACAGGCTAGAGCAGGGTGACAGGGATATTATAGTTGAGGGCTATTTGGGCCAAAGTTTAAATATGGCCATGCAGATCTCTTTAGTTTTGAAGAAGAGCCATCACACTAAAAGTGTACCTTAAGTATTCTCTCCATGGTTATTGACTGGCTGCGTTTACAGCATTTTCTACTCATAGTGGATGACATGGTCATTATAAAAACTAGGATAAAGTGAGGACTGCAGATGCTGGAGATCAGAGCTGAAAATGTGTTGCTGGAAAAGCGCAGCAGGTCAGGCAGCATCCAATGAGCAGGAGAATCAACATTTCAGGCATAAGCCCTTCTTCAGGAATGAGGAAGGTGTGCCAAGCAGGCTAAGATAAAAGGTGGGGAGGGGCATTGGGAATGCGATAGGTGGAAGGAGGTTAAGGTGAGGGTGATAGGCTGGAGAGAGGGTGGGGGCGGAGAGGTCGGGAAGAAGATTGCAGGTCAAGAAGGC
>NC_057710.1:100202920-100387024 GCF_004010195.1 Chiloscyllium plagiosum
CTCACCTTAACGTCCTTCCACCTATCGCATTCCCAATGCCCCTCCCCCAAGTCCCTCCTCCCTACCTTTTATCTTGGCCTGCTTGGCACACCTTCCTCATTCCTGAAGAAGGGCTTATGCCCGAAACGTCAATTCTCCTGCTCCTTGGATGCTGTCTGACCTGCTGCGCTTTTCCAGCAACACATTTTTCAGCTCATTATAAAAACTGTATGACTGGTTTGAATCACTTATGTGCGATAAAATTAACTTCTAACTTGAAGTGTTGATATTGCAGACATCTCATTGCATCTGTTGTCCTTGAAGCTCTGTTTGATGGATAATGCATATTCACGTGTAAAGATGGAACTACCTGTTTTTTTTTAAACTTAATCTTGTAATTATGCCTATCCATTCTTTACTATCCTATTATTCTCATATACAGGCTTTATGTCAAGCAGTTGTGACACAGGATATCTTGGAGACTATGTCACTTGTTTTCAGTGGGGCAGATGTCATGTGTGCAACGGGAGAACCTACTTACTGTACCCCTTACTTATTGGCACAGAAAGCTGGCCAACGGTTACAAATGGAGTTCCTGTTCCATAACAAACTCTCAGGTAAAACTTTTATTTATGGCCTGCAACCAAAATGGTGTGAACTTTGAGAGTTAACATATTTTTTACAGTCAGATGTGAAGTTGATTTTGTGAATTCATGGGTCCCTGATTTACAAATGTCCAACTTCCAAATGCTTGTACTTATAGACACAGTCCCATACAGGGGTGTAATTTTAAAGACCTGGCATAAGGACAATTCTGTATTTACGGATAGCTGCTTTAGCTTGTCCTGCATTGTGTTCCAAATTGCTCACAAATTGACTTGCAAGTGGAGTCCAGGATGGAACCCTTTGCAACCCGGAGACTGCCTGTGTTTGGTTAGCACCAGAATTCCTTACGAATTAATTAAGCAACTTTGAACACATTTGACTATTTATAAGATGTAGGTAGATGAAGCCTGCTGTTTCTTCAAACAGATGTTATAAAATTTGCAGAAATTGAAGTTTACATGAAGTTATTTCATCCTTTTGAAAGAGAAAGATAGTCATTTGTAGACCTACCAAACAAATAAGGGTTGAAGTTTGACTCCCAAAAATGGGTGGGTCACAGCTGGTCAGAGGTGCAAAGCAAATATATTGGAAGCAGAAACCAATAAATCTTGAACCTGCCTACCTCTAGTTCAAATGGAAGCAGGACAAGGATGGCCAGCCAACTTATTTATGGGAAACTGGTTCATCTCATTCATTTTAATTGTCATTCTGGTTGTAACACTGGATGGTTGGGTTATCTGTGCCTGGAAAACTCAACAGCTTGAAAACAAAAATCATGAAGCAAGTGCCTTTCCAGTAAATGCTAAATGCTGCAAAAGCTAGAACTCTGAAATAAAAAAAAACAGAAAATGTTGGAGAAACTCATGTCCAGCAGCATCTGTGGAGAGAGAAACTAAGTTAATGTTTTGAGTCCATTGTGACTCTTCTTCAGACCATGTTTCCAGGAACAAGGGGTGCTTCCCTCAAACTTAAATAAACTCACTATAATTCTCTGTTGGTTTCTGTTTCCACCCCAGCCATATTTTGCTTTCTTGCAATCATACACTGTACCCTCACCTCCAGTGCGATTGGGAGACATTGGCAATGACCTTGTGTAGCAGGTCTCTAGGCTGTCAATTGGGCTGTTTTTCAGACTTGTGTCCTGTGTGCTGGAGAATTGATTGCTTTTGTTAGTGTGTGAAGCACTGAGGACAAAGTGAATTCCTTTGTATAAAATTGATCCTGATCACTGGAGAGCCTTCAGCTTCTGATAGTGACTTTTAAAAAAAAATTGACATGTTTCCTTCAGGCATCTTTTCATCTTTCACTATATGTGATAACAATAGCCAATAATCTATGCAACTATGGTGCTTAACAGTAAGCACATAGAACATAGAACAATACAGCACAGAACAGGCCCTTTGGCCCACGATGTTGTGCCGAACATTTGTCCTAGCTTAAACACCTATCCATGTACCTATCCAATTACTGCTTAAAGGTCACCAATGATTCTGACTCTGCCACTCCCACAGGCAGCGCATTCCATGCCCCCACCACTCTCTGGGTAAAGAACCTACCCATGACATCCCCCCCATACCTTCCACCCTTCACCTTAAATTTATGTCCCCTTGTAACACTCTGTTACACTTGCTGTTTTAGAACTACTAAATGCAAGCCATCATGTTTATACTTAGAAAACGCACCCTTTCAGAATATGCTGGTTTCCCATGCCTACAATTGTGTGCCTGTTAAGAGAATATGACTAAGATTGGGGTGAGGAGCTTCACTCTGCCAACCATTGTTTTCTTGTGTAAAAGTAAACCCTATGGACTTAGGGAGGTTTGATCACTCAAAACATAAAGTTTCACTGTCAGGATGGAAACATTTGCATATAACTTGTTCAAACTTAGAAGTGGGTAAAATGTTTGAATTTAACACACTTACAAATACTAGCTGTGAGTTAATACAAGTCATGAGTTTGATTCCGTTGCTGAGTACAAGACCAATAATGATGTGCTCCTGCTTTATATGTCACAAAGATTTAATAAAGATTAAAAATGCATTACATTTAGAAGCACATTTTATGAGAACACGTTCCTTATTTAAGTCCATTCTGAACATTGTTTATTTGTTGTTTATCCATAGTCCTTCCAAAGATTGATGAACTGTCTAAAGCTGGCATCCTTTCTAATAACTCACAGTCCAGCTTTTTGTGTGGTTTCCTCTACAAGGCCATGAACACTACAAAAACTGTAACTGAGAAAAGATTGAAGGAAGGTAGGTTATGCTTTGTTATGTGAAGGCATCTACATTTCAGCATTCGCTCAGTTGTTTAATACTGGGACAGAGTGAGCTACCAATAACTGTACATCAGGATGCTGACACCAACATTGGTTTGAAAAGTCAAATGACCTGTACACGTGCTATAATTTTGGTATTCCTTAAACAAATGAAATGTTTATATTATGATTCAATTGTGTCAAAATGAAATTTCGCCCTCTGACACTAATCCTGAATCATTGTACTCAGATTCAAGTTACGGTAAAATAAAACTGAAAGATTTAGGTGGCTGAATCTCCCCTCTTCCTCTTTGCACTTCGCAGTTGTAACGGCATCATTGGTATACTGTGCTTCATTATCCCATTTTCCCTGTGTGTTTGTACAGTGAGCCAACAGATATTGATTAATTGAATGAAGATGAGTGCAAATGGACTCAGTAGTTTTATAGAAGGCAAGCCATGGTATAGTTTGTCCTGGAATGGCAGATTAGAATGTATGGAAATTAACATTCACCAAAGCATTGTGCAGAGGACACTGTCAGAGGCTCTTTCTGATGACCTGTTGATGTTGCAAAATCACCTCGTTTAAATGCAAATCAGGGTAACCAATGAAATGTTTAATAACCACCATCTTTTGATCTCAAACACAGTGAAAAATGAACTTTTCGGGCTGGCTTCTCACTCGTAGATCCTGCCTCCACTAACCCAACCCAGCCCAAGCGGCCCCTGAATTTGCAGTTTTAATTATGGGATGACCGTGTTCCCTGGGAGGCAGGGAGACCAATGGAACACCAAGTGTAGGTGCAGTGGGCTGTGTGGCCTCCTGCTGTGCCATAACACTTCTGTGATTCTGAGAGCAGTAGCTGTCGCTGGGTGCAGTGTTAGCTTGTGGGTAAGATCTGGCTCATTATTCCAACAGTTTATTAAAGTTTTAAAAGTAAAATGAAATATCAAACTTCCCTGCAGTTCCCATACCATCTCACCTCACCCTAACACCCTCTTCATGCCTATCCATTTCAGCCTGTGCAACCTCATGTCCTCAACCACACTTATAACCAATCATATCTTCCATCCCAACATAGGCCAGGCTGTCCACCCCAGAACCCCTCGTTCGACCCATGTCAACCTATGCCCTCAACACACATCTGTGGCCCTTTCTAGCACATATGCTAATATAGTACTAGCCCATGCCAAGTTTAAACCAAAGTTCCAAGTGTCCGTTGCAGATATTGCTTTCCAAAAAAGGATTTTAAAAACTGACTGAATGACAGGAAAGTGAGTAATGGTCAGTATTACTCTCAAAATACTATTTAAAGTTCTAGGGAGATAGGAGTGGAGAATGGAACTGGCTGGATGGCTCTTTTGGGAGCTGGAACAGGCACAATGGAACAATGCCCTCCTGTTCTATAAATTTGATTTTAGGATTTTTTCAAGCTGGGGAAGATTTGCAATGGAATTTCTCTGAGAAGATTACTTGGGACCTTTGCTTCTTGTGATATATGGTAATAATTTGAACCTTAGTGTACAGAGCACAATTTCAAAATTTGCAGATGGCAAATATATTTGAAACCATTGCAAACTGAAAGGAGAACTTCAGATAAGTGGATGGAGTGGGTGGATAGGTAGTAGATGAAGATCAATGCTAAGTGTAAGGTAATATATTTTGGTAGAGGGAACATTAGAGAGACAGTATCATATAAAGGGTACAGGGAAGTGCATGTGCAGTTGAACCTTGGATTTTATTTTGTAATGGTTACAGGACAGGTTGAGAAAGCAATTTGTAAACATAAATTAACCAAGGCACACAAAATAAAGTAGCAAGGAGGTTACATTGAATGTGAATACATCTGTAGTTCAGCCTGAAGTAGAGCATCGTATCCATTTCTGGGTGTCAAACTTTTGAAAGGTTACAAATATACAAGAGACAGCACAGGAGAGATTTATGAGAGTGATTCCAGAAATGAAGGATTGTGGAAACTGGGATTGTTCTTGGAGAAGAACAAGCTAAGAGGTGATCAGATTGAAGAATTCAAAATTCTGAGATTCTGGAGGGAGAAATCAGCCTTTTCCATTTGTGAAAAGATTACAAATGAGTGGGTGTAGTTTTAAAAATGATTAGTAACAGCAGCGAAAGTGATGTGATCAAAAACCTTTCTTCCACAAAGCAAGTGGTTAGGGTTTGGAATTCACTGGCAGAAAGTCTGAGGGAGGTAGGTTTCACGGAGATATTGAGAGAATTAGATGATTCCTTTTCAAATAACAATGTGTAGGATTGCCAAGGGAAGGCAGGAGAATAGCAGTAATCATTTGGAATACTCATTTGGAGAAGGTGCTGACATAATGGACTGAGTGTCGTTCTACCTAGCAACAGTTCTTTAATTCTGTGAAGGCAGTCTCACTGATAAAAACTCTTGCACTACATTTACATTTCTTCAGTTGCATAATCCCTTGTAACAACAAATGTTTCATTCAAACATATAATCCCTTATAAAAACATTGAACTTCACAGTGCCATTTCAAGAGTCACTATTCACATGAAGTCAATCGATGAAATCACAGGTATCCTATGATAATAATGGAAGATTATGAAATTGATCTTATAGTTCTGAACCAACAAAAACATGAAAAAACAAGCTTTTTTTTAAACACTCTAGATGTTGTATCTCAAAAATTTATACAGCAAGAGTTTTAAATGCCTTGACAACTACTTTTGACAGTTACTCTTCACCCTTTTGATAGTCTCAGTAAGCTTCATAGTTTCAATTAGTCCATCCACATTTATTCATATTGATAACTATCTTTAACCATCCTGAAAGATCCCGAACCACATTACCTCTGTAAATGGTACTCTTCTATTCAAAGAAACCTGTAACATACCCATAGCTGTTCCTACCAAGTATGGGGACGGCAAACATGAGGGGACACAACTTTAAAGTGAGGGGAGATAGGTATAAAACAGATGTCAGAGGTAGTTTCTTTACTCAGAGAGTAGTAAGGGTATGGAATGCTTTGCCTGCAACGGTAGTAGATTCACCAAGTTTAAGTGCATTTAAGTCGTCATTGGACAGGCATATGGACGTACATGGAATAGTGTAGGTGGGATGGGCTTCAGATTAGTATGACAGGGCGGTGCAACATCGAGGGCCGAAGGGCCTGTACTGTGCTGTAATGGTCTATGTTAATACAGTGCTTTCCCCATTATTGTCCCTCTGAAAATGATAGGCTCAGGTTCATGCTCGGGGTGGGACTTCTGATCTTCAGTCTAGTTTACTATCTTCACAGTGACTGGCAGGGTCCCCAGCATTACAGTAATCCCTGTCTCAACCTATTTTTCTTTCCCCCTTTGTGTGAATAATTCAGTGAGTATAGGCAGTGAGTAGCTGCGTAAGATGTTACAGCTATTGTCTCTGATATACGCCAAAATAGTTTGTTTTGGGTTGCAGTCATAGGAGTACAGTTTTGCTTCAATGTTCCTGCGTTAGGGTGCAGATACCAACCAATTCTAGGCTCCTGATCGTTATCCAGGTACCTCTGTCAAAAGTGAACCTATGTGAACTTCTAGTGAGATCATGATTGTGCTGGTTTCACACTACATATTTAATCACTACATATACAGGGCACTGGAGGGATACCTAGACGTGAAAAACTTTGCCTCCTTCCAATGTTTCCTTTTCCTCCACTCCACAAGAAAGGGATTAGCAAGGTTAGATCGCATGGAATACAGGGAGAACTAGCCATTTGGACATAGAACTGGCTCAAAGTTAGAAGACAGAGGGTGGTGGTGGAGGGTTGTTTTTCAGACTGGAGGCCTGTGATCAGTGGAGTGCCACAAGGATCGGTGCTGGGCCCTCTACATTTGTCATTTACATAAATGATTTGGATGCGAGCATAAGAGGTACAGTTAGTAAGTTTGCAGATGACACCAAAATTGATGGTGTAGTGGATAGCGAAGAGGGTTACCTCAGATTACAACAGGATCTGGACCAGATGGGCCAATGGGCTGAGAAGTGGCAGATGGAGTTTAATTCCGCAGAGGGTGGTACGTGTATGGAATGAGCTGCCAGAGGATGTGGTGGAGGCTGGTACAATTGCAACATTTAAGAGGCATTTGGTTGGGTATATGAATAAGAAGGGTTTGGATGGATATGGGCCAGGTGCTGGCAGGTGGGACTAGGTTGGGTTGGATATCTGGTCAGCATGGACAGGTTGGACCGAAGGGTCTGTTTCCATGCTGTACATTTCTATGACTCTATAATTAACACCTTTCAAGAAGAAGAATAAATTACTGGAAAAAAATGCTGGTAGAAAATACATTATTCAGTTATTGATCTAATCCATGTATTGCTTGTCACTTTTAGTCAAATAAGATTTGTAAACTGTTGTCGTCATTATCACTGATGAGGGGATGTAGTGACAGTGAAAGCTGGATCGTTATTCGTTGTGGATCTACTTCAGATTCCTTTTAGTCCATATTTCCTTCTATAATTCTTATGTATTTTAGAAATGTAGGCTCATATCGTATCTCTTCAAATTGTTTCCATGGCAACAAATAAATTTCAAAGAGAATGATTGGTTTGTTCTCCAGGACACGATTAGGATCTGCACTTAGAACATATCACTGCGAATCCCCTGTTCGTCATCACCTGGATGTTTTTTCATTGATGTTGAATCATTTTTAGGAAGGCAAGGCCTTTTTCTTTTGCAAGAAGTCGTTCATTGAATACAGTTTAGTTTAAGATTGGTTTCCTAATGCCCTCTTATTAGATTTATCCAAATACTCAAACTTCTATCGCAATGTAATGATGAATTGTACAATGCTGCTGGTTGCTGTGTATATTTCATGATATTCCCTTTTTTTCCCTCTGTCTCAAATGTTATACAATATCCTTTGTCATCTAAGATCCACTTTCCCAGTCCTATTCCCCCTTCAAAAAAGGCTGGAATGAAATAATTTATCAATGTAATAGTCTCATTCATGATGTTGTCTATTTCATCAGCTTAATGTAACGATAGATTATGCTGTTCATAAAGGTTGTAGCATAGGGATCTAAATAATGCAATATCTGCTATCATGATGCTTTCTACCCCAGGAGTGGGAGCGGATAAACTACCTTTTTTTTTCAAAATTGCCACATCCTTCATGCTACTTCTGTTGCTTTTGCACAAGGAATGTTCTGGAATCGTGGCCCTTCTTAACAACTTATTTTGTCACTTGTCAGCACTGGTAAGATGCAGATCTATTTTGATATGAGTATCCCTTGAAGATGTTTGGAGTGATCCAGTAGTGTAGAAGTTCAAGGCTGTCTATCAACTTCACAGCCAAAGGCAAAGCAGCCACTGTCATGAATCATGCCTGAAATGTCAGGCTGAAGAAAATGGCACAACTTTGTCACTGCATTCCTAATGCAGGGAAATTGCAAGAACAAATCTTTTCCGACATGCCGTAGTATCAGTGCTCAATGTAAAGACAAAACAACTTGAGCAAGAGGAGGTGCAATTTGCTTCTTGTGTAAGTGACCTGCCTCTCTTTTATTCCACTTTTCCTTATTTGCTTTTGTAGGAAAGGCAAAAAGAGAGAAAAGCACATCTCATGTCATCCCCACGGTCCAGATTTAGATGGCAGCCACAGAAACCATAGCCATCAGCAATGCGACAAAACATGCAACAATGAACATCAAATAAATATGCAAAGAGCTTTTTTTGAAAAGTGAAAATGAAAAAGTCAAAATGCATGAAGAAAAGCCATAACATATTTTTAAGTTCTCAAAGAGAAAGACTTTCAGTTGCTGCATCTGTGACCTGCACCCAGTGCTTACACTTTCCAATCTACATAACTTGGCCCTCTTAAAGGGACAAAACACATCAATAAATTTTCTCGATAGTATAACCACTCTCACCCTTATGAAACAGTTTACTCTGAGCATTGACAGAGAGATTTGCTAAACTTAAATACTGTTCTGTCATGAGCTCTTTGTTTGTTAATATTAACTGGGAAGCAAAATCTATCAAAGGTTGCTTTAAGAATACAGCAAAAATGAGGTTTTTGTGCCTGTATAAGGCTGACTTCTCACTGCCATACAAATTCTTAGTAGGGTGGATAATGGATTAGAAAGTAATATATTCTTTAAAGTTGCACATGGGCAAGTTTCTATTTAATGTCAAGAGCATCAAATGTTTTTACTGCACCTGCTCCTACTCAAGTTGTTTTGCTCTTTGACCAAGCACTGCTCATAACACGATTTATCCCTGCTTCAGCTCATCGGGTGAATCCCTTTGCTTTTGTTACCTTTAGACTTTATAAGTCTGAAGCATTTATAGCTAAATTTTTAAGATTCTATCCTCTGTGATCATCAGAAACTCTATTAATACTATTACCCTAATTTACATCAAGCCTACTGAAGAACCAGGTGTGTGCTCAGTAACCAACATTGGTATTTGCTTACGCAATGCCTTGATTTTTAAAACTACCGTATTTATTTTCATAAATCTCCTTGATCTTGTTCTTCCTGTTTCTGGAATTGTTTTACAAACTTTCAAGTTACCTGTACTCCACTTCTGATCTTTTGAATGTTTTAGCTTTCCAGTCATAGGTGGCCACCCCTACAGTTGTCTAGTCATTGAGCTTTGGAAGTCCTTTGTAAAACTTTGTAACTCTCTGTTTATTTTTCTGTCATTTATGACTGTCCTTAGAAATATACCTTTTGTACCAATGTTTTTATTCATCTTTCTGACTGAACTCTATTGTATGGACATGCAGTCTCACAATATCGTATGAACTGTTGCTCAGGATGAAGGTTGCTCTCACCATTCTCTTAAAATTAAGGAAACTACAAGGGCCTGCCTGGTCTGGTATAGTAGAGGTGATCTACTACTTTCTGTATCTAGAAGATTCATAGAGTCATGCAGCATGGAAACAGGCCTTTTGGTCCAATCAGTCCATGCTGATCATAAATCTAAACTAAACTTGTCCCACCTGCCTGCTCCTAACCCATATTCCTCCAACCCTTTCCTATTCACGTACTTATCCAAATGGTCTTTTAAATGTTGTAATTGTACCCACATCCACCACTTCCTCTGGAAGTTCATTCCACATGTGAACTACCCTCTGTGTAAAACAAAAGTCCCTCATGTCATTTTTAAAATCTCTCTCTCCCCTCTTAGAGTTAACAAAATGAAGTTTATTGTTTGTTAACAACCAGCTACAAGTTACATTGATGTGACAGGCATTTGTAGTGGAGACTTTAGGAAAGATCTTAGGCCTCACTCCTTTGAATTCTATTCTGTTTTACCCACAATTCCGCATGACATCATCATGGTATGTGGTGCTTAATGTTTTCAAGCCCATATGCAACAATCCCTTCATGTGGTTTAGTATGAAATGTTCTAGCTGTTGAGAAAGTTGACAAGTTCCTTATAAAACTGTCATCGATATCTTGTGTAGCTGACTGCCGTGAGGTTTTACAGGAGGTGCTAATGTTCCTGCTGCCACTCAGTGCTGCAATTAAAGGGAATTCATCTTTCTTTGTCACAGTTGACCAGAACATTCTAACAGGTGTCTTACAATGTTCCTGCTGCTTTCAATGATACTAGCTTCCACTCTGATTTTATCTATAGGCCATAATCTTCTTTCTGACAGTATGGAATGTAATTTCACAAACTGTATCCTTTTATGACATTCCCAAATTTTATGGAAAAATTCAGCTGTTTCCTTTCAGTCAGTGACATTGAATGGCATTGTAATGTTTCAAGTGTGATTTAGAACATAGATTCGTTCTACCTCATCTATTATCTCCATTTTGTTTCAAGAAAGCCAAGAGGCATTGTTGGTGCATATTGTGTCACATATTCGACAATCAAACTGCCGCCATTTAAACCTTGGACATGAATTTCACCTTTTGATAGTTCGATGTATAAATACTTGGGAATGTTATGTTTTGTTTTTTTTTGGATTGTAGGTGTTGCTGGCAAAACCAGCATTTAATGCCTGTAGTTACTTGCTTTTGAGAAGTTTTTGGTGAGCTACCTTCTTTAACTGTTGTGGTCTCTATATTGAAGGTACTTACAATACTGTTTGGGAAAGTGGGTGGAGGTGGAAAGTGCATTATTTCCAGGATTTTAATGCAGTTTTGATGTGAATGATGTTGTAGTTCAAAATCAGGAAGGAAATATAAAGATAATGGTTTCTCTTGCACCAACTACCTCGGTCCTTTAATGTGGCAGAGATTGTTTAAGTGTTACTATCAAAGAAGGTTTGGTGAGTTACTGCTGTTTGCCTTGTAGATGGTACGCACTGCTGCCATTGTCCACTAATATTAGAGTAAGTGATTATTTAAGTGTTTTTAGAGCTGTTCTCATTCACGTAAGTGAAGAGTATCCCATCTGTCCTGACTCGTGCATTGCAAATGGTGCACAGGTTTTGGGGAGTGAGGAGTTGATTTAGTCACAATAGAATACCTGCTGTAGATGGCACAGTAGTTTTATGACTAATTCAGTTGTGTATCTAGTCAATGGTAACTCCAAGAATCTTGAGGGGAAGTAGTTAGATGATCTCATGTTGGAAATGGTCATTGTCCGGTACTTCCATGGCATGAATGTGACTTTCAGTAACAGCACTGTGTACTATGTACCAGATGCAACACAGTACTCACCGTGACTTCATTGACAGTAACTTCCAAATATATGACCTCTACCACCGAGGGGTACAAGACCAGAGGATGCATGGAACCTCCACCACCTACAAGTTCCTATTCAAACTAAATACCGTCTTGACTTAGAACTGAAAACTGAAAGAACTGCGGATGCTGTGAATTTGAAACAAAATTAGAAATTGCTGCAAAAGCTCAATAGGTCTAGCAGCATCTGTGAAGAGAAGCCAGATTTCTGCATCTTATTTCCACTGTAGCCCTGCCACTTAGAATGGTGGAATGTAAGTACTTTGGCTGCCATTGAAGCAGGGCAGTCAGTGTATGGCATGTGATAGAGCTGCCTAAGGCCTCTGTTGCAACACTCAGTATTGGCACAGCTCCCGAGGGAGACGTAATTCCTTTACAAAATTACACCAAGGCCAGCAACACAATTTTAGTCAATGGACCTGGCACACCTCATCAGAGTCAAGAGTGTGGTGCTGGAACAACACAGCAGGTCAGCCAGCATCCGAGAAGCAGGAGAGTCAATGTTTTGGGTGACAGCCCTTCATCAGGAATGTTGATTTTCCTGCTCCTCGGATGCTGCCTGACCTGCTGTGCTTTTTCAGCACCACACTCTCAACTCTAATCTCTAGCATCTGCAGTCCTCACTTACACCTCATCAGAGATACACCCAGTGGAGAGGGAAAGGAAATTCATGGGGTGTTACTGGTTTTACACAGAATGTCTAGGCAATTGAATAGAAAGGTTCTTGTGAAACGTAGATTCATTTTACAAAGTAGTTTGTTTTCTTTGCATTTTTTGTTTATGGTCACAGGTTCAGTTCATTGCTAGAAAGAAATTAATAATGTATGAGAGATGCTTTCTGACCTAATGTATAAATGCTCAGAAATATGCCAAACAGATCTGTAGGTGAGGTCAAATGGGGACTTTCTAGTCAGTCATTATGATGAAGTCCTGAAAGGTGAGTGCAGAGAACAAAAGGTCAACTCTCTTTCAGAGGTCCAGTTTCAACCTGTAAGAAAAATAAGTTGATAAACTTGCTGAGACAGGTAGTTTATGGTGATAACAGCCTAGCTAATAAACAAGGACAGAAAGGTGATCCTATTAATAGCAAGTCAAGTTCACCTTAGGCTACAGTTACACTGCCACTTGTAGGTTAAAGCACAAAATCACTTTGCATTAATGTGAAATATTATATATTAGTTCCACTCTTGCTCTAAAATGCATTTAGTTGAATGCTGTTGGATGATTTAGAAAAAATTCTTTTATAAATCCAGATTTATTATGTGGGGTGCAACTTCAGTCTATCATGAAACAAGTGTGTCGGTGCTCAGATAGCAGATGCTACTACTATCTGTCCCAACATTATTTATGAGCATGCATGCTGTCTACCATAGGAACGTTTAATTTCTATACATTGATCCTTAGATTGAGTATTTATTGAAGCAATTTAACACAGCAGAAAAGGACAAATTTAGGCAGCGATCATCTGTAACTGTCATCCCCATGCATTTTTCTAATAGTTTATGTTTAATGCAAAATTTTACAGACAATGTTCTGGCAGTGTGAAGCTTCTATTTGTCAGAATAACAATGTTCTCTGCTTAACTGATAAAGAACTAATGAGCAATGACGCTGTGGTCTGGATTTTGAGGTAGAAATAATGGTGAGGTTAACAGTGCTCATTGTTCAATTAGCACGTTAATAGCAACACATATAGTGACTACATGCAATTAATGCTAAACATTAAACTCTAAGAGTAGGGATGTTATGCTTCCGTTATATAGGGCATTGGTGAGACCATGTCTGGAGTACTGTAGGCATTAGTCTCCTTGTTTCAGGAAAGGTGAACATTCATTGTAAATGGTTCAGAGAAGGTTTACCAGACGAATACATGAAATGGATGAGCTGTCTAATGAGGAAAGGTTCTGTTATGAGAAATGCAGATTTGTATCTGCTGGAGTTTGGAAAAGTAAGAGACAGCTTGATTGAGAAATTTTAGGTCAAGAAAGATCTTGGTAACCAGACAAATTGTACCTTGCATAAGTACATCAGGGAAATAGAACACAATGTAGAATATAGTGTTACAGCTACAGAGAAGATGCAGAGAAAGATTAACTCTAATCTGTGAGTGATCTGTTCCTAAGTTTGATAATGGTGTGGGAGAAACTGCTCTTAAATCTGTCAGTACGTGTTTTCAAACTTTTGTATCTTCTGCCCTATGAAAGAGGATGGAAGGGAGTATAACTGAGGTGAGAGGGGTCTTTAATTCTGTTGGCTGCTTTCCCAAGGCAGTGGGAAATGTAGACAGAGCCAATAGAAGGAAAGCTAGTTTTTTGATGGACTGGGTTCCATTCACAACTCTGTAATTTCTTACGGTCTTGGGCAGAGCAGTTGCCATACCATGCCGTGTTGCATCCGGATGGGATACTTTCTGTGGTGCATCTATAAAAATTGGTAAGAATCATTTTGGACATGCTGAATTTTCTTAGCCTTCTGAGGAAGTAGAGGTATTGGTGCTTTCTTGACTTTAGCTTTGACCTGGATGGACCAGGACAGACTGTTGGTGATATTTACTCCCAGCACTTTGAAGCTCTTGACCGCCTCCACCTCAGCACCGTTGATACAGACAGGGGCATGTCCTCCACTTTCTCATAAATTGATGATCAACCCCTTTGTTTTGTTATCATTGAGGGAGAGATTTTTGTCTTTACACCATGCCACTAAGCTGTCTATTTTTTTCCTGTACTCTGTTGTTTGAGATCCAACTCATTATGTTGGCAGCACCAGATTTGTAAATGGCGTTAGTGCTAAATTTGGTCATACAGTCATGAAACTATAATGAGTACATTATAGAGTATGCAGCCTTTTTTGATTGGATACATGCAGAAAAGTTACTTCTTTTTGTAGAAGAATCTAGAACTCGTGGGACACTATTTTAACCTAGGGTCACCAACTGGGGGAGGTGAAGGCCTAATGGCATTATCAGTACACTGTTAATCCAGAAGACCCATGTGATTATCTGGGTACTTGAGTTTGAATCCTGCCAAGGCAGATGGTGGAATTTGAATTCAATAAATTTCTGGAATTAAGAGTCTCATGGTGACTATGAATCCATTGCTGATTGTCGGGAAAACCCATCTGGTTCATTAATGCCCTTCAGAGAATGAAATCTACCATCTGGCCTGCATGTGACTCCAGACACATAGCAATGTGGCCAATTAGGGATGGGAAAAAAATGCTGCCCCAACCAGAGACACCCACATCCTGTGACTGATTGAAAAAAAATTAAGATAGATGGAAACATTTTTCTCAGACGATCTTGAGTCTTTTTAACTTTTTTTTTCCCAAAGGATGGATAGATCCTTGTATGCTATTAAGAGGGAAGTAGATTGTAGCTTGGTAAGCAAAGTGGTGAAAGATCATTGGGGTTAGCAGAATGTAGAATAACCAGATCGATCTGGAGCTTACTGAATAGCAGAACAGGGCTGAGTGACCTGCTCCTAATTCATAATTTTTTTATGTAAATCAGAATGTCTGCTGTCAGAAATGCTCTGCTGTTCCAGACGTTCACACTGATATCCCGTCTGTAGACTTGTTAATAAACTGCATGAAATGATGTGACATACCTGTACTTAGTTGTGCTGCACCCACTGAATACAGCACACACAAATTAGGATGCCTCTATTTCACTGTAAGTACAATTTTAATGTGTAGAATCTCATTCCTTCAGATTTTAATTACTGTTGGAGAATTTCTGTCCCTCACAATCTTGCCTTTCTTCTACTGTCTTGATTTAACGTCTGTATTTATTTTGACATTGAACGACATATTGAAATTGATCCCTTTTGGTTTAGTCTCTGAATTATGCTTTCATGCATCTTCAATCTGATTAAGTACATACACATTTGCGTATATGGTTCACACATCAATCCCCGATCTCACAAAGGAGATACAGGAAGAACAAAGTGCTATAACTTCCAGTACAAAATCCCATGGATAGTAGATAGGATAGTAGTTGGAATGAATAGCTGCCACTGCTTGTTATATGGAAGTCAATCTATTTGGCACTCTAACATGCATACTTATCTAAAGTTTATAACGAAAAGTATAGGTGATGGTGGAGAGTCAACTGTTGTAGAACAAATGTTGGAGATGTTTTGACTCGACTTTAGATCAGAAACTTAATCTTTTTTTTTAATTTCTTTCTTACATATGGTTGTAGCATGTTTGTTTTTTTTTTGCTTTGCTCTTTTCAATTAAGTATTTGGTACTACTTAAACATAATCAACATTTTGGCACCATGCAGTGAAAATTTACATGCAAAGCAAGTTATAGGTACCTCACGGCATTTAATATTGTACTCTGAAGAGCATCAATAAAACTGCGGACTAAAATTTCTTGCACTAACTACTCTCAGCAGGTTTCAGACTTGAACTTCTATACAATACAGGTAACAGCCGTTTTCTACCAGCAGAAAGAAATATTTGTATACAATGTATGGTATATAATCGCTAATAATCCATGGTTTGCATTCATCAAGGTATCCCAAAGCAAATATTAGTGTGTAGGAAGTAAAGGTTTATAATTGGGTTAATGTTGGGGAGTTTATTACACTCCATTCAATCAGATGATGTTATTCGGTCTTGATGAAAAAACAAAGTCTCGGTAAGATGCTGATGACCGATATATCGTCCCTGCCTCATGATAGTCTTATTTATAATGTCTAACTGGCTAAGGTAACTTGTAATTGTTGTCTTCATGCAATAAACTGCACCTTATTAAGCTAAATGCCTCCTTGTTAGGACTGACTGGTGGCTCATCCTATACCAGTGTTAACTAAATAGACTTTTAGATCCAGTATCATAAGCAGGATTCATTCGAAGGCTCTTAAGCTTTTGATTAGAACTGGAGATTAATGGTTTAAACTGCAATTTTGACGGTAAGATTTATTAAAACTATTGCCACAGTCTTTTATTTGGAAAGTTGTGGAAAGAGCACACATTATCTGAGAGGTCATGAAAGGCAGGAAATCATTCAAAAAAGTGGGAAACCTGCACCTGTGCAGCAGAAAGAAGGACAACCACAATTTTACTTAACAAGGGTGGGAAATCGCTAATTCTGCCACAAATATTTGGCTGGAGTCGTAGTAAACTGTACAGAAACTACAGCATTGTAATTTAGCTAAATTTAAGAGTTAAAATAATGCAGCATTGCTATAATTTAGAATTAGATAATTAGAAGAACATAATAAATGTTGTTCTAATGAACACTCAAAATAATCTTAGAAATTGAACAAAAGTAACAGCATTGAATTACTACAATATCAAAAGTTTCAAAAGTAGAAATGCAGCAGTATTTAGGCACTGTAGAATTTTAAACTATGAAACGGAGCTTGGAAATCAGAATTCATAAGAGACAGAATTGTTGGAAGCATTGAAGAGTTTTTGACAGATCTGTTACAACAAGAAGTCATTTTGACTTTGAACAAATCTAATAACAAACCAATAACATACCCAGACAAATCCTGAGAGGGGAAGGAGAGCCCTAGTCTCAGAATAGTAATTGGATCTCTACTCTTGATAAGGCACAAACACTTTGATCTACTGTTTGTATTGGTTTCTGTATTGAAATAGCAGATACTAAATATCAGTGTCACCGCTGTGGAATAGAAAAACTCTTCACAGTCACAGACAGTTCCAGCTTTGGCAAAAGAATGCTACATTTCTAAGTCATTTTCAGAAGATATCCACATCAAACCCCTCACCCAATTTGAATCCTGGCCCTTGCATGGGAAGACTGGAACCACTGCTGTCTGTGTCAGTATGACCCTCTGAGATTTTCATGGACAGCAGTGTTAATGTGAGGATTACAGTGGAATGAGAAGTGTGACTTATTCTGTAGATGGGAGAGGGAGTCACAGGAGTGGTTCCAGTCTTCTCTTCTCTCTCTCTCTCTCTCTCTCTCTCTCTCTCACTCACACTCACACACACACTTTTTACTGCAGCGTTTTATCAAGTTCCAACTTTGCCCTGTACAGGACAATGTTAGAGAAATTATCTAGGGAAGTAGGGTTGCACTCCTAGGAAAGTGCGGTGAGAGAGAGAGAGGGCGGGCAGGCGGTCAGTCATTTAGAGACGGTGCCTGGGCTCCCATCGATATCCTGGAGTGTTCTCGGCAGCATTTCAATGAGCTGAGTTTGTTTATAATCATTGGAAACAAAAGGCGCGATCAGTGTTGGAAACATCTCTTTGATGAAATGTTTCTTTCAGGACCTCGAGATCTCCTTCGGATAATCCAATTTTCGGATAGTGGAGGTTTCTCGTATTCCTCAGCTCCATGGGTCTGACTGTAGTAACAATCTCAAGACACTTTGACTGAAATATAAACCTCTATGAAAATACAGATGGAAGTGTAGCAGGAAGGTAATGTCTGTGATCAGTCTTCAGATTTTTATGAGCTTGTGTTTCTTGTCTGCAGATTTCCAAAAGCGATGGTGCACCTTAGAAGGTGGGTTTCTCAGTTATTATGAAAGTGACAAATCAGCCACACCAAATGGGAGGATTGATATCAACGAAGTGGTCTGTTTAGGAGTGGCCAAGTCTGATTTTACATGGGGCGCTGGGTGAGTAAAAGACTTGAAGTCCAATCCCTGTGTTAAATCCTGGGGAATTAGACTAAGTAGAATTAATTCCTGGAAACTCAATTCTGTTTGACCTGATACTTTAAGGAAAAGTTTTATCAATTGCATGGCAGGGATTCTTATTGTGATTTGTGACTTTTCATCTAATCAATTAAAGGTCTCTTTTATTTCATCTCAGCAAATTTTGGACAGTGGAGCCACAGTTTATTTTTAAAAATTTTGTACAAAGTAACTTCTGCCTGACAGTTAGCAATCAATTAGAGTGAACATATTTTGTTTCTAACTTCTAATTGTGAACGCAGCATTTTCACTGTGTGACCTGGCTTCTCAAGGATAATTTTGGAGTATTTCTTAAGCTAAGAATATCTTGAGTCATGGTTATGTTCATTGTTATGGAGCCACCCTAGGACTTACTGATGTGACCTGCCAGGGAATGCCAGCAACTCGAAATCTCTACACACAGATTAAGTGAAATTCTTGTTTGTAAATTAAAAAAAACATTCCATGTAAACATAAGCTAACATGGAGAAAAGGCCTTGTTAATTAAAAAAAGGTTTATGTGCTTTAAATTGTCAGTCAATGTGGATGTTGTAATTTGTTAACCAAGTGCATGCATGTGATTACTTAGGGCATTTTTGTTAGCATCCTATTGGGAACTGAAATCATCCAACAATAACACCGTTTCTGTAGTATAGTGGTCATCAAGTTCGCCTCATGTGTGAAAGATCCCCGGTTCAGAAACAGCCCCGTCCCCTTGTTGCGAGTTCATTTCTGTAATGTAGCCTAACACCTGAAAGGTCCCCAGTTTAAAACTGGACAAAAACAGCCTTGCTCCCAATGGCAGTCTTTGGGTGGCACAGTGGCTCAGTGGTTAGCATTGCTGCCTCACAGCACCAGGGATCCAGGTCCGATTCCAGCCTCAGGCGACTGTCTGTGTGGAGTTCGCACATTCTCCCAGTGTCTGCGTGGGTTCCCTCCAGTTCCTGTGGTTTACTCCCAAAGTCCAAAGATGTGCAGGTCAGATGAATTGGCCATGCTAAATTGCCCATAGCGTTAAGTGCATTAGTCAGAGGGAATTGGGTCTGGGTGGGTTACTGTTCGGACGGTTGTTGGCCTAAATGGCCTGTTTCCACACTCTAGGGTATCTGTAGGGAATCTCATAACCAGTACTTGGAGTAAGCCAACTGCTCTTGTTTTGTGATCGGAAAATCATGTATGTTATACTCCATTGAGGCAATTTTGGTATGTGCCGCCTTTAATGGGCCTTCAGGTTGGGAGATAGCAAATGTTACCCACAATTTAGGAAGGGAGTGAGAGGAAACAAGACCTGTCAGCCTTACATCAGCTTTAAAGAAAACACCTAGATAATAAAATATGATTACGCATGGCATGGCATGAATGGGAAATCATACTGGATGAACTTGTTCGAATTTTTTGAGGATGTTACTAACAATATTGATAAAGGTGAGTCAAAGGAAATAGCATACCTAGATTTTTCAGAAAGGTTTTAATTAAGTCCCCCAGAAGAGAGGCTGGATAGAAACATTAAAGCACATGAGATATGAGCTAATATACTAACATGAATTAGTGATGGATAACAGAAAACACTAAGTCATTCTTTCATTGGCAGTCTGTAAACAGTGGGGTACTCCAAGGATCAGTACTTGAGACCCAGCTATTCGTAATGTATATCAATAATATGGAGTTGGGGACAAAATTAATACAAAACATTTTTGAAAAACTGTAATTAGCCTCAATTAAGCATAAGTGTTTTAGCATCACAGTCACTAATCACTGCAGAGATTCTTTGTTAGATAAGTCATTTTAGTGTGTCTGGCATTAAATAAGACTACTGAGAGCGAATTAATTTCACTTAGAGTGCTTCTAGTTGCTACTCCATCCTTGAGTCAAATCTCAAATTGAGTGCCGATTCCATAAGTGAAAAGGTAATCTACTGGATTAAATTCAGACTGTTCCATTGGAAACCCTGACCGTTGTACCCACTTCATCATGGAAGAGATCCTCCGCAGCTTCCTGGCCATAACAAAGACCCCTCCAGATAAGTTTGAGGGCAGAAGGGCTAATGTGGAATGTCACTTGGAACCATTAGTGAGCAATTGACACCCATTATCCATGATGTTCCCAGGCACTTAGAAGACTGCCCAGCAAACTCTTATCACGATAGCCTATGGCTTCTTGGCTGGAGATGGGACTATTTCTGCTGTTACAGCTTTGATCTCATCCCACCAAAGTTTCTGTCAGCTATGCCATCTTTCCTCCCTCAACTTGTGACACTTAACACAATCTAAGTGTTTCATTAAATTTCTTTGAATTAGAAGATTTGAGAACAGCAACTGGAGAGATTGGGTGTTTGACTTCAGCATGAAGTAGCCTTTATTAAACATTAATGACAATGCCCTTGAAAGGGTCACAAAGAAAATCAGTGATAGGAAGTGGAAATGCCATGTAGACTAGGGACTGGACAAATTATTGATCTGATTTAAATCTGACCTTAGGGTTTTATGAATTGACCACTAAATTGCTTTAAAAACATAGAGTAGGTCGGAAAAATTCTTTAGTTACACGTTTCTCATTAATGTTCTGCAAGGTGGCAAATAAAATTGAATTCTCAGTAATATCTTACATAAAATGAAAATCCAACTCCCTTGGAAGGTGGTAGTTAAATAGGCTGAGGGTGTATCAGTTGTGTGTTTTAAAATGTCTGCAATATGTGAAAAAAGTCAAGTTTGAATGGAAGGTAATTAAGTTTCCCAGAGTAGAGGAAGACATGGAAGATCTGGTAATTCTGTATTCGTCTTGCTGCATTCAACTTTTGAGATAATGTTGTTTGGCAGGAGTATAGTAAGATAATATTGAACACGGTTGAGAAATGCTAACAAAGCAATCTTTATCCAATATTCCACTTCATTTATAACCTTAACAATATTAGCTCAGCAGAAACCATGGGTAGACTTTGTATCTTCAGTGCTGGAGAGCACTGCTGCATCTTTAAATAATCCACCTGAGTTTCACCAGCGTCCTGTCCTCTGAAAATATTAACACAGCAGTGAAGGTGAAAATCTCTTCGAGCTGCTGACAAACGTGATAACATAACCCAAAATGATGAATATTTATAATGCTTCCTCTTTAATTATGGAGAAACCTTAGAAAAACAAATGTTCCTTGCTTTTATGCAACTCCCGAGGATGTTATGATATCAAAGGTGTACAACTGCATTTGATTCTTAATGAAATTAATAGAAACCCGTTCTTTCAAAATCTAATCAATTTTTGAGGGATTAATTCTCCATTGAAAAGCTGCATTATCCCAAGATGATGCCTTTCATTCATATACATTATTTGTGTTTCCTATAGCAGTATATGAGGTTGTTAAGCACTTGTGTCTGTGTCGAGAGTGTGGTGCTGGAAAAGCACAGCTGGTCAGGCAGCATCCGAGAGCAGGGGAAATCAACGTTTCGGGCATAAGCCCTTCAATAGGAATGAGAATTTCTTCTGTATGTCTGTTTTGATTTTGAATTATACATTTCAAGTTCAGCATTGCTCTGTAGACTATCTTGGAAATATTTCACACAACTTTCTTGCTTTCATCTGGAATTCCCGCCCGAAATCCTTATGTATGTCTATCCTAATTTTTCCCCTTTAAGATGCCCATTATGAACTATTGTAGTGATGTGAAATCTACAATCTTGAGTGATCAATAAAAGGCTTTCTTGTGCACAACTCTACAGAGGATGGTAAATGTGAACAAACTACATGGGCCTGACAGACCCAGGCTTCGATTCCACATGGCCTGACATCATAATGACCTAGCTCCTTTGAAACAAGCTTATTAGATATTTTTAGAGTAAAGGTGCAATTGCCTTGACTCAATATCCATTCCAATGTCTTTTTTCTTATGATTAAAGTTTAACCATGGACATTTAACACTTTTACACTACTTTCCCCCACCTACTTCATCCGCTACAAGCCCCTCTCATTTGAGGAATTCATCTCCAATGGATTCTTGCTTCCCTTAGGTGTGTAAGACAAATGAGCTCTCTTGTCCTTTCCTTTCAAGGGCAAACATACTGATGGGGTGGATTGAGCGTTTCTTATAATGGCTGGTCATTGAACTGAAAGTCTCTCTCTAGCATATTCATAATTTGCTGATGGGTTTTTCACACAGTCTGAAGCTGCCAGTTTTATAAATCAATAATTTCTTTATGTTGAAAATTAACATGAGCCAGCTTGGACTTGAAGATCTCTTTCTCTGTGGATATCTTCCTACTAGCTACTAGAAGATATTGCACTTATCTGTTATTCACCTTTGTTGAGGTCAGAAGTGATTATTACATATTTTTCTGCACCAACTATTCAGAGATATTTAAGCAGTCCTTGAACATGTTCAGCAAGACCCAGAAAACATGGAGACGTGGGCTAACATTTGTGCTACACAAAGACCAAGCAGTGACTGTCTCTAACAAGAGAGAACCTGACATTGTCTCTTGACGCTTAAAGGTACTGCCATCATTGAATTCCTCACTATCTACATTACAGGAGTTGCCATTGATCAGAAAATTTTGTGGATCAGCCTTAAGAATACGGTGGTACAAGTACAGGTCAAAGGTTGGGAATTTTGTGATGAGAAACTCTTCTCCATACTCCCCAGAGCCTGATTGTCGTCAACAAGGTACAAGTCAGGAGTGAGATGAAGACCCTTCACTTGGGTGAAAATCCTGGAATTCCCTCCCTAAGATCATTGTGGGTCAACCTACAGCATACATGCACCCCAACAGTTCAGGAAGGCATCTTATCATCACTTTCTCAACTAGTGATAGACAATAAATGCTGACCAGCCAGTGATGCCCATGTTCCACAAGTGAATAAATTAATAAAACCATGTCTCAGAGAATACAGCTCTGACGATACTCAAATTTAGCACCAACTTCAGCAGCCCATTTGATTGTCTTCTCATTGAACACCTGCAACATTCATTCCATCCACACTGATGGACAGTAGCAGGAAGCTGCATCATAGACAAGTTACACTCCAACAAGGCTCCTTAGCACCTTTCAAACCATTGATCTTCACTATCTAGAAGGGCATGGGCAGTAGATATGTAAGAACACCATTACATGCATGTTTCCTCTCAAGTGATACATCATACTGACTTGGAAATATATTGCTGTTCCTTCACTATCACTGATCAAAATGCTGCAAGTATCTCTCTAGCATCACTGCAGTGTATCTACACCACGTGGATTGTAGTAGTTCAAGCGGATAGCTTACCATTATCACCTTTACAGCAATCAAGGATGGGCAACAAAGACTGGGTTAATCAACAATCTTGCACCTTGTGTATAAATAAGAAAAAGTAAGATTTTCCTATACATGAGTCAAGCTCACAATTATGATTTGAAAGAGTTATTGCATACAGTTTGCTGCATCTGTGGAGATCTGGCTCCTGATTAAAGATTGTGGTATTGAATTTATTTAGAAACTCTTAAGATGTCTTCCCTGCTCAATTGAAGATTGCTGTCGAACATCCATAATTCTTGATGTTTTGGATTCTGTTGTCACCTAACTTACGTGGATGTTTTTGAAGTTTCACCTGCTTTTGTTATTGATTGAACTTGCACAAAATTATTTCCTATCATTCCTATCAGTGGTCTGGCTGTATACTGTGGGATCAACTTCTTTATCTAACTCTGACTACAATTGGTATATTCCATAGGCAGGTTCTGTACAATAAATAGACAGCACTGTTGCTTTTCATTGTAGTTTACAGTGACTGAGTTAGTCCTGTCTTTCCTGCCCTTATCCTATCTGTTGGGCCACTGTCATCTTTTAAATGTTATCTTTCTCATTGGCAACCATGCCTATTATGGTTGACTGATATGTTTTCCTGTTGCTAACTGTGTGCTCTGTTGTGAGTGTTTTCCCAAACATTCTTCAGTTACTGCTCAGATTGTAGGTCTGTGCTGAGGTGCGTCACAAAGCCGGTTGCTATCTGTATCACACCAACTTAGAGGTTCACTCTGGAGTTTGTGGTGGTATTGGTGGAGCTACCTGAAATCTTTCATTATCAACAAAGCTAATTAAATCTTTCTAATGTTGTAACCAAGTCCTGTGGAATTCACTCACCTTTGGGCTGGATCAGCACCATGGTTGACATTGGTGGTCTATACTTCAACTCTGATTCTGTGGGTCTGGTCACCATTGTCACCATGTGGTAATGAGCAACCTATTTTGAGCAAACAACAATGGCTCTATTGAGCATAATTTTGCACTGACAATGGTAAAAGAACATCATATCTGGAGGCCTTATGACCCAAACTCCAGTTCTATGTGATTTGGCATCACTGATCTAACACCATTTGCACATGCTCAGCAGCTATGCTTACAATAATGGTATAATTAACTTTATATTATACTTATCATTTTGACTAAGTCTTTAGCCATTTGCCATAATACTTGCCCAGCTGTACCTTCAGTGAACACATAAGAAATTGGAGAGGGAGCCACCTGAAATCTTTCATTATCAACAAAGCTAATTAAATCTTTCTAATGTTGTAACCAAGTCCTGTGAATTGCTACTGGTCATTGTTATGATCCCAGCTAATAGTAATACTGAACAAGTCATATCCCAGATTGAAACCTGGCGAGATAGATTATTAATTTTATTTTTGATTGTTGATTACCATGTTGCTTAGTCATTTAACTGAAGGCTCGAATGTTCTTGGAAATGATGTACATAGCTCACTGTTCCAAATGACTTTCTGACCTATTTTTGTGGGGAAAAAAAACCTTTATTGAAGGAACACATTTATTTTACCTCTGCTTGAAAATCCAAATTCCCAAAGCAGTAATATAGATCGTTGTCATGCTTGATTAGTTTAGCTAGCTGAACTCTTCATCACTCACAAAGGAAAGGACCCTTCCCTTCCGGTCATTACTGCCTCCAGTATAACTCCAGGGAAGAATTACTCGACGAGCAATAATGGTCTTTCTAGTGTTTCTTTCAGATTCTTGCAAGGTTTCTTTCAGCCATTCTGATGCTTGCTGGTGTCCCTTTTAAGTAGAGGCCCTCCATTTTCAGAGTATGTATCATCAGTATTTCTACATCTGTAATTGGTCAGGAAACTTGGAAATAGAACACCAATACAGTGTTGAGTTATTGCAACACAACAAATCCACACAAATGGGTTCCTGAGCTGCTACCAGACACCCCATTGTGAGGAAATCTTTTAAAGAAAACTTTTACCTGTGGTATCCGTGTGAAGAACAGTAACCTTCAATTCTTAAAGTGAAACTGATTACATCCTGATAGTTCTATCTATTTTCACAGACATCCGGTTGCTGTCTCAAGTTCCTGTCCCATTTGTCTTATGCTGCTGCACTCCAATACAAGATGCTTTTATCATTGTCATTTTTAGCTTGTTTTTTATTTTGAAAATTATTGGTTGCTGTTTCTTTTTCTGTTGGTTACGTTTACAAACTGTATGTTGTAGATTATAGAAACAGTATGGAGGAATGAAGTACACATCAGATTTATGTACTAGTTACTTTTGGCAATATACTGGTGGTATTTAAGAAATTGCCTTTAAAGTAGCATTGCAGTACTCAATGCCATTAAAGGCAGCTCCTACCCGTATGATTCATTTCTAGTGCATGGTATTATTAATGATTCCTCTGTGCCTAATTCTAAGAGAGGCAATTAAGGAAATCTCCAAACTTTACATGTACCTTTTTATGCACTGGAATCCATCAAGGTAATAAGCTTCTAATAATGAAGGTCAGTGTTCTTGCGCTTGTTCAAGTCAGCATTATCCTTGGGCCATAATACAGCAAGTACAAGTGACAACCCTGGAAACTTAAGTATTTTTGTAATCAACTAGTGTATTAATTATTGAAAGCTTTGATGAAATATTCAGATATGTTTAATCATTGTATAAATTGCACCAGTTCGTGTCTAAATGTGCATTCAGCAACTTGCACAACAGCATGTTGGCATTAGTCCCAGATCATTCAGCATCTATTTGTCCTAACTGTTAAACCCTGAAATACTTTGGTTATCTGAGCAATGTAACTGGTGGTTGGTAACTACATGTATAGGGGGTATTACATAGGAATTAAATACTAAACCAATGCTATGTGATGTGATCCAAAGCAATAGTTAATTTTCCATTTGTTTTAACTCTATTTTGCATGTGCGCAAGATTATATGTGTACTTAGTATCACACTGCAGCATTTATTTTGTAAATGCAATCCTCGTGGCAGATTGGGCAGGGCAATAAGTGTTTATGCTATGAACACCTACATTTGGCTTTTACATAGTTGAATGTCATGTAAAATATAATTCTGATGAAGTGTACATGTTGGAAATCTGAGGATTCTTCTATAAGTAGGTAGAATAGAAAAACAAAATAATGTTGTACCAAATTTTCAGATATCCAGCACAGTGTCTCAACATGCACAAGCCTTGGCAGCTCACACACATGCTATTATTACCTGGGAAATTTAAAATACCAATTGACTGATTTGCACTATCCAGAAACCTTCTACAAATATTTTCAACACTCTGTTCAGAGAAGAAGACTTGGACTAGTTATGCCCTAATATATATAGTTACCAAGCACTAGTTAAATTGCTTAGATAACCAAGCATCAATGTGGATGTTTAACTTGGAAATATCACAGTTTTGTCTTTCGTGTAACTGATTCACCAGTGTAACTGAAGTGAACACCTCCAATGACCATACTGCCATATCTCTCACTCAGTCAGTCACTCTCAAATTAGGTATCCAAACATCTATTTGGCACTTCCCAATGCAGCCTCACTTTCCAAATCTCTTCCCTCTTTGATTCTGATTGCTCGCTCCTCTTGGAATTGCTACCTTTTGTTCTCCAGATATTGATTACCCCTGCATCAAATCCAGAACCACAAAGAATACCCTGTTTATCAATAAGCTGCACTTAGACTCCCATCAAGTGTCTGCAGTTTGCTCGTCTGGAGTAAAAGTGAGATGGCTTAAATAGTCCAGCAATCATTCGCAAAGAATGTTCTTGCTGGCCTGAACCAATTTCGTTACATCCTGTTTTGGGAACTCTGCCATAAGAAGAAAATTGATGTCATGCAAACACGATTCTTAAAGTTGATACCAGGAATGAGAAGCTTTAATTATGTGCGAATATGAAAGAAACAGGCTTTTTTATTGTTATAAAGCAAATATGAAAATCATAACTCATGAAGGTGTATAATTCATGGTATAAAAGGAAGCAAATCTATTTCCACCAGACAGTGAGTGGTAGACAAAGTAAAATTAACATCAGCAGCAAAGGAATAAAAGGATGAATTGGGTGGATAACTTCCATGTGATGAATGGTTAGGATATATGTTGTCTTATGAAAACCAATTGAAGAAGCAGAATCTATAATAGCTGTTAAGAGGGAGGAGGATTTATATCGTTTTAATATTTTATAAAGCAACATTTTAAAGGGCGTAGATGAAGGACACTGGAATAAGTGGAACTTAACTCCCATTCACTGAGCTGAATGGTCTCCATTAGTGCTGTAAACTTTTCTTGAAAAATCTATCAAAGTTCTGATGTCAAGTGAGTTGTTTAGAAAAATAGGATACATTGGTTGAAAGAAGGAAAAATCAAAAATTGAATTTTCTTACACATTAACTTAGTTTCAAAAACTTTAAGGAAAACTCAGGGAAGAGATTGTTCAATTTTGAAGACAAAGTAGAGTCTTGGAAGTAACCAAAGACTATAAAGATTAAAACTGTTTTTGATGTTGATTATTTACTGAAATACAGATTTACACTGCAAAATCAGATCTTGATGATATAATTCACAAAGAAAATGAAAATTCTCATCATTTAATCAAGATTTGAGCTTTCCTAAAACAATTTTTTGTTGTTAGCTGGAAGAGATTTGCAAGAATATCATTTCATAATGATAAACCACTGCTTTTAACATCAGTTTGATATAAAAGATGGGTAATCAGGTAGCAAGCTTCTATCCATGCATTTAATTATTTATGGAAGACATCTCTATAATGTAACAGCAATTTCTGATACCTAGCAGCTTTTTATCCTTGGACACTGACAGCTTATTATAGTGCTTAAAGAAATTTACATAAACACTATTGAATACTGTACCCTTTTAACATCTGCTTTTTAGCAGTAAGTAAAATATGAAAAGGTTACTTTAAAATGAGAATTGCATTCACAAAGCAGCGATTAATTAGTGTTCTCCAGCCCTGCTTATTAGCAGAATCAATGGTGTTGCAGTTTAATCAAGGAGAAATAACTCTCTGACGCTTGTGTTGATTTTTGCATTAATCCTTTGAGTATATTGTTTCTTTTCAAACATTTTGCATTAAAATTATAGGTGAGAGTTTCTGAGTGACCTGAATATTGTAATCTATTATTAAATATTGACATCAATACATGGATGGCATGGTGGCACAGTCGTCAGCACTGCTGCCTCAGTACCAGGGACCCAGGTTTGATTCCACCTTCGTGTGACTGTCTGTGTGGAGTTTGCACATTTTCTCCGTGTCTGCGTGGGTTTCCTCTGGGTGGTCCTGGTTTGTTCCACAGTCCAAAACTGCCCATAGTGTCCAGGGATGTGCAGGCTGGGTGGGTTAGGCAAGGGAAATGCAGGGTTGCAGGGGTAGGGTAGAGGGATGGTCTGGGTGGGATGCTGTTCAGAGGGTGAAAGTGGACTCCATGGGCCATGTAGTCTGCTTCCACACTGAGGGATTCTATGAGATATGGATTGTTCATTCACTGGAAAAGAATTTTGCCCTGACACTCTTTTGAGATTAGTAGAATGTGAAACAGTTGGATCCTTCTAAAGGCAGGTAATTCAATCCAGCAGATTACTGTTTAAAATAAAACGTTTGTCACAGTAATTTTTTTAATGGAATCGCCAACAGTTTAGGGTATGCCTCAGTGTTTCAAGAGTTTGACCACATAACTTATAATTGGAATGCTTACTTGTTTGTCCTGTGCCTTTGTTGATTGAACTTTATTCATTATCAGATGGAATACAAGATACAATCACTGTGCCTAGATCCATCAAACTTGAGTTAAGCAAAATATCTTAACCACTAAGCCGGTTTTAAATTGTCCTTCCTTTCAAGTATTACAAGGAGATATACAAACCATATCATTGTGTGTATATCTGTTAATCATGTACATATATTATAGAAATATAAACAGCTTTAGAAATAAGCAGATATGTAGTGGATGCACTGTAATGCAGAAAAACATAAGAGCAAAATAAAGAAAACGTATAAACTGGTTAGATATTTTGTGATGCTGTTACCTTGGCTTTCTGGAATGCATCAAACTACTCAATCTTGCATAGTGTTCCAATCCTTGACCTCAGCAATGAATTATACAAGGATAAAATCATCTTGTTTCAAGGTTATAATGAAATGCTCTTTGAACGCATCCTGTTACTCAATAATAGCAGCTTCACATTGATTCAGAATTCTTAGTGAACAGTCAATGCTGCAGCGTATGCTTTCTTTCCTCACTTGCAAATTAAATCATTTTTTCCTCAATTTTGCATGTTGCACAAAGTGTAAAAAATGTTGAAAAAACATAGCAGATCAGTTTGCATCAGCAGGAGAAAATATTTATTGAGTCTACATGTGAACATAAAGAAAAAGGAATGTCTGAAAATAAAAAATGAAATGCACTGAATGCTAGAAATTTGAAATAAAAGCTGAACATTCTGGCAATTCTGACTGTATTTGCATAAAGAGAAACTGTTAATATTTCAGGTGAATCACCTTTTGACAGAACTCCTCTGTTTTGCTGACTGCACCGTCATGAAGATGGCCAGTTCATTTCAATAACACTGGCAGCTGAGCCACACAAGACCAGTGCAAAAGGGGAAAGGCTAGTTAAAAGTTAGAATGCAGCCTTTACAAACTCACAAATGACTGACGACTGCAAAGGTAAACTGGCAGCTGAGCAGTTGGTGGGTTGAAAACCAAGTAGCACTGGTGAATATTTTGTGATTTTTATGCCACATTTGAAGAACATCTGCCACTGGAGAATATGGCTGAGTCATCAAAAGAAAGAAACAGGCCTATGGCTAGCTGGCAGATGGGTAAGAAAATTGAGATCAACCTGCATGTTCTTCTGGATGAACTGAGACAATGGACAAAAAACCCAGAAGAAAACATGTGGTGTGTTGTGTGGAGGGTGATGGCCATGGAGCTGAATGCCAATTGTCTCCCCTTACCAAAACTACAGATCACTTGTGGGAAAAATGTTTATTGACCTGACGAGGCAATATATGAGCTCCTCGCGCTCTATGTTCTTCCTTGTGTTGTAAGGCAACAGAGTGTGAAAGCAGGCTGCATGACCCTTCAACCCTTTAGTGGTGTTTCTCCTACACACGAACAGTAGGAGCAGTCTTCATCATATGTACTAATCCATTCCCGTATCTTTTTATTCTTTTTCATTTCAACTGTCTATCTAATCTTTTCTTACGTGTTGACATGGTTTTCAGTCATTACCACTGATAATTTATTCCATACCTTGATGTTCCTCCTTTAGGGAAAAAAAAATTCTTCTTTCTGTCAAAGCTATTTTGCATTCAATCTGATATGCATGTCTACTTTACTTAGATTCTTCAAGCATGGAACATAGTATGTTTCTATTTAGGTAGCACCCCGCCATCCCACATTGTAATTTTAAATAGCTGGAAATATTATCAGTACTGAATGCTGTTTGTATTCTTCTCTATACAACAAACGTCTTCCTCTCTCACCTCTGAAGTTTCTTTCTAGCTAAATTCCCTTTATAAAGATGTTGTTCTTACTCTGTATTCACCACACTCCTTTACCAACTCACTCCATGATGAGTTGTCCTTTGTTCTATGTGCTTCTGGTTAGGCTCATCCATTATTGTCATAAACAAAGAAGCATCTTTTGGTGCTTTTTCCTCATAATGAGGGCAGACATAGAGAGGGCAGTGGTCTCAATTCTACAGGCAATCAGAGAGACTTGAAATGACACTCTTCACAGCTCTGTTAATCAGTTGTGAAAGAAGCACTTTCTGTCAGTCACAACAGCTATTCTCTACGCAATTGATAACTTAATAATTCCACCCTAGCAATGCCATGAACCCTCATTTTAATTTAGGTGATAAGCTATCTGAGAATTCTAGATTGAGTGGGAGGTTGCCTATTCATTAAGAGTTAAATTGTACTAACTGTAGCATAGAAAATCAATGAAAATGGCTACTATCTTAATCTGCAAACCTAAAAATTCGTTTGAACCAATTACAATCCAAAGAAATGGCAGTTATATCCTTTAACCGATTTAGCTGCTTAACTCATGATTGTCATGATACCCTGAGCATATTTATTGCTACTATGAGAATCATCCTTTATTTTCCTTGTTCAAAATTTAAGGTACTCTGTACTGATCCATATGAATCTTTCTAGTGCCATCTTTTTCTGTCCGTCTGATTTGCAGTGAAATGCATTTGCATTATTGTAAATGGTAAGGCTGACTGTGGTGATAATACAAATGGTGTCAATTGAGTTATATGTGCAAATTATGCTCCATTGGCTTATGCCATACCAGTTGTTTCTTATCATAATGACCCTCTTCAAATTCATTCCAGACAGGATCTGTAGAAAGTATCTTAACTTTGTTTTGCTGCATGAAATGTTGAAAGGCCTTTTTTTAAAAAAAATGCATATTGAGTGCAGCTGCAAAAGTTTACTGAAAGTTCATGCAAATTTTATAACTCAGTTTATGTCATCACCTGATAAGACTTCTGCACAATCTGCTTGAAATCCAGTGTATGAGAACATTAATATGCTTGCTTTCAGCTTGAAGCATTAAGATTTTTGAATTAGACTTCATGCTGCCAAATTGCAAGGCTCTGATGCAGTTCCTCCTCCTTGTTTGCTTCAGGGTGAGCTCTACCTTTGAGATGTATTTGCTGTCAGAGCGTGTCTTCTCCTTTGGAACTGACAATGTTGAAATTTTAAAAGACTGGACCCGGGCAATATCCAAGGTGAAAAATAACTTTGAAATACATTTTATATGTTGATGGTGCCCAAGGCTTTTTAGATATCGTGGGAATTTACCTTTTTGTTCATGTGTCCAGTGATTTTGTATGTTATTGCCATAATCCAAATGCTTCTGTCTCTGTCAATGTCTTTAAAATGATATAGTAAAGTACCAAGTCTATACATAATAAAAAAGGACATCCATTGATTTCTGAGAGTTTTATTTAAAACTAAATTGAATTGAGCCTTTGGCAGTAATGCTATAATCTATGTAATAAAGTTTATTAACTAGAATGAAGTAAAACTGTATGACAACCTGCCTTTTCTAACTGGATTTTATTTGTAACCCAGTAATGTAATAGTAAGAGCATCAGTCACAATTCACAAACCACAAACTTTGAGCCCCAGGGTCTCCTGACATTTTAATCTGCTGCCTCAGTTGTGATGGGGGGACATCAGTTAACAATTACCTGGAGCACTGTGCAATGATTGAATTTTCTACAAAGGAAAGCTGGGAAGAACAGTGAATCCATTTCTGCATAGCTATTCACAGCTTGCCCCCTAATGACAATTAATTGGCATGTTTTGTTGCCTTTAGAGATTGCTGGCCGTATCACTGGACAAATATTGATGTACAAGTATATGTATGACTGTCCACTACCCAGTGCAGTAAGTCCATTAAAGTAATGGTCACAAATGTCACCTGACCATATTAAGTATATATTGGCTGATTTGTCAAAGGTACTTTTTAGGTTGAATTAGCAGAATATATTATACCACCTAATATGATATGAAATTCATAACATCATAGCTGGTACACAGGTTTCAAACAGGTACTTGCGACCTGGTGGGAAACGCGTGTTGGGGTCCATTAGCGGCAAACAGGATAAGGTATTTATTTTAAAGAATATATTCCAAAGTGAATCTGATATTCAATGACTCAAGAGGAACAATTTCACAGGAAAGAAGTGTGTAGAATTACAGACTGGCTACAGAAAGAAGCCATTCAGCACACTGAGTCCATGTCAGCTCTCTCCAAAAACAGCACTGTAGTCCCAGTCCCTTGATTTTGCCCATTCACCTACAAATCTTTTCTGTTCATGAGCTTACCGATTCCATTCTGAAAGCCATGTTCAAAGTAATGTCCACCAAATTCTCAAGCTCTTTATTTGAAGTCCGATGACATGTTGCATTAAAAAAACACATTCTTCATTGTTCTTTTGCCAATCATTTTCAATCACTAGCCTCATTGTTCAGATATTTGGTTACATTCCTACTGCTTCTTTAAATCTGGCCACTTATTTTTACCTGTTACAATTTCACCTGCCAGATTAGATTCCATTTTACTTCAGACAGACCTATTCCACATCTCAAAGCTATCTATAGAAAAATCAAGATAATTTTAGTTATAACATCTGCAGAATGGAATTTGGAAGAGAGCAGAATAGCAATTCTTATTGTTTAAAGACACATTTTGACTTCCATATTCAATGTATAAAAGTATTTTTCTTATAAATGTGAGGTCGGTCAACTAAATTATGTCTATGGAGTAAATAATACGTAATTGTATTTTAGTTTTATTTTTGCTGAAATGCTATTGACCACCACAATTCTCCAGCTTTATGATTGGCTTGTGTTTTCTAGTTTCTTGTACCTGCAGTGGCAGAAATCCTGTTGAAGAGAGACTATGAACTTATTGGTCGGCTGTACTACAAGGATGTGCACAACCTAGAACACTGGAAAGCGGGCTGGTTTGCATTAGAAAAATCACAACTCTGCTTCTGTCCTGAGCAGGGACAGATAGTTGAAGAGGATTCTGTCCATTTAAAGAGGCTCCAAGAACTTAGTAAGACTTCAATATTTCATTTACTACAACACAGAGAGAGGCTTCTCAGCCTGTTGTTCGCATTGACTCCTTCGCTGGAATTTTGTTTTATATGCACTCATGGGATGGGGGCATCACTGGCTGGCCAGCTGTTATTGCCCTTTCCTAGTTGCCCTTGAAAATGGTAATGATGAGCCACTGTCTTGAACCACTACAGTCTGAGTGCTATAGGTAAAATCACAAGGCCATTAGGGAGGGAATTCCAGGATTTTGACCCGAAAACAGTGATGTATTTCCAAGTCAGGATGATGAGTGAATTGGAGGGGAACTTACATCGTCCTTTGAGGTCATAGTAGTTGAGAGTTCAGAAGGTGCTGTCTAATATGCCTTGATGAATGTTTCCAATACATGGTGTAGATGTTGCACTCTGCTTACAATGTGCATTGGTGGTGGAGGGAGGTAATGTTTGTGGATGTGATGCCAATTAAGTGTTTTGTCCTGGATGGTTTTTGAGTGCTATTGGAGTTGTACTCATCCAGGCAAGCGAGGAGTATTTGATCAAACAATCATTTGTTCACAGCCACAATGCCTAATGCTCAGAGGTATCAGGTGTGAAAAGTTACGTTGCAGCAGTGGTGGTGAAAAGCAGGGTTCATCTCTCGGGTAGTGAGAAGGTGGCCAAATCAAAGGCAGGCAATTCTCAGCATCCATCCCCCATTTTCATCCATGCCATCGATTTGAGGACTGCCACCTGCCATTTGGTAGATTCCATTCTGCCAGTCAGCAAAGCAGCCAGTTTTCTGAATATGGGGTGAAGAGCCCCTTAATTGGTTGTTAGTTAACCATTTTAGCACCTCGGCTGATGAGAGTTTTGAATGGCCTTCCCATCGCGACATAGGTTCCTCTGGTGGGAAGACAGTAAGTATCTCCCCAATGCCGATCCACCCAATTATTTTTCCTTCTTGCTACTTTTTGGGAATATTCTGCTTTTTAAAATTAATTATTGGTGGTGAAGTGCCTTCATGAATCATTACAGTCCACATGGTGTAACCACACCCACATAGCAGAGTTATTCACTTGGTGCCATTGCATTATTTTTTCTCTATAGTCCTGGAAATGGTTTCTTTTCAAATATGCATCCTTGACTATCTTTGGAATGTGAATCTACTTCCACCACAATTTCGGGCAATGCATTTAAAATAAAAGACTCTCTGCATTTAAAACAAAAGCTCCTTATGTCTTCTCTATTTCTTTCACTATTTGTCTTATATCTGTGATGTCTGGTAACCAAGCCTCCTGTCAGTGGTAACAGATTTTCCTTGTTTACTGTACCAAAACCTCTTCATAATATTGAGCACATCTATGAAATCTCCATTTAGTCTTTTTTGTTCTGAGGAAAACAATCTCACTTTCTCCAAGTTCTTCACATAGTTTGTTTTCAGGTTCTTAAAATATTGTGAATAGACTTTCAATTTTAGAAATGGGCATTACAATTTGCCATCTAACAAACTCTCCTATTAAACACTGTTATCTTTAATAGGGTAAATGATTTCTAATTATAACTAATGTTTTTGGGAAAGAATCTTTTAACATTTAGTTTTAAGATGCTGTAAATGATCATGTCAGAATAATGCATAACAGAATGAACATTCTTTTGTGAACCAAAAATATAGACCACATTCAGTCTTTACAGTGATCATTATGATCCTACAGTTGACATACTCTAGTTGCCTTTTCATTCTCCCTGGGGATAGCAAGAAGGGAAAATAATTGGGTAATTTGGTCCTGGACAAAGTATCGATCCCTTCTTGCTGCTTCAGAACATTCAGTGTTGGCTGAGAAGGTCCATGGGTGACCTTCTGAACTCGCCACCACTTGGATTGCCTGCCACAAGAGAAATGGGAAACAAACTATCCTGCTGAGCTAGGGAATGGGCCAGTGTGGACAGTGAGGGGGTCAACAGGTTGTGTGTTAAAAATTACTCTCCTCTGACTTCTAACACCCTGCATGGGAAAATTATTTAACTTTCCACCATCGGTTCCCTTGAAGACTAAGCCTCCAGCAGCAACCTCTGAGAGTTAAAAATCGCTGGCCTTTTATTGACCAGCAGGTCAAGGTGAGCAGGGACTTCAGTTTACCAAGAAACTCACCATTCAACTCATAAGCTGATTGGCCCACTATTCACTGAGCTTCCTCCTTCGTGGGAACACTGAATCTATTTACCACTGAATTTGCCTGGCTCCACATTTCCTCTGCAAAATGGACATTCTCAGTCTATGTTTCAGCTTTGAATCAAAATATATATTTTGAAATGTTTGACTTCAAAATGAACATGTTTTGGAAATCAATTTCATTATCATAACAGAAATTGAGTTCAGTTGAGAGGTTCTGAATTGTTAGTGGACATTATCACTGACCTTGAGCTGCTTAGTGAATATATAATTGGTAGCTGAAAGGTGAAAGGTAGACTGAGCAGTCATACTCATTAGACAGTTGATGAATATTAACATAGCTTCATATCAGATGATTTCTAAACATGAATAAATGCACTTTTCTTTTGCTTTCATGCCAGGACTTGGTTTTCTTCAAATAAGAAAAGTAGAATTTGTATTTATATTGCACCTTCCCCTCCCTCAAGATTCTCAAAGCTGAAAACAGCTCATAAATGAATTTTGAAATTTAATCCTTATTATTCGGTAAGTAAACATTGACAATTTTCACACATGATCTCTCAACCAATAAGATAACAACAAGTCACTCTGTTTTGGCAATGTAAGTGAAATAATAACTGTAACAACCAAGAGTCAGTCTTGATTATCTGCTACAAGGCATGGAGTGGCCTTTGGCCTTACAGTTCTGGAGAAGGTGCTATCACAAAGACAAATTTGACATTGATGGGTTAAGTTTGAATGAGTGAATGTATCTATCTTTTATCCATTGCTTCAGGGACAACACAAACTCTAAGTTCACCTACAGGAGTTTCCCTCAACTCATTCCTTGGATGAAAGGCTAATCTTATAAGGGAAGGATGAACAGGTTGGCTTTATATCCATTGGAGTTTAGAAGAATGAGAGGTGATCATATGAACATACAGGATTCTGTGGGAACTTGATAGTTGGATAGAGGATGTCATTTCAGAAAAATAGTTCTTTTTAAGGTAGAGATGAGAATTGATTTCTCTCAAAGGGTCATCAGGATATGGAATTCTTTTTGTCAGAAGGTAATGGAGGCTGGGCCTATAAATTTATTCAAGGCTGAGTTAGATTTTTTTTTATTGGCAACAGAGTTTAAAGAATCACGGAATATAGATAGGAAAGTGGAGCTAAGACCACAAACAGATCAGCCATGGATAAACTGAAAGATGGAGCAGACTGAGAGGGCCTACTGGCCTATTCCTGCTCCTAACCCTATATTCTTTCTCTTGATATCTGGATAATGCACAATGTTAAGTCATTCTGGTCCAGTTATAACTTGGTTTGTATTTACCAGGATCCATTCTCTACAATGTTAAGGACATACCTTCCTCTTGCTGCCCCAATCAGCCTGGGACCAACCTTTAATGCAGAAAGTCCAAATGCACTTATACTTACAGCATCGCTGTTTTGTGCTCAAAGTGTTGTCTTTTATCTGCTCCACTGTTTGATGAAGAATCAATTATAGAGGTGATAATTGCAGTAATTATTTTGTTAGTTACATGATCCAAGAATGATTTCTTTCTCACAAATAGTAATCAACACTTGGAATAGATATCCTAATTTTGTCATTTAAGTTGGTTGTTATGCTATAGAGGTAGGGTGTACTCTTCTTCACTGAATGCTTATCTGCCATTAATCTTAGATTTCTTAAATGCTTGTGCTGTTGATAAGCATTGACTTAGCAGAGTACAGTTCCTTAAGGACTTCACTATTTCTATGTAGTGACTCTTCTTTCTGGATGGGCTAATACAATGAATGTCAACAATCAGTCTGACTACCAGAGTGTTATTATGGCTGAGGCTGAGAAGAGTTGCATTTGTAGGGTGTGTGCCTACATGCATTTCTAGCCGAGGTTAACATTTAATGATTTGGAATGGACACCATCAACTGTCATCCTTGACTCGGTGGGTAACATAGGTATCACTTTACCAGCCTCACTTCAGAACTATGACCAAAAGTATTTAAACCACTAGTAGATCTGGGTTTGAGTCTCACCTCAGGAGATGATGGTCATAAAAGGTTGCCTCATAAAAGGACTGTTGCGGTGCAACAGTAATGTCCTTCCCTCTGGGTTAGGAGGTCTGGGTTCAAGTCTCACCATCCTTGGGAGTGTGTCATAACAAGTCCAAATGGGTTGTTTGAAAATAATCCATACTGCTGGAATGCTGCAGTGCTGTCTTTTAGAGACATAGAAACATAGAAAATAGATGCAGGAGTAGATCATCCGGCCCTTCGAGCCTGCACCACCATTCAATTCCATCATGACTGATCATGCAATCTCAGTATCCCACATCCACTTTCACTTCATATCTCTCGATCTCTCGAACTGCAAAGGTCACGTTCAGCTCCCTCTTGAATATATCTAACGAACTGGCCCCAGCAGCTTCAGTTGGTAGAGAATTCCAGAGGTTCACAACTCTGAGTGAAGGAATTCTTCCTCATCTCAGTCCTGAATGGCTTACCCCTTATTCTTAGACTGTGGGCCCAAGCACTAAACAGAGGCTCATCTGTATCCTCAAGTGAACAGAAGAGATTAGAAGGTCATAATGCAGAGAGGAGCAGGGATGTGTTAACCAGTTTTTATCTGCCCATCAACATCACAAAAACCAAATATCTGATCATATGATGCATTGAAGTCTCTGGGAGCTGTTGTGCACAGTTTAGCTGCCACACTTCTTGTGTGACAATATAAAGCACTTTCAAATGTTCTGAAGTTGTAAGTAAAAGGTATTTCTTCCTTTGATTTTGTTTATTCAGCAATGCTAGCATCCCTATGGTTGCAACTAATAAAGGTAACTGTAAATTTGACCTGGAATCTTCACTGGGGAATCCCTCAAATTGATTGATTTTGGTTGATAAGGGTATCAAGGGATATGGAGCAAAAATGGATGAATGGTGTTTGGTCCCAGATCAGCCGTGATCCCACTGAATAGAAGAAGAGGCCTGAGGAGCGAACTGACCTACTCCTGTTTGAATTGACTTGCTGCACAAAGAGGGGTGTTTACTTACTGGTTTTATTCAAGGTTTTCAATAAATATGTCTAATTTTCAATTGTTCCTCTCATTCTGCTCACAGCTGTCAGCACAGAGATTGAGAAACCCAGTGAGAAGAGAGATGTCTTATTGCTGGTAGAAAAAGGAAGGTAGAGAATTAGTTTAAATTATCTTTATTCCAGGTACATCTGTGAGATCTTTTGCATGCATGAAATATCCAAAAATTTATAAATATGCTGTGTTGCTGTAGGACATTTTTATTATCAATTTTAATGTAAAATGACAAGGCTGGGACAGAATTAAGGGCCTCTGGATAATCAGTTGTATTATTTTCAAATGTTTTAGTGTTTTAAAAAAAAGCCCATTATTTTAGGAAATTGCAAATGATCATGTTTTAAAAATAAATTTATGAAATCCATTTACAACCAACACTTTATAATTGCTTTGGTATTCAGTTAATACCTATTCATATTTTAGTGTTCTGTGGCTGATATTAATCCTTGAGCTCCTGTATTCTGGGAGTAACACATTAAGACTGTCAAATCCCTTCATTTAGATTACTGCCTTGATGTACCTAGATACATTGTTAATTTATGCTGACTATTTTTCTTCATTAATCAGTTGTTAATTATTCTATGACATATTTGCAATTGGGAACAGGGTTTCAGTTTCAGGTGTAATCCAAGAGGAGCAAGTTGCACCAAAATGCACAATGTTTTTCAGGCTTTTAAAAAATCCAATCAAAAAAAAATATATATAAGACCAGCTATTAAAGCTATTTGCAGTGTTTTAATAATCTGGTTATTCACAAGTAATAGATTAGAGACTAAATAAAACTGTTCATTCTTGTGATAAATCCACTTACAGCTGTATTAATGCAGTTGCACCGGGTTATGATTCAAGGTTGAAAAAAGTGTGCATTTTAAAAAATGTATTCATTTGTGGGGTGTGAGAGTCACTGGATGGCCAATATTTATTGTCCATCCCTAGAGAAGGTGGTGGTGAGCTGCCTCCATGAACTGCTGCAATCCACCTGCTGTGGGTTGACCCACAATGCCATTAGGGAGGGAATTCCAGTGCATATGAAAATGCTGTCTGACTCTGTGTTCATATATGTAGAAAGGAGTTTGGCAGCAACTTCAGCAAAAGGTAAAAACTGAAAATAAAACAAGAAGATGCCTTCCTGGCATCCTGGCCAGTATTTATCTCTCAGTCAATGTCACAAAAATAGCTTCTCTGGTCATGTTATATGTTGTTTGTGGTACCTTGCTGCCTTCCCCCTTTTCTCAAGTTGCTACTTCAACTCTTTTTTTTATATCTGAACATAAAATCAAATAGGATATTCAAATTGGCTTTTGAAACCTTGAGTGGTACTTAGTGCAACTTTATAAATTCAACTACAAATAGGTTTATCCTAAGCATAATCATTTTAAACAACTGATGTCTAGTCCACAATCTCTGAATAGCCAAATTTTAAATAACTGATGATAGTTTTGAGAACAAGCTTTCTTTTTCTTTAATTCACTCACAGGATGTAGGGATCTCTGGCTAAGCCAGCATTTATTGCCCATTCCCAGTTGCCCAGAGGGTTTTTGTGGGTCTGGAGTCGCATGTAGACCAGATCCAGTAATAAAATCCTGACAGCGCAGGTAGAAACCATTCAGCCTCGGGTCTGCACCAACCTTCTGAAGAGCGACATACCTCCACACTCTAGCCCCATATTTCCCATGGCTAATCCACCTAGCCTGAACATCCCTGGACACCACGCTACATTTTTAGCATTGCCAATCCACCTTACGTGCACATTTTTGGATTGTGGGAGGAATTTGGAGCGTCCAGCCAAAACCCACACACACACGGGGAGAACATGCATATTTCACACATACGGTCACCTAAGGTTGGAATCAAACCCAGGTCCGTGGCACTGTGAGGCAGCAGTGCTAATCACTCTCTCACCAGGAAGAGTGACAGATTTCCTTCCTAAAGGAGATTCGTGAACCACATGGGTTTTTCCTGACAATCAACATTGGCTTCCTGGTCATCTTTAGACCCTTGATTCCAGATTCTTTATTGAATTCAGATTCCACTACCAGTTATGGCAGGATTGAACCCAAGTCCCCATAACATTACCTGAGTTTCTGGATTGATAGTCTAGCAGTAATAGACCTGTTACCATTGCCACTCTCGTAACTAAACAAAAGAAAGCTTTAAAAATATGGTTCTTCATGTCTTTGCACCCAAAACGAAAACATTTGATTGTTTAGTCACCTTGAGGGAAAACCAATGTGTAGTTAACAGAAAGCCATAATGTGGGATGGGCATTGGTTTTGTGGATAGAGCCACCATCCATGCATTTTTTTTAAACTGGTTGAAAGTTTCACTGAGTATTAGTTACACTGGACATTTCTCTATCATCTATTACAACGGCTTGGCCAGTTTCAGGCAAATTCAGTTTTTTTTAAATATACAATCTTGCAGAAACTTGTCTTCTAAATGTCAACATATCATCACAGAATAGTGACCACTAGAATCTTTTAGAAAAGGCAGTGGCATCAAAACTGAATCAGATCTGAGTCAAATTGTTATCCACGAGGGGAGTATGGGATGAAGTGTGGTGCAGTATGTAGGAATGAGGACAGGAAAGAATTCACAAAGATGACCAAATGAGATAGTGGAACAATAAACCTTTAATGGAACTGGTTTTCTGGGGCCAGCAATTTTACAACTTATTTCAATACTGGCCCCATGTTTGCAGACAGGAAAGACATTCTGGAACCTGGCTGTGATTTATTGCACAAAAGTCGCTTAGGAGAGGTTCCACCTGATGAACTGGACACAAATTAAGATGAACTTTACATTTTTTTTTGCAAGATTGAGGTATGACTTTAAATAAAATAATTTCCTTGGTTTATAAATAATTTGAAGCACCTAAAACTTCAAATTGAGATAATTGCACTCTGTCTGCTCCTATTCCATTATTGCTATTATTTTGTAAGGTGTGGAAATACATCATTCATTTGGACGGATGCCTGTGTCTGTAGAAGCTAGTTGTTTTCCAACCACAGCTGTTATGGCAAATGTCAGCCAGGATGTTCAATCTGGTTGATATATGATGGCATGCATGACAAAAAATGTTATTTGTGTTTTCAACACTGCATGGAATTAACTCTCGGTGAATTCTTCAGGAATGAAAGCTCAACCTGTTAGTATCTAATTTGTTTTATTTTACAAATGGAGAAACTGGCTGAATTGTAGAGCTACCGTTTCACCTGCAGGTTTGGCTGGTTAGTTTGCTGTTGTTATTATCCTCCCAAAGTAGAACCAAACCAAACTGAAACAAGTGGACCACTTTGTCAAGGACTAAAAGTTTTTTCTAACCTTGCAGAACATTGTACATCCATGGTCACACAAAGCTGGATTTCACAGCTTGGCACACAGCCATCAGGAAAGCAGCAGGTACAGATGGTAATGCTCTCCGAGACCAGCAGCTCAGCAGAAATGACATTCCCATCATTGTGGACAGCTGCATAGCGTTTGTTACACAGTATGGTAAGCAAGCTCATTCTACACTGTGTCACCACAAGTCACACAGATCTGCTTCTTTAATGCCACAAGCAATTCTATCCATATGTTTTGTAGTTTTGAAATATTTTGTTTAACAAATGTGGCAACAGATTTTAATATAAGCTGTTTCTATTCTGATGGCTATAAGTGCAGATTGTAAGGTTCATTTTGGACATCGAACCATCTCATCCAGATAGTTTAATTTGGCCCTCAAATGCCTGAATGTTTTTCTTTTCAATTTTCAAAATTATTCATCATATTTCCTGCAAATAGCTGTAAATTCAACAGTCTAGAAAGAGGAGAGATGAGTGATATAAAATTTTGAATTGTCAATATTGCTCTAGAGTAGACTCAATGGACTATATTGTTTGTGTGTGTGTGTGTATTTTGTGTTAATTTCTATCTGCTATAGTTCCAGCTTGCCTCACCTCGTGGCTGAGTTACCCCAGCTGCCTCACAGCACCAGAGACCCGGATTTGATTGCCCCCCTCGGGTGACTATCTGTGGGAAGTTTGTACATTCTCCCTGTGTCTGCATCAATTTCCTCCCACAGTCCAAAGATGTGCCATTTAGATGGATTGGAGATGGGAAATGCAGGTTTACAGGGATAGGTTAAGGGGATGGGGAGGTGGATGGGTCTGGGTGGGATGCTGTTTGGAGGGTCGGTGTTCTGAATAGCCTTCTTCCACACAGTAGGGATTCTATGATTCAAACCATGTTGCCTTGAGATAATAAATCAAAATTCTAGAAATCCTAGTTTCCTTCATGTGGATAATTGGATCATTTTGATTTTGTGAACTTCTTTAGTCATCCAAGTGAGAGATGTCGCTCACATGGAAAAGTGGAAGACTGGGCTAGACAAGTTGCTTTGTGGCACGAAGGTATCCTATCAGGCCATTGTGTTTGTGAGGTATTCCCACACTGTGCATGGACATCCCATTCTGCCCGAACAAGCTTCAGAGCTGCTTAAAACCAATTTTGTATTTTATTTCCTGAACCATTTTTTTTCCACTTTGTCCATTCCCTGTGTCTCATAAATAGAATCATAGTTATTGAGATGTACAGCACGGAAACAGACCCTTCAGTCCAACTCATCCACACAGACCAGATATCCTAATCTAATCTGGTCCCATTTGTCAGCACCTGGCCCATATCCCTCTAAACCCTTCCTATTCATGTACCATCCTGATGCCTTTTAAATGTTGTAATTGTACCAACCTCCACCACTTCCTGTTTTTTGCTTCTTGATCGCTCAAAGTTGTCTCCCACTGTCTCACATTAATGTTACACCTGCCATTTAACCCTCTTCTATTTTCCATTGAAGCATTTTATTGAACATTCCATTTTAATTTGTTTCTCTTTGATGTTCAATTCCCTCCCTTCTGTTCTGTTCATGTTTAAAATGTTCATTTTAATACTGACAGTCCTATGATAATCATTAGTAGGTTTTCAGCATAATTCTTTGTCCACTCAGGATTATCCAGTGAAGGTTGTCTAACTGCAGACTCCCACCTAATGCTGGACACTGTGCCATGCGATTTATGAATGTGTGCTGGTTGATATGGTCTGTGCCATGATTATTGCAAACAACCAAAGGATAGGCTATTTGATACAATCCACCAGTCCCTAGAGCACTATCTCTGGCAATGCAGCAATCAATCAAAGTGCATTTGCCCACCAACAGCACTCTTCTCTCATAGAATAAATCTTGGCTTTCCCCTTGAAGTGGTATTCTTGTGAAATGTCTTGATGAGTGCAAGATGAAAATCTTCAACAAATTGTGCCATTTTCAATAATATTCAATATTTTTAATTGTTGAAAGAATTTTGGATTTTTTTAATAGAAGGTATTGCTTTCTTTTTCATGCTTTTTCTTTTATTTTTGTTTACATAAGTCTGAGGACTTCCGTTGCTATACGTTGAATGAGTGATCACATAATCCTCCGTTATCACAATGGTGACCCTTCCATTTCACAGTTAGTTTTAGCTACAAGTGGTTTTTCTTTGATATGGAATTATGAATTCTAAAGCTTATTGCATTTCACTTTATAACAGCAAATATTTCACTTTTGATTTGTTTAAGGAATATAAATGTAGTAAGTGGCCCTTTTTATGAATAAGGTTTTCTTTTCAATATAGTGTAGTCAGCCAATACATGCTTAGAAACTTCTGGAAATATTTTCTTAATCCCACCTCTTCACGGATCCTGGGAGATCTGTCTTGGGGAACACTATGTGGTAGTTGTAAGGGAAGGGATGGTGTCTGTGCAAGCATGACTTGGCACTAAGTTACGATAGAGGCATAGCTTGGTATATGAGCAAGAAAGAAGCATGGAGTGTGGGAGGATTGGCATAGCCTGGCATAGAAATTATGAATGGGAATGTGGGTGGACTGAGGAAATGACATGATATTATTTGAAATGGATGAGACATGGGGATTATGTGGGGAGATGCAGAGTGGAGTGGACTTTTATCTTTCATTTTTTACTTTGAAATGTTGGAGACAGGGCCAGGTCTCTTAAGGTTAGCCTTTCAGTCACACTCCCTCTGCACCCAGCCACCTTCACAGTTCTTCTTGGGCTACCTGCCTTGAATTCTAATTCAGAATCTTCCACCTCAACCTGGAAATCAAAACAGCAGTTATTTCAAAGGTTAAGTCATGGACCCTGCAGTTTTCCCATTATGGGAAGTGAAAATCCAGGTCAGAGTAACATTTCCGTCTGGCAGCCTTTAAGAAGTCTGGAAAACATTAGACATCGAACAGGTTTATGCAGTACGAAGGCAAATAAAAGGGGCCATTAGGAAAGAACAAAAGGAATCTTAATGATAAGTCCGCAATGAATTGTCTTGATGAAACTGCCAAAGATCAATAGTTTATATGTTTCTTCTGGCCAAAATGTAAGTGAGAAAGTACTTTCCTTTTAAACTTCAGAAGTGATAACTAATTTTATGTGTTGATACTGTCTGACTTTGGTGCTCAGTATTTTGGCACAAGCCCTTAGGACAGTGCCTTTATCACTTGAACGTATCAATGCAGTCATGCTATGAACCTTTATTTAACACAGACATTTCTGCACGGTGGCACAGTGGTTAGCACTGCTGCCTCGCAGCGTTGGCACAAGCCCTTAGGACAGTGCCTTTATCACTTGAACGTATCAATGCAGTCATGCTATGAACCTTTATTTAACACAGACATTTCTAAATGTCTGTTGCACTGAATCTTTAATTTTACTTTGCTAAATACAACAGCATTCTATTTTGTGTTTGGTGAAATCCAACTCATTCATTTTTAGGTCTTGGCAGTGAAGCGATTTACCAAAAAGGTGGCACACCGTCACGAGTTAACCTGCTTCTGGATCAGTTTCGAAAAGATGCCAGAAATGTGAAGCTCAGAATTGGGGAACATCAGCTGGGTGATGTCACAGACGCGATGAAGAGATTTCTGTTCGAAATAGATGATGCTCTACTCACCAAAGAATTGTATCCATATTGGTTATCTGCATTAGGTAATACAAAACATTTATTTACTTTACCTCTTTTTTGCAATGTGAAAAAAATGAATGATGCCTTATTCCATAAAGATGATCTTAATAGGATATAGAGATACATTCGACAAACAAAACTGGTGATGGACTAAATCTCTACTTATATTATTAGTGAACTGCCACAAATTTCACCAGTTGCATGATATGTTAAATGCTTGTATGAACGCTATAAAACATTTCTTGCCATCAACTGCATCCAGTACAACTAATCATGATATGCTTTAGGAAAATTCTTCCTTCCTTAAAACGTAGACAATGCTGAGAAGAGTCACAAAGCCAAAACCTTTTGACTTACACTCATCAGGATGGGATACAAGAAACTTGTCTTTGAAAAGGAACATCAATTTATGCATACATGAGAAGATAGTGCTAATTGGTTTGAATGTAGTTGGCTGGAAGGAAATAGCATGAGATTAAAAAAAGACATAACCCTCGATTCTAAGGTTTAATTTATTATCGGACATATGTGTCTATATTTGTTTAAGATACTAATTTCTACAGCAGGATCGAAAAATCAGATTCATACTTTATCTATAGGCTCTTCTGGGAACAATTTCTTTGATTGCTCACGAGTAGCTTTCTTGTCAGATATTGTTGAGTTGGTGTTATATGCTTGTGTGGGAGCCAGTTAGCTCAGTTGGCAGGACAGCTGCCTTGTGATACAGAGGAACATCAACAGTTTGGGTTCAGGTGCCACACTGGCTGAGGTCCATGAATGTCCATCAAATGCTTTTTTGATCTTTCCCCTTTCCTGAGGCTTTGTGACGCCCAAGTTAAACCACCAACAGTCTCTCTCTCTAATGCGAGAATGGATGGATTCTGGGTAATCCAAGATGGAGGATGGGAAAAAATTCTGGTTGTAAAAGGCTGCTCCGTCTTTGAGGTACTTTAGGTGTTAGAGGTAATTTCCTCAAATTCCAGGAGCAGCAGCTACTGTTTTATATGCAGTTGCATTGTTTAGAACGTCGGACAAAAAAAAATTAAAACAACAGCACTTTTAAACGGAAGAGGAACAGATAAAGGCAGCACGTGGTCAGGCAGTGCAGGAGAGAGAGAGAGAAAAAAATTCACACTGTTCCCTGACACAGCAGTGAACCTGTGCAGTGACCGCCTTTGCTGTTTGAATTCATATATTGTTGGACATCGGAGTGCATCTGGGAACACTAACAAACAGTGAAATTCACAACTGTTCTTGGAAGAATCTGTTTGGGAGAGGTCACAGTACAGAGACAGATAAGTGAATAGTTTTAAGTGTGGTCTTACAGTAAGTCTGCAATAGTGAGTAGACTGAGTTCTTTCTTGATTATATGTTTTATTGAGATATATCTCTTGATTAAATTTAAAAATATAAGTCATAAGTATTAAGTTAGCCTGGAGCAGTGTTTTGTAGAGAAATAAGACAGTGCTATTTTCTGGGTCTGTAAGTTGAAAGAAGCAAACATGGCCTTGAGTAGAATGATATGCTCTCCTTGTTGGATGTGGGAGTTTCGAGAGGGTTTATGGGTTACTGAGGATTATATCTGCAATAAATGCCATTGGTTGCGAATCGTATCAAAGTAAATGGATCGCTTGTAGAATCAGTTAGAGGCAATGAGGAATTTACAAGAGCATGGGGATGTGATGGATGGAAGTTATAGGACGTAAGAAAAGTTGCAGATTCAGTCACATAGTTGGGTTAACTCCAGAAAAGGTAAGAGAGGTGGGCAGTTAGTGCAGGAGTCTTCTGAGGCTATCCCCATTTCAAACGAGTATGCTTTTTTGGAAAATATACTGGATGATGAATTCTCAGGGGAATGTAGCACGAACAGTCAAAATTATGGTACCGAGAGTGTCTCTAATGCAATGAGAGGTACATCAGGTTCCAAGGGATCAATTGTGTTAGGGGACTCTCTAGTCCGAAGCACAGACAGAAGTTTCTGTGGCCAGCAGTGAAAAATCAAAACGGTGTGTTGCTTCCCTGGTGCCAGGATCAAGGATGTCAGAGAGAGTACAGAATGCTCTCAAGAGGGAGAGGGCCCAGCAGGAGGTCATTGTCCACATTGGAACCAACGACATAGGAAGGGAAAAGGATGAGATTCTGAAGGGAGAATATAAAGAGTTAGGCAGGAATTTAAAAAGGAGATCCTTGAGAATAGTAATATCTGGATTACTCCTGGTGCTGCGAGCTAGTGAGGGTAGGAACAGGAGGATAGAGCAAATGAATGCATGGCTGAGGAGCTGGTGTATAGGAGAAGGATTCACATTTTTGGATTATTGCAATCTCTTCTGGTGTAGAAGGACAGATTGCACCTGGGTTAGAAGGGAACTAATATTCTGGCAGGGAGATTTGCTAGAGCTGCTCAGGAGGATTTAAATTAGGAAAGTGGGGGGAGGGACCCAAGGAGATAGTGAGGAAAAAGACCAATCTGAGATTGGTACAGTTGAGAAAAGAAGCGAGTCAAACAGTCAGGGCAGGCAGGAACAAAGCAGCGAACAAGATAGAACTGATAAATTAGACTGCATTTATTTCAATGCGAGAGGCCTAACAGGACAGGCAGATGAGCTCAGGGCATAGTTAGGAACATGGGACTGGGATATCATAGCAATTACAGAAACATGGCTCAGGGATGGGCAGGACTGGCAGCTTAATGTTTCTGGATACAAATGCTACAGGAAGGACAGAAAGGGAGGCAAGAGAGGAGGGGGTGTGGCATTTTTGATAAGGGATAGCATTACAGCTGTACTTAGGGAGGATATTCCCAGAAATATATCTAGGGACATTATTTGGGTTGAACTGAGAAATAAGAAACGGATGATCATCTTATTGGGATTGTATTATAGACTCTCTAATAGTCAGTGGGAAATTAAGAAAAAAACTTGTAAGGAGATCTCAGTTATCAGAAAGAATAATAGGGTGGTTATGGTCGGGGATTTAAACTTTCCAAACATAGACTGGGACTGCCAGAGTGTTAAAGGTTTCAATGGAGAGGAATTTGTCAAGTGTGTACAAGAAAATTTTCTGATTCAGTATGTGGATGTACCTACTAGAAAAGGTGCAGGGCAGGTGACTGAGGTCTCAATGGGGGAGCACTTTGGCGCCAGTGACCGTAATTCTATTAGTTTTAAAATAGTGATGGTAAAGGATAGACCAGATCTAAAAGTTGAAGTTCTAAATTTGAGGAAGGTTAGTTTTGACAGTATTCGGCAAGAACTTTCAAAAGCTGATTGGGGGCAGATGCTTGCAGGTAAAGGGATGACTGGAAAATGGGAAGCCTTCAGAAATGAGATAACGAGAGTCCAGAGAAAGTATATTCCTGTTAGGGTGAAAGGAAAGGCTGGTAGGTGTAGGGAATGCTGGATGACTGAACAAATTGAGGGTTTGGTTAAGAAAAAGAAGGAAGCATATGCTAGGTGCAGACAGGATAGATCGAGTGAATCCTTAGAAGAATATAAAGGCATTAGGAGTATACTTAAGAGGGTAAAAAACAGGGACATGAGATAGCTTTGGCAAATTGAGTTAAGGCAAATCCAAAGGGTTTTTACAAATACATTAAGGACAAAAGGGTAACTAGGGAGAGAACAGGGTCCCTCAAGGATCAGCAAGGTGGCCTTTGTGTGGAGCCACAGAAAATGGGGGGAGATACTAAATGAGTATTTTGCTTTGGTACTTACTGTTGAAAAGGACATGGAAGATGTAGACTGTAGGGAAATAGATAGTGACATCTTGAAAGATGTCAGTACTACAGAGGAGGAAGTACTAGATGTCTTGAAACTCATAAAAGTAGATAAGTCCCCAGAACCTGCTCAGATGTACTTTACAACTCTGAGAAGCTAGGGAAGTGATTGCTGGGTATTTGTATCATTGATAGTTACAGGTGAGGTGCCGGAAGATTGGAGGTTGGCTAACGTGGTGCCACTTTTAAGAAAGGTAGTAAGGACAAGCCAGGGAACTATAGACCAGTGAGCCTAACATCAGTGGTGGGCAAGATGTTGGAGGGAATCCTGAGGGACAGGATGTACATGTATTTGAAAGGCAAGGACTGGTTAGGGACAGTCAACATGGCTTTGTGCGTGGGAGATCATGTCTCACAAACTCGATTGAGTTTTTTGAAGAAGTAACAAAGAGGATTGATGAAGGCAGAGGGTGAACATCATCTATATGGACTTCAGTAAGGCGTTTGACAAGGTTCCCCATGGTTAGCAAGGTTAGATCTCATGGAATATAGGGAGAACTAGCCATTTGGATACAGAACTGGCTCGAAGGTAGAAGACAGGGTGGTGGTGGAGGGTTATTTTTCAGACTGGAGGTCTGTGACCAGTGGAGTGCCACAAGGATCGGTGCTGGGTCCACCATTTTTCATCATTTATATAAATGATTTGGATATGAGCATAAGAGGTACAGTTAGTAAGTTTGCTCCAAAGTTGGAGGTGTAATGGACAGTGAAGATTACAACGGGAATTGATCAAATGGGCCAATGGGCTGAGAAGTGGCAGTTGGAGTTTAATTTAGATAAATGCAAGGTGCTGCATTTTGGGAAAGCAAATCTTAGCCAGATTTATACACTGAATGGTAAGGTGTTAGGGAGTATTGCAGAACAAAGACACCTTGGAGTGCAGGTTCATAACTCCTTGAAAGTAGAATTGCAGGTAGTTAGGATAGTGAAGAAGGCTTTTGGTATGCTTTCCTTTATTGGTCAGAGTATTGAGTATAGGAGTTGCGGCTGTATAGGCCACTGTTGGAATATTGCATGTAATTCTGCTCTCCTTCCTATTGGAAGGATGTTGTGAAACTTGAAAAGATTCAGAGATGTTGCTCGGGTTGGAGGATTTGGGCTATGTGAAGAGGTTGAATAAGCTGGGGCTGTTTTCCCTGGAATGTCTGTGGCTGAGGGGTGACCTTATAGAGGTTTATAAAATCATGAGGGGCATGGATAGGGTAAATAAAGTCCTTTCTCTGGGATGGGGGAGTCCAGAACTAGAGGGCATAGGTTTCGGGTGAGAGAGGAAAGATATAAAAGAGACCTAAGGGGCAATGTTTCATGCAGCAGGTGGCCTGTGTATGGAATGAGCTGCCAGAGGAAGTGGTGGAGGCTGGTACAATTGCAACATTTAAAAGGCACCTGGATGGGCTTTTGAATAGGAAGGGTTTGGAGGTATATGGACCGGGTGCTGGCAGGTGGGGCTAGCAGTTGGAATATCTGATCGGCATGGACGGGTTGGACCGAATGGTCTGTTTCCATGCTGTATATCTCTATGACTATGACTCTTTAACAGCACTATGATCACCTGGGACTATGGTGAATACTTCTACTGTTGTGTACTCAGTGAGTTATGAAGATGCTCTTAATATGTCAGATCATAAATGTGACAGAGAACAACATTTTACACAAGTTTTGTTTCTTAACACGCATATATGCATGATATAGGGGATGTTTTAAACAGTTGTCTTTTGACATTTAGTTGTAAATGGTTAAACGTAGCAAAAATGCAAGGCTATCAAGAACTGAAAACAACAGAAACTCAGCAGGTCTGAATGAATCTGTTCAGACAAAGCAGAGTTAACATTTCAAACCTTCCTTCGGAACTGAACTCCAGTCTGGAGTTAACTCTCCTTTCTCTCCACAGATGCTGCCGGACCAGCTGAGTTTCTTCATCAATTTCAGTTTTTGTGTCAGATTTCCACCATTGGCAATTCTGTTTTATTTTAAATGAGAAAGCCGCTCCAACTCATTAACTGTCTTGTTTAACTTGAGTGCATTAAGCTGGTTATATGCAAATACCTGGGAGAGAGAGGTCACCGATTAGAATGTGCTAATTGCCCAATTGGAATGATATTAAAATACAATTTTTAACTTGTCAGTGCTGGGGTGGGTCTCTTAAAATTCTGGAAACTAAGCTGTTGATGGAGCTGACTAAAACTCAAGGAGTAGTGCAATAAACGTTCGGTGTTGCTGTCCGACCTGTTCATGGAAATTTGTGTTCACAGCTATTTGTTTACTCTTTACACTTTGAAGTTCTTCTGAATCATGCCATGATGAATGGTGCTTTTACTGACCTCCAGTCGGGTGCAATATGAGCAGTAGCAACAGTTTGCTGTCCTACAGGAGACAAAGGAACAAATCTATGAGTCCATTGACACAATGGATGATAAGCACATCGACAGTAATTTGTATTTATTGAACACTTTTTTCTTTTACATGATGTGGTATTCCTTTTACTAACATTGTCAAGCAAAGTAGAACACTGAACCTCATAAAGCACCATTTGGAGTGATGATCAAAAATGTAATCAAGGGAATTAGTTTTAGTGAGCGTCTTAAAGATGAAAACAGATTGGAGAAATTAAAGGGAAAAGATATCGGAGCAACTAGATAAATCTATGAAAGCTCAGGTCTAGACAGCTAAAAGCAAGTGGTCAATTAGTTAAGCGTAAAGAAGTAGAAGAGTACAGGTATGTTGGAGGATTGGAAATGTTGCAGTGCTCAGGATGTACTAGGTCATGAAGAAAGTTGGAAATCTGATTTGTCAATGCTATGAATTTAAAATGTGCAATCAAGTTGATTCCCAGTTCTGCAATGAGGGCACAGGTTACCAGGTGACTTCATGGGAATAGGGCACAAGCAGTTTTTGAATAATCCTACTGCAGGCATATTGTGTGGAAGACTAGCCAACATTGAGATAGGCATTAACAAGGGTCATTGTTACATCAGGATCATCCAGAATTCAACAAGACATTTCTCCCTCACTTTGAGCAAGCTATTAAAAGTTTCAAATTATTTTAGATTCACCCTTTAAATACAAGAGTTTGGATTACATCACCAGGTCATCCAGTTTATATCAGACTAAACCTTGAAATGGTAACAAAGTGACGCAGAGAGAAACATTGACTTTTTTTTTTAATATTGTGATATTGGACCCTCACAATCACACTCTCAAAGCTGCCTTAGCCCAGCAAAAATCTGCAAAGTGTGACAACTGTTGCAAGTGCTGCCATATGCTCACATCAAGGCCAAGTCTGGGAATTTTTGCCCGAATTTGCTTGCATTGTTTTCATGGTTCATCATTTGTTACAAACCAGTAATTCAGCTGGTGTCTGGGACTAGAAAATCTGCTTCACATCAGCAAACCTTTAATTGACATCTATCAGGTGACAGTCAAGAGTAGACAGAGGTAGCCAGAATTTGAGCCCTGGGAGAAGATACAGGCAAAACTACATTCCTCTATGAAAGAATTCATTTTATTAGTCCACTAATGGACATCATCAGAAGACTGCACTTTTTATTACACTTGCATGTCATTAGAGCTGTTACTTGATTTACCTGTTTTGTGTCTTGTGCTAGGAGCAATAGCATCAAAAATGATTTTAATGTAACATAGATATCACAGACAGCTCTTTATGTTATTATGTTTACTGACTTCTGTTTGCCCAGTTTCAGATAACTGCACTCTGCATTTCATTAATTCTAATCAGTCTCTGATGCCTGAGAAATTGCAATTCTGCACTTTTCAACAGAACATTACCTTCACACCTTTTGTTTTATTTATTCATTCGGCAGTGTGTCACTGGCAAGGACAGATAGTTATCCAGCCCTAACTGTTGCTGAGAAGGTAGTGGTGAGCTGCCTTCTTGAATCCTTGTAATTCATCAGAGATCGGTACATCATAGTGCTGTTAGGAGGGGATTGCTAACATTTTATTACCTTGGCAATGAAGGAACTGCAGCACAGTTCCAAATCCAACCAGTGAGTTGGAATAGAATTTGCCATTACCTTTCTGGCTGGTAGAAAGCATGTGTTTGGAAGGGGCTGGGAAGAAGTAAGATGCAGTGCATCTTGCGGATGGTACACATTACTGTGTGTTGTTACTGGATGAAATGAATATTTAAAGGTGATAGATTAGCTGATAATCAAACAGAATTCTTTCTACTGCGCAGTGCTGTAATTTGTGAGAGTTATCAAAGCTGCAATCATCCAGGCAAGTGGAAAGTAGTCCATCAGATTCCTAACTTGAGTTTTGTGGACAGACTTTCAAGAATCAGATGTAAGTTGCTTATTGCAGATTCCCAGCCTTAAACTCCCTCTTCCAGACTGTGTAATGTGTAACTGGTCGAGTTAAGTTTTAGGTCAGTTGTGACCTGTAGAAGTATTTGAATATGGAGGGTCATAGCGAGGCCATTGGATTGGTACTGAACAAACCATTTGTGATCCCATTTTAGAATTTGAAAATAAATGTGGCCGAAACAGCCAGCTAAAACAAAACAGAACAAGTGTTGCTCTCAGTTGAGAACATCCTTTCACTACACTGTGCTACTCCTGTATTATTAAAATCTTGCAGCTCTGCCCTGAGAATTTGTCCTGCCTCTAACAAGTTTCTTGCTGAAAAAAGACATCTTTTTCATTTAGAGGGTCCTTCTCACTGAAAAGGCTTCAATCTAACGCACAACCAAAGGAGTTAGATTCTGCTTTTGGAATGGTCATTACCTGTTATCTGTGTGGCACAAATGTTATTTATCACTTCTCAGTTCAAGCCTGGCTCTAATCTTGAACTTACATGTAAGCATTGTGTCATTATCAGAAGAATTGTGAATGGAATCAAACACTGCTTTAAACAACAAATAATTCCTGTTTCTGACATTGTAATGGAGGGAAAGTTATTGATAAAGCAACTGAAGATGATCAGACCTAGGAAATTACAGAGAGGATTCAGGACCCTGTTGTAGTGCAGTGGTAATGTCCCTACCCTGGACTGGGAGACCTGGGTTCAAGTCTCACCTGCTCCAGAGGTGTATAATAACATCTCTGAACAGGTTGTTTCAAAAAAATAGGTTAAGTAAAAAGAAAATTACAGTCAGAATTTTAGGGCTTTTGTAGTATCGTGGTAATGCCAGAAGACACAGCCTCAAGTACTATTCTGCCTCAGAGATATGCCCTGATATGTCTGAACAGGTTGGTAGGAAACCAGCTACAGAGAAGATTTATGGGAACACTGAGACATAGCAATGCCTCTAATCCTGTGTATAATCCAGGAATTCTACCAGAGGAGCTTCAGATGCTTGTAATAACATCTAAACAGCTTGACTAGAGAAAAAAAAATCTCGGGAGGATTTCCTGCGAGAATGTGTTGGGACTAAGGTGATTGACTTCCAACAATCTCAAAGGTATTCCTTTGTGCTAGATAACAACTCCAGTAATGCAGAGCTTTCCCACAGTTCCTATTTACTTCAGTTTTACTGGGGCCTCTTGGTGCCATACTCGGTCACATTCTGCCTTGATTTCACTTAACTGACTGTATTCAGCTCCTTCTATCCACATCTGGAGAAAATGGTTCTCATGGAATCCAAACTGCCTCAGGTAAAGAGACTACTGCAGAGTAAGTGCCACTTAACAACCCTACTTCCCGTGGTCTGTTGATGATTGTGAATCAACTAATGAGGCATAATTGGTTGGATTAGATTTGTCCTGCTTTTTGTGAACATGACATAACTTGGCAATTTTCCACATTGTTGTTTGGATGTCATTGGACTGGAACAGCTTACCTACTTCTGCAGGGCACGTACTCATTTAGTTTTTTTTTTTACCTGACATTTACTCATTGAAGTTTTGCTGATGCAAAGCAGATTATTCTTTTGTTCAAACACCATGAGACTTCCAGCATTATGGGTGTTTTTTCTGAGTTTGTCCTGAAATTAGGACAGGCCAGGAAACAGTATTTTGTGCAGTGTATGACTTTCATATGGTTAAACTCCAAACAATGATGAATAATTCTGAAATGGTTAAACGTTTTACAAAATTGACATTTAGCAATATTACATGCACAGGCTTTGTGATTTTAAATTCCTCATTTTTAAGCTTCTATTTAAATGCACAATGCCCAACACAAGTCGTATCTAATTTAAGTTGTATAATCACAGCAATATATTTAAATGTACATGTATAAGTGGGAAAAATGTATTAATCCCAACCTAAGCATTTTAATGCATCTAATTTTCGAATGCAAACGCATCATGAATTTGTTTGTATGTTTCTTGTGAATATTTTAAGAATGTAATTTTAGCAAAGGTTGCATTGAAGTGAGATACAAACCCCAAACCACAAATCACAGTGAGCTCCATAAATCATAAAGCCCTAGAGTGCAAAGGTATTTCGTGTGTGCTCAGTGAACTGCTAGATGAATTCATTGAAAGCTGAATTGCATAAAAGTTTTGTTTGTTTCGAGGAAAGTGAAAATTAACTCCCTACAGAATTCTGTAAGCAAAGCCTTCCATGCCATAAAGTGCTTATAATCTCATTAAAACAGTTGAGCTGGAGCCCTGTGAGAGAACACACAGCTCTCAGCAACCTGTTACCTATGTCACGAAGGGCATTGCTCTATAATGAGTTGTGCTCATGAAGGTGGTGTGTGATTTTACATGAAGAAAGGGCCAGGATGGTAATCAAGCTTGTAATTTTAAAAACATACATATAGTTAAACACTTCAGTTATATTAAGTCCATTTGATTTATTGCCTTTTTGTGAGCTTTATGTCTGTGCTTAACCTCCAATTGTCTTTTGTCACTAGATGTACAAAACGAAAACGAACGGTTGGAAAAGTATCGAATGCTAATACAGACATTACCACGTGTCAACCGGGTTACACTTGCTGCACTGATTGGTCACCTTTACAGGTATGTGGAATTTTATTTCTGTAGCTTCAGTTTGAACATTACATGCCCTTGTTCATGTTGGAATGCATCAATAGTTCCAGGTAAATATGCATGGGATATGCCCTTCTCTGGGGTAGGCACAAGTTAACAGGCACTTTGTAATTGAATAATGATTCAATGGTTTTTTTCATACATTACATACAAGTTCCTCAAAGATTGGAGGATTTAGTTCATGACATAATTTGCATGGCCTCTTTTTCCAAAGTAAAATATATCTAATGCCATTTGTTTAGAGATTGCTTAGCCAGAAGTGGAAAATGATTGTGAGTGAAAACAAAAAATGATTAAAACTTCAGCAGGGAAAGCTGAATCCGTGGAGAGAAACAGTTAACACTTTGGGTTGATGATAATCCTTCATCAGAACATAAGATGTCCAGGAATTAATAAGATCTCTGTGAATTCCATAGAGAAGTTCCCTAGATAAGTCCATTGATGGTGAATCCCAAACAGTGCCTTTGCCCTTATTCTGATCTAAAATGTGGTATCTTGTTGAAACTAGCTGAGCATTGTTCAATTTCACTCCTCCTCCCCTTGATGGTGGTGGCTGATGCTTGAGAAGAGATTCCAAATGTTGAAAGCCCTCAAACACTTTGCCCAGTGACTGCAGTCATGTCTGAATCCAGACGATGCATGTAAAAAGGATATGAAGTGTTACAGCTAGTGTCAGAACATTGAGGCCAGTCGTCATAGAGTCATACAGTCATAGAGATGTACAGCATGGAAACAGACCCTTCAGTCCAACCCGTCCATGCCGACCAGATATCCCAACCCAATCTAGTCCCACCTGCCAGCACCCGGCCCATATCCCTCCAAACCCTTCCTGTTCATATACCCATCCAAATGCCTCTTGTAGTTTGATGCTTTACCTATTGATTCTGAAAGGCTCATGATCCATCTAGATAAGGTTTAAATCCATGCTCAAATTACCAAAGAATAAGCAAATGAATTGTTGTCATCTTTTTGACAATAACACAGACAAAAATAATTCCCCATTGGTCTGCTGAGGTACTTAATGGCACTTCAGAGCAAACCACCATAAATTCACTTTGGAGATCAGTATTGGATCTCATCATGTGTCGAAAGAAGGTCTGTATGGCAATAACAGAGAGCATTTCGAGCACATGTGTGCAAGATCATCTCAAATAACAGTAAGCTTTTATGTTGCTTAATCTGCTATTCTGTGCAGCAAAGTCCACCAGTATGCATAACCTCCATACAGATGGTCCCTAGCCACATCGTGTTGAATCAGACACAAACCCAGTATGGGGCTTTCATGATATTATAAAGATACCTTGTAAGTTCATTGGAGAGCAGAGATCTTGCCAATCATTAGTAGTAGCACAGCGGAGCACTAATAAAATTATTTAACTGTACTAATAGAAAGATTCTCATCAGCTATTTAATAACCACCTAGTGAAAATTCTTCTTCTGAAAGCTATGCACAGTCTGTTTAGATCTGAGATGGCACACTGGCAATCAAGCTTGGCATCAAGTTAATTCTTTATTGCAAACTGGGTAATCCAATAACTGAATCCGGTTCAATAGCTTGACTAGCCTGTGAGACTTAATGAAGCGGTTTGACATTTTGAGGTGGAATTCTTCCTGTTCAGTTCCAGATAACCAGTAGTAAATATGACATAACACCTTCGGAAATGGATGACCAGCAAATTGATCCATTTCGCAGCATTATTTTTCTGACCTCAGTGAAATATTACTGTAGGGTCTTATTAGCTGCCCTACAATTAACTGGAAAGAATTATTATTCACCTTTATTTTCAGTTGTGTGTGGCTTATTTTCTAATTCCTTATTGTGAAGTCGATAGGTATTAGACAGTCAGCATATTCTCTGTCCTTGCCCAATTATATTTTTAACTGATCAATCTAATGTACCCCTAAGTTGATTTGTCCTCATTTATTTATTTTTTCCTCATTCAATCTGTGCATAGCTTTACTATTCTTGATTTAGTTCACAGAATCCTAATGGTGTGGTCAGGTCCAGGGATATATGTTAACTTTTTTCTCAATTTCTTAAATAGGCGAGATGGTAAATTGCAATGAGGAATTAAGAACCTCCTAAATGAATATAGATAGATTCAGAGATTGGGCCAAAATGTGGCTGATGGAGTTTAACATGGATGAGTGTGAGGTCATGCATTTGGTTTGAAAAAATGAGAAGGCGATATATTATCTTAATGGGGAGAGACTTCAGGATGCACCAGTGCAGAGGGATCTAGATGTATCTGATCATGAGTCACAGAAAACTAGCATGCAGGGACAGTAGATAATAGAGAAAGCAAATAGAATGTTGGCTTTAATACTAAAGGAATAGAATATAAAGGTCAGGAAGTATTGTTGAAACTATACAAGGTATTGGTGAGACCGCACCTGGAGTATCGTGCACAGTTTTGATCCCCTTATTTGAGGGAAGATGTAGTAGTACTGAAGGCATGTAAGGAGGATTTTAGTAAATATAAGGAGGAGTTAGACAGATTTTTAATCAGTAATGGGATGAAGGAATATGGAGAGAAGGTAGGAAACCATTACCAATTAAAAAGCTGTCTAATTCCTCCTTAAGTGTATTCACTCTCCCAACATCCATCACACTTTGGGACAGCGAATTCCACAGATTCACAGCTCTTTGGGGGAAGTAGTTTCTCCTCAACTCTGTTTTAAATTTGCTCCCCCTTATCCTGACTGTGACCTCTTGCCTTAGAATGCCCCACAAGAGGAAGCATCTGCTCCACGTCTATTTTATCCACACCTTTTCTCATCTTTAATACCGCAATTTGATCCCCCCTCATTCTTCTAAATTTCAGAGCGTAAAGGCCGAAATTGTTAAACCTGTCTTCAAATGACAAATCCCTCATCTCTGGGATCAATCTCGTGAACCTCCTCTGAACTGTCTCCAGTGCCATAACATTTTTAGAGTCATAGTATCATAGAGATGTATAGCACGGAAACAATCCCTTCAGTCCAACTCGTCCATGTTGACCAGATACCCTAATCTAATCTGGTCCCATTTGCTAGCACTTGGCTCATCACCCTCTAAACCCTTCCTATTCATATGCCCATCCAGATGCCTTTTAAATGCTGTAATTATACCAATCTCCACCATTTCCTCTGGCAGCTCATTCCATACACACACCACCCTCTGAATTAAATAATTGCTGCTTAGGTCCCTTTCCCCTCTCACCCTAAACCTATGCCCTCTAGTTCTGGATCCCTCCCCCCGGGGGAAAAACAACCTTGTCTATTTACAGTGTCCATGCTCCTCATGATTTTATCAACCTCCATAAGGTCAACCCTCAGCTCCAACGCTCGAGGGAAAATAGCCCCAGCCTGTTCAGCCTCTCCCTACAGCTCATATCCTCCAACCCTGGCAACATCCTTGTAAATCTTTTCTGAATCCTTTCAAGTTTCACAACATCTTTCTGATAGGAAGGAGACCAGAATTGCATGCAGTATTCCAACAGGGGCCTAACCAATGAATGACCTAATTCTGCTCCTAAATCTTATGAACTTATAACTGTCTGACAGATGGAATTCTCTAAACTTTGTTACACTGAGATATTGTCACATCCACTATCCAGAAGTGGAGTTTGTCGATTTGTGTTGTAAGTTTAGTTCTGAATTTTCATTTTCCAATATCATAGCTTATTTGTTGAACAAAGATAGAGCAGCACCCTTGTTTGCATGTTTGCTTCTGACTTCCTGAAAAGTAATAGTAAAGTAATACTCTGCTGTCTTGGAGCTGATCCATTTTGCTGAGGGTGAATGTGTTCTAATTATTTTATGCATTATGTAAATACAACTCTCTGAAGTCAAGTGATAGACTTCTCATTTTCTGGGTTTGATGTTTATTCTGCCAATTGACCTGTGGATGAGACACTCTTCTGTGATATGCAGCACTGTTCGTGTTGCTTTGCAAATACATAAGAGGTTTGCACTGAGGCTCCTGCTGTACAGGTGCCCTGACTTGGCCTAAACCTGTTTTAACAGGGACCATACTTTTCATGGTAGTCCAAAGCTTGCTGAGGTTTGTCAGAAGAAACTTTTAGTGATTTTTCATCTTTCCCATTCTTTGATCCAAAGGCTGCTTGCTGATAGAGCTTTCTCAGGAATGTTGCCCTGGGTGGGTGCAAGGATGGAAGATGGGAATTAGTTGGATTGAACAGGTCTTTACAAAATGGTAAGTGAGGTGCAGCATGGATGGTTTCAAACAGCTTGTGAATTTTCATCAAAAGGTGATGTATTGGGGAGTGAATTTTGCCAGGGCAGCAGTACTAGGAAGGGGTTTTGTGTGGAGAGTTCCAAAATTAGAGCAGACATTGATGTGTGTGTGTGTGTGGCGACCTTTTGCAAGACATGTACATTGTATTCTGGTACAGCAAGTGCTAAAGTCCAGAGTGTCGTGGCAGAAGTACCCAATATAGTTCTATCAAATTTGATTAATAAGTTGTTCTGGTTTTGACCTTTACTGCTGTTTTCTTCAGATATACTTAGAAGGAATATCTAGATTCAGACGCAAGTACGTTGGCGGGGGTGGGGGGGGGGGAGTGATGGTGGGAGTGAGAATGATGATTTAGTCTCTGACCATCCCTGTAGGTACACAGTTCGTCTTTGGCATTGGCATTTTGAAGGAGGAACAGATGTGATATGGTTTTATAGGTTAGAATTATTTTCCTGCCTTTTTCTCCCCATGCCAAGGTATATATTATTGTAAACTATGATCTGAGTTTCATAGAGCCAAACATCGTGTTCTGTCAAAAGTAATTACAGCATGCATTGATATGGACCAAAGAAAAAAGGAAATAAAGGAAAACAATAAAGCAGTTGTCTAATGCATAAGTGTCTGTTGCATTAACAGACAGGTGAAGGCGTATCTCAGTAGAATATATACCTCTGCCTCACCACATTAAGTTTTTTGCAATTACCCTGTCCCTCCTGAGACATTTCCCTGCTGCGCTAATGCTCTACAACCTTCAAGTTTTGAAAATAAGTCTTTTTGAAATTATTATTAGAAGCCTTCTACTTATTCAAAACCTTCAGAATAATCCCCAACCAGCAACCCGCTCTGAAAACTCTGCTCAAATTTTGTCAACTATGTCAAATCGCACCGTGAAAGCATTATTGTCGATGTGGTAAGGATAACTATTGATTCAGCTGTAAGTTTTGGTGATGAAGGTAGGTGAGGTCTAAAACAACTTCCAAATTGGGAAAAAAAAATGTGCTCACAGTAGGTTTTTGTCAATTCCACATATTTTTTAGTTTGGGGAGAATCATAAAGCATAGGAAAAGGCTGTTCAATCCGTACTTTTCTGTTCCAAATTTCTATGCCTTGTAAATATATGACAAAAAAATGTAAAATTTAATGTGAAATGAAGGGCACCTGTTGCTAAACTACAGGAGCTGGCTACTGGAAAACATTACAAACCACACATTTCATGTTGTTTGGTTATTCCATGGATTTCACCTAGTGTTACTCAGAACCATTTTAATGAAGTTGGAATTGGAGTTCATTTCATATTTTGCTCTCTGGTCCAACCAGAAGTGCTCAAACAATGTGTCACAAAGCTGTGACCATGTTTTTCAACTCTCTCTCTCTTAACTCACATAAACAGAGAGTTAAGGTTTGAATGAGCAACATCTGTTACCTTAAGTATGAGTGGATTTTCAAAAGATAATACTGTAGGGTCCACCAGCATTTATTCTAATAGTCCTGATCTCTGCAAATGAAACTCTGAGACAACAAACAAGCAAGACTTTCAGTACTATAGCCTCTAACTTCACAACCAGATGTCTCAAAGTGCTTTATAGCAAGGATATATTTTTGAAGGGAAGTCACTATTGTAGGAGCTATCTTACGCAGAAATTGTCTTGACTGGACCGATCAGGATGGGATAAGAGTGGACGAATATCCAGCTCCATATTAACTGTTCCCCTGCACAGTTTTTACACTGTTAAAATCTCACCATAACCCCTTTACTGAATGCCTGATGGTTAATATGTTACTCTTGTGCTCAGAAATCTGTAGAAATCAATTAAATATTAATATATTGGGGTTTATTAACAATAAAAGCATTAGAAAGGAGTTAGCATTGGCATATATGTGCTTTTAGACTGCATGCTGAATCAATCAATTCATTTTACTGATGCTTGATGCATTTCACGCTTCAGAGAATAAATATAATATATTGAATTTTCTTGTTTCCTAGTGATTCATTTTGATAAACCTATAAATTTTCAGTTTTCTTAGAATATTGGTGTATAAATTCAATTCACGTTTTGCATTGAGTTGTTAGTTAACTTCTTTAGTATAGAACGTAGATGATTTTTACTGATATCATCTGTTCACTGAAACTAACAGAACATTGAAATAAAGAAGCAGAGAATGGATGAAACAAAAGGAGAGGATACTCTTTCATAACCTGGGATTGGAGTCGAATGCACATATAACTGATGGGGGAATATCTCTTCTCTTGACCTAGCATCCTAAGTGAAATTAATTTGGGTTTGCTTAACAGAACTCTTAGGAGACAGTGATATTTGGTTGGTAACGAATTGTAATGTCTTTCAGAGAAGCTTCTAGGACACCTGATGTAGAAAATAAATATGTACACTGCTGTACGAGATGATCTAAAACAGTTGTTAGATATATTTTTGGAACACTTTAAGTGAAGCTTAACTTTGTATGTTGTGCAGGCTACACTTGACCCTAGAGTGTTGACACTGGGCTAAAAGGGAAAATGATTTCCATTCTCCAACAGTGACATCCTTCACCTTGAGCATAAAAAGTCAGACAATTCTTAAGAGATTATGGAAGGAGAATATGTAATGTGAGAACTTGAACAGTGCTGCTTTCCATACATATATATATGTGTGAGTGTGTAGAAAGGAAGATGATTGTCAAATTATTTTAAGTAAAAGTCAACATTGAATGTTGCTAACTGTTTGCCTGAAGTTTAAACAAATATAAAATGAAAAAGAAAAAATTAGGAAGTAGTTGGTCATAAGGCATTTTTTTTTGTCAGTTGCAATGGAGTTGGTTTTCAACTTTTTTTAACAGTAGAGGGCAACGTCGTAATAATGTCACTCAGTAATTTAAAGGATGTGTGCATGTGAGTTCAAATCCCGCCTCCCACCATGGCAGCTGGTGGAATTTAAATTCAGTCACAAAATCAGGAATGGAAAACTAGTCTCATTGATATTCATAAAATGCATCTGTTTCACATATTGTCCATTAGGGAAGAAAATCTGCCATCCTTAACTGGTCTGTCCTGGCTCTTTGTGACTCCGGTCCCACAGCAATTTGGTCAACCACACTCAAAACTGAACCAATGAAACCCTCAGTTCAAAAACAATCAGGGACTGGGCAACAAATTCAGATTCTGCCAGCAATGCCTGTATTCCATGAAAGAATATAAAAAGCAAAATCTGATATTGCTATCCTTCATTCACAATTAGCTATTTTTCATGCTGAGATTTTTCAGTCATTTGCATTTTTTTCCTTTTAAATTTCATTATTAAAGTATATATTCAGATGCACCAGATACTGTCCTAAGTTTATCAGTAGCCCAAAGTTCTGTACTAAATAAGAAAGTTACCAGAACAGAACTCATAAAAATTTTGATGGAATATTTTGTGTGTTATGTATTTATCATAGTTATTGCCAAAACATTATTGGAAAAGTTTTTTTTCAGTATTTGAAATTGGATTATCTTCTAAAATCTGAGACAAATCTGCATAGACTCCAGACTAATAGGAGAAAATGCCTACCTTCAATTGTTTAAATCTCATTATAATTAGGTGAAATAAAGTTATCTTTTATTCTGTGAAGCTTTAGATGATTTTTTTTTTTAATTTTTGAACCATGGGATCAAAGGGTTCTCTGTTGACTTTGTAAGGCCTCCCTCCTGAGACCTCACTTCACTAAAGCTGAACCAAGGAATTAAATGATATTGACAAATCATTCAGACAAAAGCTCTGCTGAGAGAGCTGGATTTATTTAAACAGATTCAAAACCACAGAGCTACCATCAATAATGTCACAAAATGTTTCACAAAGTCTTACATAAACAACCCAGTCAAGTCAAATGCCTGTTGCTTCGACAAGGTCCATACTTGGTGACTTGTCATTTACTTCCATCTGCAGTTTTGATATCGTTTAGTCACCATTATTCACATTCCTTATTATGGATAGACCGAGCTGTTATGTTGTTACAACATTACTGCCCTTTAAAGGTTCCCCTTAATACAAAGTGTCAATGAAAACAATGTTTTTTTTTAATCCAAATTGTGTGCTAATAGCCTGCTTATAAATTAACTTTTATCTTCTGTAGCCTGCTAGAGCCTGTGTGGAACAGAATGCTCAGAACTACTTTCCATTTCTTTGTTTACCATGTCTAGTTTTATAGCTCTCAAATACCATCTTCAATGCTCAAGGCTGTTTTTAGCACTTAGTTGTTCATTTCTCCCATTTACTTAGAGCTATACAGAATGGCTATCCTGTATAAGACCATTGAAACATTGAGGCCCGGACTTACACACAGTTGTGGATACTCTGTAATCCTTTTAAAAATGGCAGTCAAGACTTAGACTTAATTCTGGATGCCTACCCTCATCCCTGCCACCCCCAACTTCTGGCTGTGCATAGGATGCAGATAGTAAAACACACCTTGCATTACTGGCATGACTGGCTCCATTTTGGTGCATGCATCTTCAACCTCACCACCCCTCCACTTCTTAAATGCAGTCAGGCCAGCTTTTCAAGGACTTGATGTTCATGGTCCATTGGTGGAGTAGTCTGAATGTGGGAAAATTCCAGAATACAACTTCATAAGGTCTTACTCGTACATCAACCCATGTGCTAAGTCATGAATCTGTCTATCCTAAATTAGTCCTCACACCCTCCATGCCAACTCATATCTCCTACCCAAACCCATGGCCTCTTATCATCTATGTCAACGTATAGACTTTCCATGCTCATTCACCCTCTATATATTCTGTACAGAAGCAATGACAAGAATGGCAAGTGCAAGCAGCAGATTTTATTTTACTTATCAAAATCTCTGTTGGCTTTGCGAAGCGTGATGGTCAAAAGTTTGATCAAGTTACAACTTATGGTCTGAGTGTGTTCCTCAAGATATTTGATAATCCTAGCAATTAGATTGTGCCTGAATTGGAGTATAATCACAGGGCAAGATGATTTGAGCACCACAGCAAAATGATCCACCAGTCTTATTTGTTTACCATTGGTCATGTGATTTGTCAGTTCAAGGGCATGGTTGGGTGGGAGAGGCATGAGGGAATGGGACAAGTGGTGATCAACAGTGGTCCCCTCCCATAGCTAGCAGGCAAGAAAGGATAGAAGGTCTGTGTTCTTGGGACTGCTCCTACAGATTCCTGCTGAAGCCACTTGCCACTGAATTCATATTCTTTCCTGTTAGTGAGGTAGTAGAGCTACCCTATGTTGGGTAAGACACAGGTATTCAAACATTCAGATTAGCTGGATCCTAGGTTGCATATTTTTGGTGTGCAGTTTGAGCTTCATTCAAAATTCACCTGTTCTGTACTCACCCTTCCTTTAAAACTGTGGCTTGGGCAGCACGGTGGCACAGTGGTTAGCACTGCTGCCTCACAGCGCCGGAGACCCAGGTTCAATTCTCGCCTCAGGCGACTGACTGTGTGGAGTTTGCACATTCCCCCCCGTGTCTGCGTGGGTTTCCTCCGGGTGCTCTGAATTCTTCCCACAGTCCAAATAAAAATGTGCAGGTTAGCTGAATTGGCAATGCTAAATTGCCCGTAGTGTTAGGTGAAGGGGTAAATGTAAGGGACTGGGTTGTGCTTCGGTGGGTTGGTGTGGACTTGTTGGGCCGAAGGGCCTGTTTCCATGCTGTAAGTAATCTAGACTGCATGCTCCAACGGCTTTTTCTTATACAGTAGTGAAAAGGTAGCTCTGTACCACTCAGGTTTCAGATAGTGTTCCTCGGGTACAAAGAAGTCATGGTTTACATGAAGCTCCAGAGAGTGTCATTCAGGTTGTCACATTGCATGCATATTATCTTACTTTCCTTTCCCCTTCTGTCCCCCCTCACCCACCAACAGGGTACAGAAATGTTCAAAGATGAATCAGATGAATACACACAGTTTGTCTCAGGTGTTTTCACCCTACTTATTCCAAACAGAAGGTCAAACCAAACAAGAAGTTAATGTCGTAGAGGATCTGATCAATTTGTATGTTCAACTTTTTGGTGTAAGTATATGTTTTTGGGAATAGATTGGTCATGCATTCTTCACACATTGCACTTCTTTAAATCAAGCAATTAATAATTTCTATTGATTTTTCCTAAAACTAAATCATGCATTTACAAAAGATGATATTGGATACATTTCATATGCTGACTACAAAACTATAAATCAGAGAATTTTGCTCTCTTTACTCAGATTTAGTCATGACCTCATCTGACCATTAAAATGTATTTTTAAAATTTTTCATTTTTGGTATAATTTATGTCAACAAAGTAAGTATTCTGTCATATGTGGCCTGCTGGCCTTGCAGAATTGTGTACAAAGAAAAAAATATGAAAGACCACAACTAACAGATAAGAACAGACGATGCATTTACGTTTTATTGATGGAAATTTTCTTCCTTTGAAATTGAGAGTCAGAATATTAAGGATACATTAGCCATATGAATTCTTACTTATTTTTCCCCTAAACTTCACTAAGTTTGCAAGTTCTGTTAAAAGTTTGAAAGAATACCAGTACAACATCAACTTGTTTTTATATAACAGCTCCAATGTAGAAAAAAGGTGACCCCAAGTCAAAGAAGGAAATTTGGGAGAGGTGACCTAACAGCTTGGTCAAACAAGTTGGTTTTGAGAAGCGTCAACAGATGTGAAGAAAGACGGTCATTGGCATTCCCATCATTGGGGCCCTCACTATCAAACTTCTGGGGTTACCCTTGACCAGACACTGAGCTAGATTAGCAAAATAAATACTGTGGCTATATGAGCAGATCAGAGATTGAAAATTCTGCAGCAAGCAACTCACCTCCTGACTCCCTAAAGCCTGTATACCATCTACAAGGCACAAGTGAGGAATATGATGGAGTACTCCCCACTTGCCTGGATAAGTGCAGCTCCGACAACAGTAAAGAATCTAAACTTCATTCAGGACAAAGCAGTCCACTTGACTGGCACCACATCCACTCCGTCCAACACTGATGCTAAGTACAAGCAGTGTGTACTATGTACCAGACACACCAGAATTCACCAAGCCTCTTTAGTCAGCAGCTTCCAAACTCTCATTCACTACCATCTAGAAGGACAAGGGCAGCAGATACATGGGAATACCACGACCTACAAGTTCCCCTCTAAGTCACTCATTATCTTGATATGCAAATGCAGTGCTGTTTCTTCAGTGTTGCTAGGTCAAGATCCAAGAACAACTCCTTTAACAGCATTGTGGCTGAACCTACACCAAATAGACTGTGGATGTTCATGAAGGCAGCTTACCATCAACTTCTCAAGGCATCTATAAATGCTGGCCCAGCCAGTGACACCGAATGAATAAAAACAAAAAAAAAAGAATCAGTCTTAGCTTGCCAGTTGTGAGACAAGTGCTGAAATATTTAATACTAAGGATGCTGAAATGAAAAAAAAACAAAATGCTGAAGATGTTCAGTTCAGGCATCATCTGTCAAGAAATAACCAATTATGGTTTCAGGTTAGTGACTTGTTCTGAAGAACATTTTCCATGCTTCATTGCCCTCTGTTTAAAATAAATGGCTCCTAACATCTTTTAATCCCAGTTGGTGATAACTTAAAGATTAAAAAATAAGTAAATAATTCTGTGGTTGTATAGAGTCTTTTTAAAACTCATGAGGAGTGTCAACTTCAGTTTTGGCACTGAATCTCAAGAAAGAGATATTGACCTTGGAAAAGGTACAGTGCAGATTACTCAGAATTATATGAAGCTTCAAAGGGTTTAATTATGAAGAGAGATTACATTAACTAGGTTTATTTGGATAAGCGTTTAGAGGAATCTGAAGCAATACAGATAAATATAATGGCGAATCAGATCTCTGAGTAAGCTGGATACAGAATAGACTCAAGGAAGTAAATAGTCTACACCTGATCCTATGGAATTTTCTCATTGGTTTAGAGACTCTGGTGGGACCAAGTAGGGGAATCCCAAACATACAAACAGAAGCAATCTACCAGGAGGGGTTCTCCTCATTGTTGCCTCAGAGATCCCCAGGCTGGGCCTGTGATACATCAGGCCCAATCACATGGGACCTCTCTTGCTGGGCTGCACAGTCATTTGCATGGGGTTAGAGGGTGAAGTCCTTACTCCTGTTCGATGGCCCACCAACTCTAATCCCCCCCTGGACTTGCAAATCATACAGGCTGCTCTGCTACCAGTAACGTGCCATGAAAGCTATAAAAGTAACTCCTAATTTGAGTTTCAATTGCATTAACCGAAACAGTAATTGCTGGTAAAACTCTGGTCTGGCAGAATCTGTGGAAAGAAAGCAGAATTAACATCTCAATTCCAATGACATCATCAGAACTGATAGCAATCAGGAACAAGTGGTATTAATGATGAAGACAAAGGAGGAGGGGAATAGTGGAGGAGGGGGATGGCGGGGGAGGGGAATGGTGGGAGAGGGGGATGGTGGAGGAGGGGAATGGTGAGCAGATACTTGGAGATGGACTTTGACCAAGTTAAATATTTGGGGTACACAACAGATATTAGATACCTGAATCTATGGTGATCTGAATAAAGAAGCTGGGCAGATAAAACAATGTTTATTAAAGATATATGTGTCTGTATTTACATTTATGTATTATTGTACGTGCATTGAATATATCAGTTGATTATGGGTGTCTGTGAGCATATATATATATGTGTGTGTGTGTGTGCAACAGGACAAAATACTGAGGTGCTCACCTAAGATAGCATGCCAAGTATCCTCACAAATTGAAACAATTACAACTGAGTTGAACTGATGGTGTAGTGCAAAATACACAGCAGTTACTCACCAAAGTGAATCTGCTAAGGAGAGCCTGAGTCTGGGCTGTGCTTTCATGGCAGTCAAAGGAAATGCTACAAGGACACCAAAGTCTTCACTTCAGAGCTTTGATACAACTGTGTTTCCTGGGTGATGCTGGATCACTGTATCTCGCGTAACCAAGTTAAAAAAATGTATTGGCCTTCTTTGAAAGCAAGTGCATATCAGGGGCAGAGAGAAAATGAAAGGAGATGAAATCCTGAGCCAGCAGCAAACTCAAAACTCAGTTTTCAATGGTATCTATTGGCTGAATCACCGAGACAGGCCTTGCCCTTTGCAGTCACCTAGGTACCTCCTGGAAGCCTACAAAATACCCCAGATGTTGGCTTAAAGAGCACACAAGAAGTGTATAAATAAATATCAAACTCAGTAACTGATATATAAAAAAACAAGCAAAGTTGGAAAAACCGTGAAGAAAATGGTACTTAATGGATTATGACAAGAATTTTCCCATCAATTTTCTCATTCTCACTTATATTTTCTATTTGTTTCTCCTGGAAACCCTTAGTAAGTCAATAATCAGAAGTCCTCTTACACTCCAGATGAACTGCAAAAATCAATTTTTAATTTAGAAAAAATCTGTAAAAACATAAAGAACAGGTAACTGAGAATCAGGGACGAGGAGACTACTGTCAGATTTACTGGGTAAATATAGGATAGCTATTCCCAATTCACATATCCATCATGCACTGAATGGCGTGGTGAATGTTTTTTTGCCACGTACAGCTACTTAACTCCTATTTTCTTTTAATTCTTGATGAGTATTTTTGTGTTTGAAATAGGTTAATGAAGACCAAGTGAAACAGATGGAGATAGAAAACAGCTTCATAACAACGTGGAAGGACACACAGGTTTGGGATTTGCAACATTTAACTCTTTATGTATGTTTGATACATTTGTAATTTTGTCTATCAGTTGTATTTTGTTTAGTGAATTACTCATTTTCATAACTAATATTTAAAGTGATGCAGTTAATTTTATAGATTGTAGTGTGGTGCATTAAATATAAATTTGTATACACAGACGTCTATCTGTATGTATGGCTGATTTGTGATCCACTGCTCATTAATTAGATAATCCAAATTGCTGTGTTACACACAGTACGAGATATGGTTAATGTTTTAGTGCAGTCGTGATTTTCTTGACAGGGTACCTATGGCCAAAAATGAACTGATATCTAGTTTACTGATCCAAAACGAATTGGACCAATGTATCTTAGCATATTCATTCAAGGCTTGCATTTGTAAGCATTCTTTTACACTGCATTTGGAATGACTCTTTCTTATTTCTGTCCTATTGTAAGCCCAGTTCTCAGTTGATGCTTTCCTGTTCGCATTAATATTATTTCTCATGTTAAATCAAACTTGGAGAAAACAGGACTGTAAGCTCTGATCATACAATCTACTCTAGCCGAGCAGGAGTTTTGTGATTTTTAAAAAGTCACTCACCTTCTGCCTCTTCTATGCCTCTCCATTATCTAAAGAGATAGAGACATGTGATAGAATACTCATTAATCACTGTCACCTAGGATAAAACTGTCAACATGATTCACATCCCTACCACGGAACCTGGCATCTTCCCTGGTGACCTCTATGTGTACTAACTATACTTTGCCCACAGCGATTAACCAAGCTTGCTTTGACACCCCAGGGGTTAGACAGCTCTACAGCATCTACCACGGAGAAGAACAACATTAAAAATGTTATGGGAATATCCTAATCTCCTGTCCAGGTTGCACATCACTCAGGCTGGACTTCCTTCATCTTTGCCAGGTCATAATCCCTGGATTTTCCTCTCATGATAATCTCATCACCTCAAAGCCTGCAAAGGTTCCTTACTGCCACTATGGGATAGTAAGGGATGGGTGACAGGGGTTAAAATAATTTATTTTCAAGAACTCTTTGTCAGATGTTCTTGGGGGCGACTGAAAATGCCTACTTGTTGGCAGGCAGGAGACCATTGTCATCAATAACTAGTCCACAAACCTGCTGCAAATCAACCTGTTGTTGACCGGAATTCCACTTGTACACACCCCTTGGCTGTAGCTCATTTGTAACTGACTTCCTCCACTGCCTGAGCAAATAGCTGTGTAAATAACGCTTAAAGTGAGTGTCAGCTAACCTGCTTTAAACCCATGCAGCAATCTTTCAACCATCTTTCACATTTGAAGCAGTCCTGTTGGTATTTCATTCCACAATTAAAATTACTGAAAATGAAGAAGATACCGTATTTAAAGATCATTTATTTTCTGGAGCTCCATTTTCTTTCTCACTAACTCCTTTATTAAATGTTGCAGTTATGTACTATCAGATCTTCTGTATTTGTGTTTTGTTTTGAGGGGGTTGTTTTCATCTTTCGGTGGATAAGATAGTATTAAAAACAAAGATTGCACATCAATAAATTATTTTTGTTAATTTATTATAAATATAGTTCTCATCATCTTTCTCCAAGTTTTCACCAAAATAAGTAGTTAAATTCATATCTGAGGTAAAAATACTGCAATCTGAATAATAATTTTTCAGGAATTGTTATTTCTATAACTAGGAAAAATGTAATTTGCAAATAGCTTCTCGAAAACCTTCCTAAAATTTAAATGCAGACTGCCACCAAGGGGACTGCTTTGTATTCATACATAACAAATAACTTCATTACCTCCCTTTTACAGAAACCTCTCCTGAGTGTCCACTCTGCTTGTTTATTATTAGGAGCAAAAATAAACTCCAGTAAACTTGGTCAGTGATTGACAAAGTTGCAAATACACAAACATTGTGATCCTTACCTTCCGTCTCATCCCTGGACTATTTGATATTTGGGACTGGCATTCTGCTCTCCTTCCTGTGCCAATGTTTGGACACTGCTCCCTGACACTCCTTTTACTGACATTCGAACTGTGCTCTCCCCACCATTTGGCCAACATTCAGACCCAGCCTGAACTGAATAGCTGCTGCTCCAGCCTAGTAAAATTCTGCTGCAAATGACCCCGGACCAGCCAGAGTAACTCCTTAAGGTCTTCCCTCCTCTGTAAAATAAATTGTTTCACATGCAGTTCTAACAGCCGGAAGAGAACCTCAGCTTTTAGCTATAACAAAGAGAGAAATAAGAGCTTCCACATCCAGCTTCAAGACCCCAGCAACTACAGAAAGGTAAAACTAAAACTCCTGGTTCTGTGGGAGCTTGATCCTTCCCATTCATGCTGCTTCAATTGTTCCAACTTTTAAAGAGAAAACCAAGGCCTCACCAGCTGTTTATTTTATTGGCTTTGAACAGACCACAGGAGACCTCTGTCTCAACCTTTCTTCATAAAAAAAGGACAAAATATACCTCTTAAAGCCATAGTATTGTCACAGTTACCCATATCTCAAGAACAAAATTAGTTTGAAAATAAAAAAGTCATTTTGGAAGAATTCATTGCTTGCATTTGCAATTAACTGATTGCTTTGAGATGAAAGGGTTTGCATGTAACTCATTTTTATATGTTACAAATTTTAATCAGTCTGAAAAATGCACATTTTAATAGCTTATAACAAAGCCATTCACAACTTCCCTACTAATTGTTAATTTTTAATGTATTTCATTAGAATAAGAATCTTTTATGATTGTGATGCGTTAGAAAATAATAGTGTTAACCACACTACATTCTGTCAGTATCATTAACATCAACATGATAAAATATCTGTAGTGTGGAATTTTAATACAGTGTTCATTTGCACAATGGACACTTTGTGCACTCAGGAGAAGACCAAAAACTACTGCTTATTGAAATGCTTACATTTCCTGGACAAATTCATTGAATTCTTTCTCTTAGTAATTGCTAGCATTTATAGTCTTACATTGCCATTACAGGGTTATTATTAAATAAGCAACAATACTTGTTGCTGATGTGGAAAAGGGGCCCAATGGCCTTTGTATTCAAAATATTCAAGTTCATGCTGGGAATAAATATATTAGGATGATATTAGCCTTTTACTTTAACCCAAAAGAAAGAGGAAATTGGCAATTGAATCATAGCTCTGGGAGCCTGCTCCCTTCCCTGAGAACTAATTGTATGGTACAGCAGGGGAAATTTATACATTTGTTGATATCAGATTCCCAAAACCACTTCATTACTGTCAGCTCAATATTAATATGCTATGGTTTTCAATAGCCACAACCTTCAACCATACTGCTTGAAATATTGTTTTGTGTATATTGCTTTCTCTAATGGCTTATAGGCTTATCTGGAGTAAGCATACAGTTTTGGCCCCCTTACTTAGGGAGGGATGTGTTTGCATTGGAGACAGTTCAGAGGAGATTCACAAGATTGATTCCAGAGATGAGGGTTTGTCTTATGAAGAGAGATTGAGCAGTTTAAGCCTATACTTTCCACTCCTTAGAAGAACAAGAGATCGAGGTATATAAGATGCTAGTGAGGATTGACAAAGTAAATGTGATGTTCCCCCTTGGAGGACATCCAAAATAAAAGGTCATAGTTTTGGATAAGGATATGAAGATTTAAAACAGAGATGAGAAGAAATCATTTTTCTCAAAAAGGTCACAAATCTGTGGCATTCACAACCGTAGAATACGGTGAATTACAGGACATTGAGTAAATTTAAGGAGGAGACTGATTTTTAATTAGTGATGATTAATTGGGGTTTGGGCAGGAAAATGAATTGAGACCAAGATGAGATCAGCCATGATCATTTTGAATAGTGGAGCCGTCTCGAGGCAATAAATTGCTGACTCCTGCTGTTAGTTCTTAAGTTTATAGTTTCCAGAAAAATACCACATCACTTTACTTTTGCTGAAACAATATTCAAAATAAATGCAACTTTGAAAAAATATTGGTGGTTAAAGATTCTAAAACTATTTTTAAAAAACTGTCAGTAAAAGTATTAGTTGTTGCTGAGAGATAATGAAATGTCTGGAAACTGTTTCCTTTAGGTTGCACAAGCTGGGGATCTGATCATTGAAGTCTACCTGGGGAAAAAGGAACCGGATTGTTGCTGCATAATTAGGGTAGGTGTTTGGTTATAATATGAAATCTTCTATACAGCCGGTAGAATATTATATCTCTTGGTCTCTTGACTTTCAAATGTACCTTTGCTTAATTGGAGTTAATTAATGTAAACTTCAAAGCACAGAATATTCATGCAAACACAGTTGATGCAAAATTGTTTGTGCTGTTTTGATACCAGAAAGAAACCTTCCAAGATGAATGGAGCTTATTAAAGTTAAGGAGATTGTGTATTCATTGCATCAACAGCTGGTTGCTCAAACTTCCTCCATAATTAGGGAGACAGAGAATGGTGACTCAGCCCTGCATCTCACATCATTCCTGCTGACTATAATACCGATAGTATGCAATTCATTGAAACATTTACGTCAAGAAACTTTGCAGTCATGCCAAGTAAATAGCATCAAAAATGTTGCTAATCATTGTTGCATTGTGATCAGTAGAAGAATGTCAGTTAGGAGCAAAGAAATTCTAAATTTATTGCATAAGTAAAGATGTTCTCACATTTTGTAAATTAGTCAAGTTTTCCATTAGAAACTAAAAAAATAAAGAATTCCCAAGGTGAATGTTCTGCTGTCAAAGCTAGTGCCTACCGCCACTCTCTGGTTACCCTTGTCCACCTTGAAATACTGGAGACCATTGATTACCAAAGCTACTTCAGAGGGGTATTCTGAGCAAGCCACCTTGCTGTGGCATTGGACTTATAGATAGACAAGGCATAAAGAGACAGACTTCCTTCAAAAGAAACGTGTATGAACCATGAGCTTTCAATTACACTTCAGATGCTCATGGTCACTCCTCACAATAGTACAATTCTCAGCATTAATGTACTCATTAATAACAGACACGGTGAACACTTTTTGAGATTATAGAACATTTTGTTGGATGTTTGTGGGTTATTGATATCATTCTATTTGTAGTGAGGAACTGTGTACTACTGTTTGCTCATATAAATAATTTGGTCCATTATGATTTACATAGTAGTTACAAATCTGTGCAACCATGGACCTGTCACAGATGTTTCAGAGAATACCCTGTACAATAAGCTATTTTGAAAAAAAACACTGTTGTTGCACAGGCAAGTGCAGCAACCATTTTGTAAAGCTAACAACATGCATGAGATCGCAGAGCAGCAAATGTTTTTTAACTGTGTTGCTTGACAGAGAAATGCTTACCATTTGACTGGGGAACTACTCCAAAAACACCATGAGATTCTTAGCATTGCTACAGGTCAGTAAAGGAAACTGTTTTACACCCTAAACTAAAAGAAAGACAAAAGCGGTGTGCATGTGATTTAAGAGAAAACCAAAGCAAATGAGATCAGATTTGTCTTTTAAATTGAAACTGCTTTGGAAGTTCATGCTGACAACATACTTTGGATATTGCATTTTTAACAGACTTAATAATATTTTTCAGTGTGAGCAGATTTTGATCCTTTTATTCTTTTCATATGCAATTTCACTTGAAATTAAGGCTTTTTCTAACATCATGGATCACAGGTATCTCCGACCATGACAGCAGAAGAATTAACTTGTATCGTTCTGGAAATGAAAAACATTGTCACTGATGAGAAGGTTCTCTGGACAACGTTTGAAGTTATAGAGAATGGAGAACTTGGTAAGACATTAATTAAAATAAATATAGAAAGCTAAGTAACACACAGTTGCATATTAAAACTACTGTGTGGGTGACAAAATTTAATCTTAAAACAAATTGAAAACTAATTATTATTTCCTTATTATTCTCCTTATTATTTCCTCCTCATTGCCTCCCATCCTTTACCTGCATATTTTAGTGAAATGAATAATCTTCATTACTATAAGATGATTACTGGTATTTGCTGGCTGTCACAATTGAGTCAGATTCTGCCTTTGTATGACACCCATATAACATCATTATCAGCATGAATTATTGAATAATATTTAGTTTAGAGTTCCGAGCATATCTTTCTTTCTTGTCCAAGCTAGAGACTCGAGCCATTTGTAATATCAATCATCACTTGTATGAAATATTCACAACATCAGGACATTCCCAAAAAACCTCTGTCAATGAATACTATTTGAAATATAGTAGGTGATGAAAATAGGGGACACATCCAATTTGGTTGTAATCATCTAGTACAGCATTACACAAGGACTGAACACCACTAAGCCATCATCAATTGAGGAAACACTTTGTAAAATTTTGAATGATCATTCATAAAGCATTTCACCTTAACTATAGCATAGCCACCTGTACTTCAAAATTCTCTCTCAGCTGCCACAATAATGCCATAAGGATCCCATTCCTCGGCCAAGGAATCATTGGCCAAATTTTTGATATGGGAAGAGGTCTCCAACTCAATTTATGTTATTTATGTACCTTGGTACCCTGTGGAAGTCCCATGTCTGTACATCTGCAATATGTACACAGAACGTTTAAACTTATGATTGCAGGTTTTACCCTGAACAGATTGCTTCGCGATAGGTCAGTACCATGCAGACATGAGCCATTTGCCTTATAATTGTGGATCACATCAGCTAGCTATACACCAACACCATTCCCCACTGCCCTTCAGGGTATTCTACAGCGTTCATTGGCAGCTTTGACCCAGCTTGAGAGAAGCAACATAATATCCAGATTCATGTCTGCATTGGGAAAAATACTAATCTGCTCCCCTAACAATCAGTATGGCTTTTCCAGTATAGTTGATCCAGCCCTGGTGTCAGAGACTTGGCTCTGGCTGCACTTCCCAGATAACAACCACTTTGAGTATGTATATCTGAATACCAGTTGGGGAGTGAGATGCCCTGAGGAGATTCTGGCATTATCTGCCTATTTCTTCTTGGTTGCTTGTGGTCACCTGTTTCCCCTCGGTCTGCATATTCTGAGGTTGCAGTGTAACCTCATTTATAATAACTTCATTCAAAAGCTTTACACTTCATCAATTTGCCACTGTGATTCAAGTTGTTGAAGCTCCCAAACATATAACTCAAGCTATTGCAGCTGGTGACATAAAGGGCTGTCCATTTCGCATGGAACAGTATGTCAACTCCAAATTCCTGAACTGTCCAGGCATCTCTCTATCTATTAGGTGATACAACTTAGCAGGAAAAAGATAAAGACTTACCAGCTTTAAGGGAAGGCAATGGCCTGGTGGTATTATTACAAGATCATTAACCCAAAGACCTAGGTAATGGCCTGAGGACCTGGGTTCAAATCCTTCCATGGAAGATTGTGGAATTTGAATTTAACAAAAATCTGGAATTAAGAGTCTGGTGGTGAAACTATTGAGTGTCAGAAAATTCCATCTGGTTCATTAATGTTCTTTTGGGAAGGACACTGTCACCCCTATCTGGTCTGGCCTCCATATGACTCCAGACCCAAAGCAATGTGGTTAATTCTAAACTGCTTTCTTAACTGGCCAGCAATGCACACATTCTGTAAATTAATTAACTAAGACTTGCTTTCCCTCTTATGTTGTCAGTTGAATATGAGTGGTTTAATTGAAGTTCTCTACTTAATATTTATTAACAAAATAATTTTTTTTATTGTCCCGCTCCTAAGACTAACTTGCTAACTTTGGAGAAAAGGAAACCGTCATCGCTATACAATTAATCTGTAGCTTCCAGTGATATCTCAGTTTGACCTTTGTTCATTCACTTCAGTGATCCTGACCTGCTTCATACTCCTCTCAGTAGGTTTCACAGTGATCCTGACCTGTGTCAGTGATCCTGACCTGACTGCACCTGGAATACTCCAATGTTACTGGCCTGCTTTGTACTCCTTTTGGTCTGCCTTACAATGATTCTAACCTTCCACAAACTCCTCTTTGCGCTAAGAGGACAGGTAGTATTGTAATACTTCTGATATTAGGATGCTTTGTTTAAGTGATCATTGTATTGAAAGTTATCTGACAACAGAATCTCAACCAATTAGGAGCTGGACTAAAAAAAACACAATCAATTTAGAAATGGTTATATAGTGATCTATTTTGCTGAAAGAAGATAAGTCATATATTTGAGGGACTTTTGTCAGGAATTGTCATGTACGACTGATGGCTAATATTGTAGAGCATCATTAAATTGGTTTACTTTAATCTAAGTATATATTTAGTATGAATCATAGCTTATTTCTGGCTTATAATTTAACTTGTGGGAATAACTATGATATTAATGAACATCGTTGTGCATTATTTGATTTTTTTTTTTACATTTCCTCTTCCACAGAACGAGTACTGCACTACAAAGAGAATGTTCTGGAACAGGTTCTCCAGTGGAGCACACTGCCTGAGCCTGAATCTGCTTACTTGATCATAAAACAGTTTCAAGCTGCAAAAGCCATCAAAAAGTACCTCGGTATGAGTGTCTGTTCTTACTTGTCTTTTATCGAAATCAGGCTATTCCACACAATGGAAGTCTCAATGGATGTCAACCCGTTTTGCTGACAGCATATTGGAATTCCACAGCCAGACAGCTCCCCAATTAAACATGCATTTAATTTGTATCGAGGAAGGTGCTTTTAATGTGTGCCTATTAACAATGCTGCTGTCTATTTCTAACATTGGAGCCACTAGCAAAACTCCATTTAAGCTGCCTTGAGAAGGTGGTGACAGCCCTCCAGCAGTTGAAGTCTGTGTGGTTATGATGATGTGATAATTAAGTAGAGACTACTCGGAATTTGATAACAGTGATGACAAGTGCCAGTAGGTGACTGTGTCAGGATGTGGAATGGCTTGAGCAGGGATGAGAGGTAGTGTCCCATGTTTTTGGTGAAACAGATTATGTGCTTGAAAGTGTCATGAAACTGTAGAGTTTTACAGCATGGGAAAGAGGCCCTTCAGCCTGTTGTGTCCATTCCAGTCATCAAACATTCATTTATTCTAATTCCACCGTCCAGAACTTGGCCATAGTCTATTCTATGGCATTTTAAGTGCTCATCCAAATGCTTCTTAAATGTCTTCAGTGTTCCTTCCTCTGCACAGATTTAGGCATTGAGTTGCCAATATCCACAATCCTCTTTATGATAAAGTTTCTGTTTCAAATCCTGTCTAAATCATCTGTTCCTTACCTTAAAACTGTGCCCCCTGGATGCTGTCCCCTGTACTAGGGGGAAAGGTTTTCTTCCCCTTAGAACTTTGTCTGCCTCAATCGGATACCCCTCAGCTTTCTCTGTTCAGAGTAAAATAAACACAGCTTATCTGGTCATTATTCATAGCTGAATCGCTCCAGGCCAGGCAATATTTGGGTGATTCGTTTCTGCACCTTCTTCAATGCAATTGCATCCTTCCTGTAGTGTGGTGACCAGAACTATGCATTGGCACAATGACTGTGGCCTAACTAATCTTACATACCGGTCCATCATAACCTCCTTGTGCTTGTGTTCAGTGCCTTGACTATCAAAGGCATTTGTCTCAAAAGGTTAACCAACTTATATACCTGTACTACTGCCAAGTCCCTCTGACACTCTGCTCTTTCTCAGACCCTACCATTTAACATGTCCTCCTTTTCATTGTTTATTGTCCCAAAATTCATTACCTCACACTTTTCAGGTTTAAATTCCATTTGCCACTGTTCTGCCCACCTGACCAGCTCATCTATGTCTGCCTGTCTCCTCGCTATTCACTATATCACCAATTTTCATGTCATCTACAAACTTAGTAATCATATGTCCTCCATTCATGTCGGTCATTAATGTAGACAACAAACAACAAGTGAACCCTGCGGTATGTCACTGGACATAAGCTTCCTGTCACATAAACTTCTTTGACCATCTCTCTCTGCTTCCTGCCACAAACCTAATATTGGATTCAAATTGCCGTGGATCTCATGGGCTCTTAGCTATTTAACAAGTCTGCCATGTGAGACTTTATCAAAAGCCTCACAGAAGCCCATGTAGACCACATTGATGTGTACTACCTTCAACAACACCAAGTCACCTCCTTCAAAAATTGATTGAAGTTTGTTAGACATGATCCTTCCTTTAGAAAGCCATGACGACGACTCTTGATTAATCCACACCTCTTCAAGAGCAAATGAAATCTATCTCTCAGAATTTTTTCACATTGTTTCCCTATCTCAGATTTAGACTCACTGGTCTGTATTTTCCTGGATTGTTCCTACTATCCTCCTTGAATAGTAGTATGATATTAGCTGTCCTCAAGCACCACTCCTGTGGCCAGAGAAGATTTGAAAATTATTGTTGGAAACACTGCAGCTTCTGCCCTTGTTTCCCACAGCAGTGTTCAGTACATCTGATCTCAGCCTGGGGGATTTATCAACTTTCAAGCCCACTAAATCTGCTAATGCTACCTCCCTCCCCCAGTTCAAGTATATCGCAAACCCTCTCTCTAGTTTCTAGACCTGTGTTGTCCTTCTCTGTAGTGAATACAGATGGCAATGTACTCCTTAAAACCTCAGCTGTGAATCCTCTGGCTATATATTTGTGCATGCGCACACACATCCCTAATAGGCTGTACGCTTTCCATGGTTATTCCCTGGCTCTTCCTTTACTTACAAAATATAATTGGATTTTTCTTAATGTTATCTGCCATTGTGTTTTCACATTTCCTGTACAACCTTTGACATCCAGGGCTCTCTGGACTTGCTGGTCCTACCTTTCACCTGTATGGGTCCTGCACTCTCACTCTTACTCTTTTTGAGTGTCTCCCACTGGTCTGATGCAGATTTTCCTGCAAGTAGCTGTTCCCAGTCCACTTTAGCCAGTTCCTGTCTTGTCTTATTAAAATCATGATGTGGAGGAGCCAGTGTTGGACTGGGGTGGACAAAATTAAAACTCACACAACACCAGATTATAGTCCAATAGGTTTATTTGAAAGCACTGGCCTTCAGAGCGCTGCTCCTTCATCAGGCAGCTACCAAAAGCTAGTCTTCCATATAAACCTGTTGGACTATAATCTGGTGTTGTGTAATCTTATTAACATCGGCTTTCTCTCAATTCACGACCTTTATTTCTGGTCCATTGTTGTCCTTATTCTTAATTACCTTGAATCTTATTGAGTTATTTATTGTCAGTAGCGTGAAAATGCATCTCCTGAGCCATATCTACCACTAGCTCAGTTTTGTTCCCTAAAAGTAAGTCTAGTACCAACCCTCTTGTAGATTTTCAATGTGCCGGTTTAAAAAGATCTGGCTCCATTTTAAGAATTCTGTCCCCATTAAGGCTTTTACACATTCTCTATTCCAATTAATATTGGGGAAGTTCAAATCACCTCCTTGTATTACCCTATATTTTTAACCATCTCTGATAAATGTCTTTCCATCTTGCCCTGAGTGTTTGGGTGTCTATAGTTCACCCCCAGCACTTGAGGTCCCTTTTTGCTTTTAAGTTCTACACATATCGCCTCACTTGAGGAATTTTCTAAGATATTGTCCCTCTTCATTGCAGTAATTGACTCCTTGATCAATGTTAGAACACCATTTCCTCTTGTAAACCAACTGCCCTAGTTCACCTAGATGATGGTGTGTTTCTGGTTCAGAGTCCAACCCATCTGACTTTTTACAGGTCCCACTACCACCAGAGATAAACTCAGGAATCTCAGCACCTCCTTCCTGTTCCACATCTTCAGCCAGGCATTCATCTTTATTATTCACCAGTTCCTATACTCGCTGGCACTTAATGGTTCTGTGGTTATCAATAAGTTTTATTTTAAATTTCATACTTTTTCATATCACTGTCATGGTGGGATTTGAATCTAGGTCCCCAGACCATTACCTGAGTTTTTGGATTACTAGTCCTATGACAATATCACAACACCATCACCTTCCTCCTGGTGATTTGATACAAGGCAGTCTTTGTGTCCTGGTGATACAAAGAGCAGATTTTGAATCCAGTATTATCTATGTATTAATATGAATGTAGGTGTTTTATCAACAACAAATCAACAGTACCATTGAAGATGTTGGCAACACAACCTTTTTTAATCTTTCTTAAAATCCTTTTTTTTCTCATCAGAAGTATTTTACCAACCAAACTGATAAGTCAGCAGCTTCATAATCATACCTGTCAAACGAAATGTAGAAAAATGGAAAATGTTTGACTCTCAGTAATGCAGATGTACGTCCAAAATACCAAGTTGGGAACATTGCTATCAATAAAATTTAGAGTTGTTTTGCAGCGCTGGGATATCAAAAATTGCATGGTTGTTTCCATCTCCACAACTGAATGCTTCTGTCATGGTGAACAGTATTTTACTCATATTCGTGTCAGTGAATTTGTTTGGAAATCTTAAAAGTGTTTTAATTTAATGGCTGGTAGCTACAGTCTTCAAAATTTAGAGCAGAAAAATGAATAATTAATGTTTATATCCCTTTTGTTCTTTTGAAATTCTTTTTAAATGCATGGTATTTTTATATTAATTATGTATTTTTCATTGGACATCATTCTCCTTGACAGCTGAGTAACAAAACATTTCTACTGCTCTGTAAAAACTAAGCTCTATTAAGATATAAACACCGACAATGTTGGAGGAACTCTGCTGGTCTGGCAATCTGTAAAGAGAAAGAAACAGTGTTAATATTTAAATCTGCTGTAACTCTTCTTCAGAACTGGCCATTCCCCACCAACCATAAGATACTCCTGAATTCAACATCCACAACTTCCATTAGAGGTGCTAAATAAATGTAATAAAATGCCCCAAAGTGCTTCTTTTTTCAGTTGTTTGTGGGAGGTGCGCAACACTGGCAGGGCCACCATTTATTGCCCATCCCTGGTTCCCCTGGAGAAGATGGTCTGAAGAATTTATACAACAAAATATAGCACTGAATTAGATTAGATAACTAAAAAGCTTGATTAGATTGTAAGAAGCAATTTAAAGAAGGGAAGTAAGGAAGGAGAGTATTCCAAAGCTTAGGGTCTGGGTAACTGAAGGCATGTTGAGCAATCTTGGAGTGAGTCGAGTTGTAGAGTCATAGAGATGTACAGCACAGAAACAAACCCTTCGGTCCAACTCGTCCATGCCAACCAGATATCTTAATCTCGTCCTATTTGCCAGCATTTGGCTCATTCCTCTAAACCCTTTGCATTCATATCCCCATCCAAATGCTTTTTAAATGTTGTGTTTGTGCCCATCCCATCACTTTCACTGGCAGCTCAGTTCATATATGCACCACACTCTGCGTGAAAAGGTTGCCCATTAGGTCCCTTTTAAATCTTCCCCCTCTCACATTAAACCCTCTAGTTTTCAACTCCTCTCCCCTGAGGAAAAGACCTTGGCTACTCACCCTTTCCATTTCCCTCATAATGCTCATAATGCTCATGACACCAGAATTGATTGAACCTGGATACCTGGGAAAGTTGTGGCCACAGAATGTACAAAGATAAGGGAAGAACAAAACCATCGAGACACAGGATTGTTCTGGTGCAGAAGGAGCCTAGAAGGAAGTTAAAGAAAGCAATTGGTTCAGGCAGGGCAAGGACAAAATAAACGTTGGCACAGTGCTACAATGGAAGGAAAGGAAGTGGCAAATGCAGCTTAGCTGTTCACCTCAGTGTTTTTAACAAAGGAGTTCATGACCAGTGGCGTCCCACAAGGATCGGTGCTGGGCCCTCTACTTTTTGTCATTTACATAAATGATTTGGATGTGAACATAAGAGGTACAGTTAGTAAGTTTGCAGATGACACCAAAATTGGAGGTGTAGTGGACAGCGAAGAGGGTTACCTCAGATTACAACAGGATCTGGACCAGATGGGCCAATGGGCTGAGAAGTGGCAGATGGAGTTTAATTCAGATAAATGCGAGGTGCTGTATTTTGGGAAAGCAAATCTTAGCAGGACTTATACACTTAATGATAAGATCCTAGGGAGTGTTGCTAAACAAAGAGACCTTGGAGTGCAGGTTCAAAGCTCCTTGAAAGTGGACTCTCGGGTAGATAGGATAGTGAAGAAGGTGTTTGGTGTGCTTTCCTTTATTGGTCAGAGTATTGAGTACAGGAATTGGGAGGTCATGTTGCAGTCACTGTTGGTTAAGCCACTGTTGGAATATTGTGAGTAATTCTGGTCTCCTTCCTATTGGAAAGATGTTGTGAAACTTGAAAGGGTTCAGAAAAGATTTACAAGGATGTTGCCAGGGTTGGAGGATTTGAGCTACAGAGAGAGGCTGAACCGGCTGGGGCTGTTTTCCCTGGAGCGTTGGAGGCTGAGGAGTGACCTTATAGAGGTTTACAAAATTATGAGGGGTATGGATTGGATAAATAGACAAAGTCTTTTCCCTGGGGTCCGGGCAACTTTTTCATGAAGAGGGTGGTATGTGTATGGAATGAGCTGCCAGAGGATATGGTGGAGGCTGGTACAATTGCAACATTTAAGAGGCATTTGGATGGGTATATGAATAGGAAGGGTTTGGAGGGAGCTGGGTTGGGTGCTGGCAGGTGGGACTAGATTGGGTTGAGTTATCTGGTCGGCATGGACAGGTTGGACCGAAGGGTCTGTTTCCATGCTGTATGTCTCTATGACTCTATTTGCTCATATATAGCATTGGTGGTGACGGTGAAACAGATTTGAGAAATAGGGAGTTATATTTGCCTTCCAAGATGTTCCTTGAATAGTGAGCAGCAGTTACAGTCAATGGGAAGGGTGTAGATGTGCTTTACATGATTCTGCCAAAGCTATACAGAGAGGTTAAACAACTTGCCAACCATATCTTTTCAAATGAATATGCGTTAGACTTGAAGGAGTGGAAATCCTTCGAAGGAAATGGAGATGAGTGTAATAGCAGGAGAAATAACTAGGATTAGGAACTGTGCTGTTTTGTTGGGGAGTGGGGCACTTATATTATAAAAGAATTATATAGAGAGCTCAGCTTCCATTCTCATCGATAATCTTATGCAGTGGAAGTGGCCTAATCCAAGCAAAACTGAAAACAATGGGAATCCAAGGAGATGGCACCCTCTGCTGGTTGGATTCATACTTAACACAAAGAAAGAAATCCTGGAAGTCAAACGTCTTAGTGTCAGGACATCACTGCAGAAATTCCTCAGGTAGGCCCAACCATCTCATTAGTATCATCAAGAACTTTCTTTCCATCATCAGGTCAGAAAAGACAATGTTTATTGACAAATGAACAATGTCACCACAGTTAGTATCTCCTTAGATACTGAAGCTTGTTCCTATCCATGTATGACAACACCCGGACAACATTCAGGCTTGGAGAAATGCATGTCAAGTAACACTGCACCACACAAGTTCTGGGCATTGATCAATCAATTGAATGAATCTAGCCACCTTGCCTTGAAATTCAATAACATAACCAATGCAGAATACTTTCTGCCAACTCCCTCGGGGTTACCTTTGGCCAGAAACTGGGTCGAGAATGTGGTGCTGGAAAAGCACTGCAGGTCAGGCTGCATCCAAGGAGCAGGTTCTCCTGCTCCTCAGACCTTGTCTGACCTGCTGTGCTTTTCCAGAACCACATTCTCAACTCTGATCTCCAGCATCTGCAGTCCTCACTTTACCCTTTGGCCAGAAACTGATCTTTAGCGGCCACATAAATAAATTGGAGCAACAGCGGCTCAGAGACTGGAACCTCTGCAGTAAACAGCTCAGTTCCTGCCTTACTTGAGTCTGTCCACTATCCACAAGTCAGGTCTGTGATGAAGTAATCTCTACTCGCATAGATAAGTGCAATTGCACGACACTCTTGACTTATTGCCATCCAAGAGAGAGCAGCCCACATGAATGGCATCCCATCCACCTATACTCCTCTCACCTCTCACATATGGTAGCAGCAACGTGTACCAACTACATGTTGCTCTGCAGAATTTTTCAAATGTCCTTCAGCAGCAAGTTCGAAACCTGTGACCTCTACCACGTTCAAGGACAAGAACAGAAATTACATGGGAGCACCACCACCTGCAAATTCTCCTGAAAGTCATAGACCATCCTGACTTGGAAATCCATCACCGCCTTCAACCGTGATTGCTTAAAGTCCTGGAACTCCATCCCAAGTAGCACTGTGGACTGCAACAGTTCCTGAAGGCGACTCACTACTGTCATCCGAAGAGAAGATTTTGAATTGCCCATAATTCACATTTCCATGAAAGAATAAGTAAGGGAAAATAAGTTTTCATCTCCCCTGTGGTCCTTTCACAAATTATTTTAAATCTGTGACCTATGTGGAAAGTGAATAGATCTGTAACCATAAAAATCCCTCAAAGTTTTGAGTATGTAGAGAGGCTGTGACTTTTGCCTGGAGCATCAGAGACTGAAGGTTGACTTTACAGAGGTTTACAAAATCATGAGGGGCATGATTGGGTAAATAGACCTAGGTCTTTTCCCTGGGGTAGTAGAATCTAGAACTAGAGAGCAGAGGTTTAGGATGAGAGGAGAAAGATTGAAAAGGACCTAAGGGGCAGCTTTTGCATGCAGAGGATGGTGCATGTATGGAATGAGCTGCCAAAGAAAGTGGTGGAGGCTGGTACAATTACAGCACTTGAAAGGCATCTGGGTGGGTATATAAATAGGAAGGGTTTAGGGGGATATGGGCCATGTGCTGGCAAATGAGACTAGATTAATTTAGGATATCTGGTCAGTATGGACGAGGTGGACGGAGGTTCTGTTTCCATGCTGTACATCTCTAAGACTCTATGTCTATTAAAACTGCCCTTAACCTTAAAGCAATCAATTCTAGCTTTTATATTATCTCCATAGATACAAAGCTATTCGCCTTTGATATAATTCTGATAAATCTGCTTTAAACGCTCCCAATGTTTGTTATCTTTTTAAATACATTAGCAGAGCATAAGCTGTGAATAAAATGGCATTATAAGCCTACTTACTATATGTACTTCCGTGGTTTAAGGGGCATTCAGCAACACCTTCTCAAGGGCAACAGGAGGTGAGCAATAAATGTGGGCTCAGCTAGTGACGTGCACCTCCCATGAGTGAATGAGATAAACTCCTTTGCTTTTTGTACTTTGAGGCCAAAGAAATGCAACTTGGGCATTCTGTGGCGTTCAGACTCTGAGGCCACCTCCAAACCCTGCATCCTCCATATAGTTCACTTCAGGGCAGAAAATCCACTGTTCTTACCCCCTTTTTTGTCTCTAACTTTATGCTCACAATGGTGTAATTGCTTCCTAATCATCCTGTACGATGGCCCAACAGGCACTCAATTCAAGGGTGACTAGGATTAGTAACAAATGTTGGCTTCACTAGCAAAGCCCACATCAGATAAAATAAGAAGTAAATCCTTTCATGATTTGGGGATGCCGGTGGGCCTGTTGGACTATAACCTGGTGTTGTGTGATTTTTAACTTTATAAATCCTTTCAAGAGCTTATTTGTTATAAAAACAAACATTTGTTTCACAAACTCATCAATGACAGATAATCCTCGGAAAACCTCCTAAAATGGTCAGTTAAAATGTAAACACAACCCCATGCTGAGATAATGGGTTCCAGATCTTTTGAAATTCAGTTGAGCATTTGTAATAGTCTCCTGACATTTTAATCTCAATTTAAAACAGGACAGGACTTCTCATAGCATACAGTTTTGAATGCATGATGTCATTATTCCAAAGGGAAATGTACTGTAATGCAGCTCAACATTTAAATGTAATGGTCAACTTATTTTTTTCAGCACTGTGTAATGATTCACTGTAATTAAAACACCTCCTTCTTAAATGGATAATGTAATAGTGACATTTGAAGTTGTCAAAACGCTAAGCACTTAACAGTCAAAATATTCCCAACTGCTCAGCAGATTTCCCTGTGATTGCAAACCTTCCAACCAGGCAGTTTGTTTTAGAACTTAAAAAAATCCCACACCATCAGTAATAGCAGAACTGAGGGATTTCACATTAGCTATAGGGCATGCACAAGTTCGTCAGTAAAGAGTCAATGGCACTATTTTGAAGATCAGCAGTGAATATATCCTTGTCTTGACCATATTTATTCGATACTCAAATGTCTCAAAAAAAGATTTGTTTGGTTATTATTACATTAGAGTAAAAAAAACTGCAGATGCTGGAATCCAAAGTAGAAGGGCAGGAGGCTGGAAGAACACAGCAAGCCAGATAGCAACAGGAGGTAGAGAAGTCGACGTTTTGGGTTAACCCTTTTTCAGGACTGGGGGTGGGTGTGGGCGGAGCTGCAGATAAAGTGGGTGGCAGGGGCAGGGTGGTGAAGTGGGGATAGGTGAACACAGATAGAGGGTACGACTGGTTGGTCTACGGGGGGAATGAATCCGGTTGGTGCCTGGGAGGAATGGAAAGGAGGGGGAAGGCTGGGAAGGGAATCAGGGGGATGGGAAGGGAGGTTATTTGAAATTGGAGAACACAATATTGAGTCCTCCGGGCTGTATGCTGCCCAGGAGGCCAAGGATGGCCATGTCAAAAAGGGAGTGCCTCCTCCATTGCCAAAAAGAACCAAACCGCATATTGGAGGAACAACACCTCATCTTCCGCCAGGGCAGCCTGCAGTCTGGAGGACTCAATGTTGAGTACTCCAATTTCAAATAACCTCCCTTCCCCAACTCCATACCCAGCCCCTCCCCCTCCCTTCGACTGCTCCCTGTCACCAATCAGATTCATTCCTTCCACTGACCAACCATGTTGTACCCTCTACTTGTCTTCATCCTGCCCCCGCCATCCCCTTTATCTGCAGCTCTCTTTACACCCACCATCAGTCCTGAAGTAGGTTTACACCCGAAACGCCAACTTCTCCACCGCCTGATGCTGCCTGGCTTGCTGTGTTCTTCCAGCCTCCTGCCTGTCTACTCTGGCCATTATTTAATGACTGTTTGTGGGAGTTAGCTGAACATGCATTGGCTGCCACTTTTCCTGCATTGGAGCATGACAATACCTCAAGTACTTAACCAAGTTTAAGATGCTTTGAAACATCTGTTGGAGCGAAGCACCATATAAATGCAGTTTCTTCCAACTATTTAGCTTACAAAATCAAACTTTCAGACTTTGGAACAATTCAAGTCTCCAAGGCAACATCAGATAGCCAGGATGTTTCTATTGACTGAAAATTACATAACAAATTTCATGTTGTTATGACAGTGATAGAATGTCTGGGCATGTGCTGAATGAAATCTAAAAGGCAAGGCATTCTAAATTTGACCAGCTGAAATAATGAGTGTTTGCTGAATGTTTAGCTGACAGGTTTAGTTCTGGATCAAGGAATAGACATTTTGAGAAAGATAATGTAATTCATCATGCTTGTCAGCCGCACAAATGGTGATACTTTCTGTGTCAGCCCACCTGTTTGGTTCAGTGCATCGCGTTCTGTTCTTTTCAAACTGAGACAGCTTTGCATGACTCACCATCTAGGTGTCTTTATTAGAAAAGCCTTTTGTATTCCTGTTTGTGTTTGTTCTCAGAAGTATCTTCTCACAGAACTAAATTCAACTGAAGCTGACAGAGTAAAGAAAATATCCAGCATCTTGCATTCAACTCTGTCCATTCTGAAGGGTCACTGGACACCAAACGATAACTCTGCTGTCTCTCCACAGTTGCTCCCAGGCCTGCTCAGTTTCTCCAGCATTTTCTGTTTTTGTTTCAGTTCATCAGTATCTGCAGTTCTTTGTTTTATTTGAGATTCTGAGTAACTGCATCCTCACCAGGACATACACTGTCTGCTTTAATAACGTTTGGAGTACTTTCTAAAATTTGAGTCATTTACAGAAAAAATATAGAGGCACTGGAGAGTGTGCAAAAATATTTCCAGGGATAGAAATGTGTGCTTATATATGTTTAAGAGAGAATACTACAGGTGCCTAGATATAAAGTGACATGGGTATAGTGCAGAAAAATGGAGTTGAGGTAAAAGGTCAGCCATGATCTACTTGAAAGGAGCACTGAATGGCCTATTCCTATATCCAATATTCCTGTTTTATACCTATCAACAAAACGGATATTTCATCTTGGGGGACAATCTACAATGAAAGGTCATAATTTTAGGATAAGGAGTAACAGATTTAAAATAGAGATGAGAATTTTTAGATTAGATTCCCTATGGTATGGAAACAGGCCCTTCGACCCAACAAGTCCACACAGACTCTCCGAAGAGTAACCCACCCAAACCCATTCCCCTACGTTTACGCCTGACTAATGCACCTAGCACGATGGACAATTCACCCGACCTGCACATCCTTGGAGTGTGGGAGGAAGCAGGAGCACATGAAGGAAACCCAGGCAGGCACGTGGAGAATGTGCAAACTCCACACAGACAGTCGCCCAGGGCAGGAATCGAACCTAGGTCCCTGGCGCTGTAAGGCAGCAACACTAACCACTGAGCCACCGTGCCGCCCATAAAAAAAATTGGTTTTCTCATAGGGTTATGATTCTGTGGAATTTACTATCTCAGAATAGGGTGGATGCTAGGACATTGAGCAAATTTAAAGAGGAGATAGATTTTTAATGAGTAATGGGTCGAAAGGATATGGAGAGCAGGCAGGAAAGTGGATTGAGGCGGAAGTGAGATCATCCATGGTCATATCTAATAGTGGAACAAGCTCCAGGGAATGAATTGCCACTCTTACTCGTAATTCTTATATTACACAGAAGTATTCTCAGGCTTGGGTCTCTTTTATTTAAGGTAGGGTGGGAGAGAGAGAGAACTGAGGAATGATTTGCTAGAGATGCTTAAATTTTGAAACTTTTCAGATAGTTTACAAGTCATTCAATAGGGAAGGAAGGTCAGAAGAAATGTGCTTCCTAATAAACCAGTGAAAATGTGGAGCTCGCTACCAGAAAGACTGGTTGACATGAATAGTGCACTCGTATGCCAGAAAAAGCTGGATAGGCAAGTGAGGGGAAAGGAATTAGAAGTTTATACTGAAAAGTATAGCTGAGGAAAAACAGCAGTAAGTTTGAGTTGAACACAAAATGCCAACATTGCCTGGTTAGACCAAATGTTTCAGTCCTGTATATTGAGGCTGTAAAAGTATATTCACACTTGATCCAACCAAGATACTTCTCTAATTTTATTTAAAAGAGCCACAGTGTGAATGTAACAGCGTATTATAGAATTTCTTAATTCCTAATATCCTTCTGCTGATAATAAAGTAATTTAATTGAGAATCATAGAAAATCCTAGAATCATGGATTTGTACAGCATAAATGGAGGCTATTTAACCCATCGTTTCTGTACTGGCTATCAAAAGAGCTATTCTGTTAGTCTCCAGCCATGTCTCGGTAGCTCTCTAACTTCTCCACTTTTAAATATATACCTAGCTGTCTTTTAAAATCGCCGATGGAATCCGTCTGTACCACTGTCTCAGGAAGTGGATTCCAAATCCCAACAACTCTCTGAGTAAAGAAGATTCTGTTATTCTCACTCCTAGCTTGCTTCTTGACAATCTTGAAACTCTGACCCTAAGTTACTGACATACCAACAGTGGAGATAGGATATCCTTTTTAACCCTGTCAAAATTTAAGCCCTCACTAAGGTCATCTCTTAAACTTCTCCGCTTCAGGGAGAATAAGCCCAAAATCTCTAATCTGTAGCATACATTTTATGAATAATGTCCAAATACACTAAAACTTAAATAACGATGTTGAAAGTATGTTCTAATGTACACCCACTGTTTATTGTCCAATATCGTAAATATCACCAAAAGCCAAACCAAAATACCACAGCCAGTATCATTTCTGTGACATCTCTGTTTAAATATTTGACAGGGGGCAACGTTCTGAGAGATTGCTTAGAATCTTCTCTGCTCATGATGGTAATATGTAAAATTACATGTAAATATAATGTATTTTCACACAATAAAACAGGTCAGCCAGTGTGGGATGGGAATGGAAAGTAACTGAAGTTATGTTTTATTTCACAGTGAAAAATATCAAAGACTCTGTGAAAGCAGGCATTTTAAAATGGAGAGAAGAGCCATCTAGATTGTTATCCGGAAATAAATTTCAGGAACGTTACTTTGTCCTGCAGGATGAAAAGCTGTTCCTTTACAAGGATGCAAAGGTGTGTATGTACGTTTTATACTGCTTATTTATGAGTTATTGCCAGAAAGTTTAGTGCACCTGACACAGAGATTTGGAACAAGTGGGAGGCAAAACTGGAAGTGAATTCAGAGTACAGATTCCCGTCCACCTATTTCTGAACACTGAACACAGGCAGCCAATATGTTCCCAGGACTCTTGTTGGCAATTTGAATACTTTAGTGTTCCTCTTCATTTACCAAACCTGAATGTTTCCTAGGTCTTGTTGCATTCCTGCACAGACTGCTTCAGTACCTGAGGAGTTACAAATGGGACAGTAAACTGCAATTATCAATGAACCTCCTCACCTTTAACCATGTGTTGGAGAAATGGTAAATGATCAATCAGCTGAAAATCGTCCAAAATTTTGAGTTATTGGTAAGTACAGGCAGACTGTAGTTCAAGAGAGTGAATTGCTCATCTTCTGGATTGAAGTAAGATGATTGATACTATTCCTAACCTTCTGCTCCACCCACTTCTAATACTGCACAGCTGAGGCAGGATAAGATAGAATCAGCATCCCACCTTAAAATCTAATATGGTATGGTAAGCAATAGCATGATAAGTCAATCCATCAATGATATGACTTTCCAGACTGCAAGATTTCAGTAAAATGTTGGATGTGGAATGTCTTGTGCCCCAGATATCCATTAACTATCAGCGGCGCTTTGAGCCCCAACCAATGTGGCAAAAAGTGAAGACTGGTCAATGTGCTAAAAAGTCTGGAACTAACTGGAACGACTGAATGTGGGTGTTAGCCAGTGAGGGCAAACCTCCAAATGGAAGCCTACTGTCTTCAACCACAGTAACGCCAGCGGAAGGTGACATCTCTGCCCCAACTCTCTCATTTTAAATGTCCTACAGTCCCCTTAAATTGTCCTACCATTTTTGGATTTCCAAAGGTGAATAAAACTGAAACCAAGTTTTGTAGGAGACTTGTAGGGCACAGATGAAGCGATGTTTTGTTAATCTTTAATTTTAAATAGCTTTATAAAGAACTGTTGACATTAAGCAAACATAACATGTAGAATATTGTTCAAGCAGGTGTTAGAGAAACATTGTCGATAATATTTTTTCAGATGCTTTTAATTATTCAGGGTGAAAGATTAAAGTATAATATAGTGCAGCATATAATAAGGACAAGTCATCACTGCATTAGGAAGTAGATTAAAATGAACTGTTTGGTAAGCTTTGGCTCCCATTTTCATTGACAGTAAATGGCAAGGCAGTTTCATCATAGTGCAAACAGAAGTGTTTTCTCTTCAGTATTTTTAAATTATAACCTAAGCTTCTGCAAATAGTATCTATACCTGAACGTTACCAAAATGGTCACACATTAATTTGGAAGTCTCAAAATTCTTTAGATACAGAATATAAGATTTGCAAACTAATTAAAATGTGAAGTAATTTCTCCTGATTCACATAACGGGGAAAGAATGAATTATGTTTAGATGAAACAAAAACAATTCATAGGAAAAGCATTTTTCTTGTTGTCTATAACTAAGAATTACCATCAAACTAAGGACTGAGAAGGGTACGTGTAGGAATGCTATTCCTGTAAAAATTGGAACCATCCACCAGGGTCCACTATCTCTTTTACCACAGAACCTTGAGGACTTTAGTGGGCCACTGTGTGGTGAACTTGTGGTCAAAGGCGTTTTTCTGCACAAATCTTTTCCATGAGGAACAAATGGTGCAGCACAATCTCATTGACTGGAGCATTCTGTGGTACATAGCCAGACCCATCCTTCATAGCACTGGAGAAAGATAGAACATCTACATTTAGTAATCCCTGAGGGAGAATTTTACCCTCGCTGATGTGTAAAGGATCATGGCAAGAGTGCTGAGTTCAGTCGAGTGTGAATCCAAAATTTGATATGGAGTTAAATTGTCGCAATCAAGTCCACTTTCCTTAGATGCTAAGGTCACTTTCTTTCTTACTGTCAGATGGTAAGAATATACATTATTTGTATCTTGCTAATTTTGCCCAAATAAAAGCAAAGTGCTGTGGGTGCTGGAGAATTGAAGTTTGGAGTTCCAAAGACCACAAAACTTTAACTTGAACTCATTTCTCATAGCATCCAAAAGGATTTAATGCTGTAGTGGTAGTGACCCTTACCTCTGGGCCAGAAGATCTGGGTTCAGATGTCACTTGTCCCATTGGAATGTCTGAAAAGTTTAATTTCATTTAATATGGAGACCCCAGTGACATTGCACACACTACACTTCATGGGTGCATCTGTGATATCAGTGCTGCTGTCTTCATGAGAGCCACCAATTCAACTTGTACCCCTTTGAACAGGAGGAGCAGGTTAGGTAGACAGGAGGCTGGAAGAGCACAGCAAGCCAGGTGGCATGGAGGTGGAGAAGTCAACGTTTCGGGTATAACCTTTCGGAACAGGCAGCAAGGACATGAGGATTCTCAACCATCCTTTGTTTCCCACAGGTTCAGGGTGCAACTGATTGTAGCTGCATAGCAATTAGAGCACCCTATCATCAGCCAGCATATTTGTGCACAGGAAAGGATTCTACTCCATTAATGTTCCAAACATTTAAAATCACAATTGCTCAATAAAGTAGGCCTTCACCAGATATCAGGGAGCTGCCACAACTTTAACTCCTTGGACAGCTCACAGGTACCAACGACTTTCAAAGGTCCTCAGCCCATACAAGGCTGTTTGCTGGGCAATAAAGTGTATTCACTCCCCTGCCTGGTTGATGACCACTCCAAGAAATCTTCAGGCTGCCATTGAGAAGCAATAGAATCCTGACCACTCTTCAACCAGGCCTATTGTAAAACAGACCATTGGCCCTCTGAAGATAAGGTGCTGCCACCAGAATTGGTAAGGCAGTGCCATGCAGTATACCCTAGACAAGGTGTCCCACATCCCAGTAGTATGCTGTGCCCTCCACAACGTCAGTCATAAAGGAAAAATGTCAAATATGAATGAGAACAGTCCTCTGAGGAGAAAGATAAAGGTGATGATCTTCAAGTGGGCAAGGTAACAATCAAAGAAAGGAAGACAGGGCATTAGTTTGCCACGCCAGGGAGATCCTGATAACCGCCTACTTCCATTACGACTGAACTGGATTGAGATCTTCTCCCAGCCTGCTGTTATTTTATTTGTACTTTGACTGTCTGCTTGATGTGATCCAGATTCCTCAAGGATTGAGTAGTTTTCTACTTGATTGATCCGTGCAATAAAATATTGACTTTTAATTTCAACTGTGGCTCTGATATCTTTGCACCTTGAAATGTTTCATTACATGTGGAAAACCTGTGCTGGAGCACCTTTCATGCTAAAACAACAGAGATGCAAACAGCAATAACCTCAGGTTCCTAGATTTTTGTGCAAGAATAGCCCTGGTGCCAAAGATACATGTGTCCCATCAGGGAGTGCAGTCCCTGGTGGAAATGACCAGGTTGCCCTCAAATCAGACCCTCACCATGCATGAAGTGCTTCAGTTTGCAGTGAGCCTTCATTCTAACTGTGCAACAATGCCTGACTTCCTCTCTAATAGTGCTTTCATTACAATGGGCTGTGAAGTATGTATGTTCTCTCCATTGCACTTCACAGTGTTGTAGTTTGACACCTTGATTGTCCATTGTCCATCTCACAGCCTTAAATATCAGAGCATGGTTTTGAGTACCCTTGGTTGGGACAGAACCTTTGCTTCCTGGAGCCTGTAGACACATGACCAATTCCACCATCAATTCCATAAGGTTCATGTGCAGAGTATAGTATCACAGGCCCATGCTCCTGCCCTTGATCCCAATCTGTGGGATTCATCTGTAGCACATTGGTCGCAATCCCCAGCTTCTAGGTATGTGCTTCCCTGATAGATGACCTCCAGCCAACCAGTTTCAATTCCAGCCGGGTCCGATTCCCACCTCAGGCGACTTCTGTGTGGGGTTTGCACATTCTCTCCATGTTTGCATGGGTTTCCTCCAGGTGCTCCGGTTTCCTCCCACAGTCCAAAGATGTGCAGGTCAGGTGAATTGGCTGTGCTAAATTGCCCATGGTGTTCAGGAATGTGTAGGTTGGGTGCATTAGTCAGGGGTAAATGTAGAGTAATAGGGTAGGGGAATGGTTCTGGGTGGGATACTCTTCGGAGGGTTGGTGTGGAGTTGTTGGGCTGAAGGGCCTGTTTCCACACTGTAGGGATTCTAAGTATTCTAAGTGTATTGATTGAGAGAGGAACTAAGTTGTGGCAATTGAAATGCAGCAAATCCTTTCACTGGTCAAAGAAGCTGCACCTCTGTCACCTTCGCTAACTTTACCCAGGCCTATTGGGAAATAAGACTTTGACAGGTGTCAGAACAGTGCGAGGGAAGAGATAGTAGCCTGTATTGTGTTCGACAGTTGAGCATCTGTGTGCCCTGTCCCTCCCTCTATGCCTTGGTGTGTGCCCGCAGCTAGGATGGAGGGAACATGCTGGTTGTAATCCCTAGTGGTATTGAAGACATTGGCAGGCGTCCCCTGAGGTCCTGGTACTTAGAGGGCACGGTCTCCTGCAAAGGTTCAGGCTCACACTCCTTGGACTGACCTGGTAGGCAATGGGGGAGGTATCTGTGGAGTGTCTTGAGAACGACACAAGTGTCCCATTTAAAAATACTTCTTAAAGTATTGTAATCCGTTAAATTTCAGCAGGCTGTTGCAAATATAATTACAGGTCATTCTGTAATGTGATTGATGAATTAGGAACGGTGTTTCTACAGCGGGAACTTTTAAAACATGTTTTGGCTGTAATTCAGTTACAGTGCCAACACTTTGTGTCGTTTCTAAAGTGCAATTTTTCTGTAACGGGGTTTCACAACAAAAATGCAGCTATTGCATTATAGAAAAAAATGACTGTATAATATTGATAAATTGACTGAGTGTTTAGATGTCATTACATTGCTAGGACAAGCAGATGCAAAGAAAATAAGACTCCAAAATCGCCACATCTATTACTTGTCAAAGTAAAGAATTATCAATTGGAAACATGAAGCCATGTTTTGTTTATATCTTCAGTCGTAGAAAAATTATAATTAACTAAAATCTGTCACTTCATGGCCTGACATATTCTTCACACTACTGCAAACTACCCCATTTCAATAAAGGGTGCAGGACATCATGACAAAAACAGCACCAGACATATGAAAAATGAGATGTCAATCTAATGAAGATACACAACAGGTCTACTCGCATGGCAAGGGGCAGAAGCAGTGTGCAGAAATTCACCTCCTCACTCCCCAAAAACCAACTATCTGCAAGGCACAGTTCTGAAGCATGATGGAATACCCTCAATTGCCAACAGCAATAAAGCAGCTCAACACTATCCAGGGCAAAGCAGCCCACTATACTGGCTCTGTATCCACTACTAAAAACATTCACAATCTCGACCAACAATGCATTGTCAGCAGTGGGTACCATCTACAAGATTGCACTATAGTAACCCACCAAGGATTCTTAACAGCACCTTCTAAACGAGAAGGTCAATTGCAGAAGATAAATTGGCACACTACTGCTTGCAAGTTCCCATCTAAACTACACACCACCCTGAGTTGAATCAGTATCACCATTCCTTTAATGTCATTGGGTCAATATCGTGGAACGCCCTCCTTAATGGCACTGTGAGTCTCCCCACATAGTATGACCAGCAACAATTCAAGGTAGTGCACTTCAAATGAAATTAGGGATGGATAATAAATTCTGGCCTAGCCAGAGTCTTATCCTGTGATTTTATTTTTTCTAAATTTGAATGCAGTTCTTCTGGTTTTGCAATTCAGTTTTTCACCAGAAATAGACCATTGACTCCAATGGTTCCTTGTTCCACACAATTGTCCTCCCATGTCTAATCTCTAACGAAACATAAAAGTTTATACATTTTTCTTAACTGCTTGAAATTGAAAGAGCTTTCTGTGGAACGTTAATACATATACAACAGAAAGGTGGGGAGATAAAGTCACCTAATCCAGACTGTTCTTTTGAAAACACTACAGAGTAAGGGAGATGTTGGCATGGTATGCTTAGGTTGCTCCATATTAAATGGGTCAGTAGGTACATACAGTCATATAATCCCTACAGTGTGGAAGCAGGCCCTTCGGCCCACTGAATCCATACCAATCCTCAGAAGAGCATTCTACCCAGATGCACCCCACATCCCAGCCCGCTAACCATGCATTTCTACTTACCCTGCAAACTATGGGCAATTTAACATGGCCAGTCCACCTAACCTGCACGTCCTTGGACTGTGGGAGGAAACTGGAGCAGAATGTGCAAACTTCACATGCCTAAGGTGGAATCGAACCCAGGTCCTTGGTGTTGTGAGGCAGCAGCCCTAACCACTGAGACACCTTGCCTCTCGACTGTGAAGGTGGGAATTGTGTGTAAGAAGTGATAAGACAGAAGAGAATTTGTTGAAAGATACTAGTGTGTCGAGAAGGTTAAAAAATATCAAACAGGGGCAATTGTAACCATCGACTTTTAGAAAAATATGTGTGGAAGGTAGCAGGAGACTTCTTTTGTGACCACTAGTTCATCATCTGCCCATGTAGGTAAGGAAGATGATAGATAAACTAAAATATTGATTATTGAGAATATTTACATTTTCTTTAACAAAAACCCCAAAGGAACTGCAGATGCTGGAAATCTGAAGGAAAATTGGAAATTGCTGGAAAATCTCAGCAGGTCTGGCAGCATCTGTGGAGAGAAATCAGAGTTAACATTTCAGGTCCAGTGACCCTTCTTCTGAAGAAGGAAATCTAGCTGCTGTCGTAAAGAGTGTTGGTCAGATAATATTTGAAGCACTGTGTAGAGTTTTGGTCTCCTTATTTAAGAAAGGATAAAATATGTTAGACGTAGTCCAGAAAAAGTTCATTCAACAGATGCCTGGGGTATAGGTGGAATTTATCTTCTTGAGAAAGGTTGGTATAGTGAGTAGAACCAGGACCACTAGGATCTCATTGGCGGGCATCCTTGATTGCGGCTGTTAACCAGGTCTAATCAGGGAGTCCTGGCTCACAGTTATAAATAGATTCAGAAGGTCTCTTCGGTCTCGGCACTGGCTCTAAGCTGGCTGGTCAGGGCCCATACGCTGTACACATGTAAATAAAAGGTGACTTGATGATGAGATACTAGTGGAGGAAGTGAGGGCTGCAGATGCTAGAGATCAGAGCTGAAAATGTGTTGCTGGAAAAGCGCAGCAGGTCAGGCAGCATCCAAGGAGCAGGAGAATCGATGTTTCGGGCATGAGCCCTTCTTCAGGAATAAAGAAGGGCTTATGTCCGAAACGTCGATTCTCCTGCTCCTTGGATGCTGCCTGACCTGCTGCGCTTTTCCAGCAACACATTTTCAGATGAGATACTGGTCTCTATCCAGTTATTTTGGTTGGACAAGTTGGGTCCAAACCCATGGAGTTTAGAAGAATGAGAGGTGATCATATAGAGTCAAAAGATCCTGAGACGATTTGGCAGAATGGATGTTAAAAGAATGTTTTACTTTATGGGAGAGACTGAAGCTGCAGATAAACTTGGAAAGTAGAGGATCTCCCATTTAAAACTGAGATGAGAAGATGCTTTTTCTTGTGAGGATTGTTAATTTGTGGAATTCTCTTTGCCAGGAGGCAGGATAGTTGAATGTTTTTCACGCTCAATGGGATAGATCCTTTTATCTCTGAGAAGTTAAAGGGTATAGTAGATAGACAAGTAGGCAAAGACCACAATCCGATCACTTACTTGATTGGTCAGAATATTGAGTACAGGAGTTGGGAGGTCATGTTGCGGCTGTACAGGACATTGGTTCGGCCACCTTTGCAATATCGCATTCAATTTTGGTCTCCTTCTTTTCAGAAGGATGTTGTGAAATGTGAAAGGGGTTAGAAAAGATTTACAAGGATATTGCCAGGGTTGGAGGATTTGAGCTACAGGGAGAGGTTGAATAGGCTGGGGCTGTTTTCTCTGGAGTGTTGGAGGCTGAGGGGTGACCTTATAAAGGTTTATAAAATCATGAGGGGCATGGATAGGATAAATAGACAAAGTCTTTTCCCTGGGGTCAGGGAATCCAGAACTAGAGGGCATAGTTTAGGGTGAGAGCGGAAAGATATAAAAGAGACCTAAGGGGCAACTTTTTCATGTAGAGGTTGGTGCTTGTGTGGAATGGGCTGCCAGAGGATGTGGTGGAGGCTGGTACAATTGCAACATTTAAAAGGCATCTGGATAGGTATATGAATATGAAGGGTTTGAAGGGATATGTGTCGAGTGCTGACAGGTGAGACTAGATTGGGTTGGGATATCTGGTCAGCATGAACGAGTTGGACTGAAGATTCTGTTTCCATGCTGTACATCTCTATGACTCTATGACTTAGGATCTTAACAAAAAGCCCAAAGGGTCAAATAGTAATTGGTATGTTTGGGTGCTCCACATATTATTTCTCACTGACAGAAAAAAAAGAGACATAATGTGGAAGTAACTTTTAAATGTTCTAAATTGCATGTCACTAAAAGAGATATCAGCTGCTCTGGCATTGCTCATGAAGCCATCATTGCTTTGCATTTGAACAATGTGCCACAAATGAATTAAACTTCCTCCTACCCTGGTGTAAACTATGTTTCTAGTTTGTATGTGTTCAGAATAAAGTGAGTGCAATCTGACCAGTTTAGCTGTCAACTATGGTCCAGTAACTTCCGCTTATACAGGACTATTATTATTGCAAATAAAGATGCAGGCTTTTCTGGTAATCAGTCTGAGTGAGCAGCATGTTAACTGTTTTGTAAATTCCTGACTCAGTTATAAATCATTGACAATTGAAGTTGGAGTGAAGAATGAGAGTAGTGTTGTTCTTTTGGGAATGCAAGCCTTAATGATCTAATAAACGTGTATTGACAAAAGTCTTTTCAATTTTCTTACTAATTATAATGTGTAACTTTTTCAGAGCAATAAAACTGAAAGGGAAGTAGTCGTCAAGTCCTTAAAACTGTACCTTGGACTGAAAAAGAAACTGAAGCCTCCGACTAGGTAACGATATTTTCTAATTGAGGACAGAAGACAAGTTCAGACATGAAGCAATGTTTTATTTATGTAAACTAATTTAGCAGACACATTTACACAAAATGCAAAATATCCTATTTGCATTTGCAATATGAAATGTACAAAAACACAAGGCATTGTGATTAAACATCATAATTCCTTTTCATTGTGCAATCTCTTGGAGGAAGCAAAATAAATTACAAACTCAGAGACCAATTCAATGTCCAAACTCTTAGAAATCCTTCTCTGCCCTCTTTAGATGATCAAAATGAGTTTGGGAAATTACCAAGTCCATGAGGTATTTACTCAGGAACTTTATCTATTTTCCTCAAGTTGATGCTTTATGTTGAATGCGGCCTGCCCAGCCTTTGTTTTAGTCATCGGCAACAAATCTGCACTTGCCTGTCAAGCCAACAATGTATTCTAAATATTGATAACTTGCTGCGAAAAGCAAAGTCTCATGATATGAAAGTTAATTCAATGTTTATGTTGGCCATGAAGGAACTGATTTTTTTCGTATCCTATGTAGTTAAAAGGCTGTTCTTGGAAATATTCAGGATCTTCCTAAGTGTATTACAATCAATAAAGAATATTTATGTATCGCATTTTTGAAGGAAACAATTGTTGATTTACCTACTGCAAAGCCCACAAACTACAATCTAATGACTGGATAATTTACTTTAGCAATGAAATATGACCAGGACATTGGGAAGACCACTTCTATTCTTTTCACTATTACCATGGGATTTCTAAAATCTGAGACCAGACAGGCTTTGGTGGTCCAAAGGACATTAGTCCTTTCATTAAGTTTAATAGTGTATGAAATCACCTCACAATATATGCTATCCAAGATAAAATAAGCTCAACTGACTTATCAAAGCCCAGTTTATCCCTTCAGCTATTTGCCATCAGAAAGGGACTGATTTTATCCAATCCACTTGTACATGCAGAATTTGCAGTAGCAACCAACATTAGATGTGTTTTTGAAATTGGGCAGCATTTTGCTTGATAATCCTGACTGTGCAAAGAAATATACTGATAACCAAATCAAAATTGTCAGTCAGTCACCCAGTATACTGGAAGCAGCACATTAATACACAGATCCTGTTCTTTGCAGACAGAAAGAATATGTAACAGGCCTTGAGCCTAATAAGTGACAGCTATTTGCAGGTTCATTTCTCAGGGCAATACCTTGACTATTTAGAGCCAACCTGCCTGCTTTAAAATTTAAGCAAAACCTGGCAGTTAACTGTTAACCAGTATCTCCATGGCATTGCCTCTACCATCAGACTCTACTTGCCAACCAGATTACATTTTCGTCTCATTCAGTATAAAAGATGGTTTTCCTCTTAGCTTGGTATTCTTGTCAAATGTCCTGAGACATTTCAGATGTGTGTCTTCTTTCCAACAATACCCCAAGTAGGATATGTACTAATAAGCTAATCTATCAGAAACTGAACTTATCACAATGACATATAAAGTCAACACTGACGAGAAAATTGGGGAGAATGAGCATAATAGCCAAAGCCATAGAATTAAGGGGTACATCTCTAGCAATGTCAAGAGTGTGGTGCTGGAAAAGCACAGCAGGTCAGGTAGCATCCGAGAAGCAGGAGAATCGACGTGTCAGGCATAAGCCCTTCATCGGGATTCCTGATGAAGGGCTTATGCCCGAAACACCAATTTTCCTGCTCCTTGGATGCTGCCTGACCAGCTGTGCTTTTCCAGCACCACACTCTCGACTCTGATCTCCAGCATCTGCAGTCCTCACTTTCTCCTACATCTCTAGCAATGGTCCATATTTTTGAAGCATGAAATCCAAAAAGTGTTGTGAAATAAGTGTGATAATTTGTTGGAATCATATTTTTCATTTTGATATGGATTGGTTTTGACAGTACATTGATACAAAAGCAGTAATATTGGAGTCAGATTGATATTTTAAAATTTTATTCATTATGTCAGCATTGCTGGCTGACCAGCACTTATTGCCTGTCCCAAGTTGCCCTTGAGATGCTGGTGGTGAGCTGCCTTCTTGAGCTCCTGCAGTCCATGTGCTGCAGTTGACCATAGGGAGGCCTTAGGGAGGAAATCGCAGGATTTGGACCCAACGACAGTGAAGGAACAGTGATATACTTCCAAGTCAGATGGTGAGTGTCATAGAGGGGAACGTGGAGGTGGTGGTGTTCCCATATAGCTTTTGCCTGCTGCCCTTTTACTTCTATATAGAGCTGGCCTCAGGTTTGGAAGGTGCCAATTCGTGATCTTTGATGAATTTCTGCACTGCATCTTGGAGATAATACACACTATTGTTACAGAGTGCCAGCAGTGGAGGGAGTGGATGCTTGCAGATATGGTGCCAATCAAGCAGGCTGCTTTGTCCTAGATGCCGAAGAGCTTTTTGAGTGTAGATGGGGCTGCACTCATCCAGGCAAGTGGGGAGTATTCCACCACACCCACGACTTATGCCTTGTGGATGGTGGTCAGGTTTTGGGGTGCGAGGAGTATTCCTAGCATCTAACCTGCTCTTGTAGCTACTGTATTTATATGGAAAATTCAGTTGAATTTCTGGTCAATGGTAACTCCAAGGATGTTGATGGTGGGAGATTATGTGATGGTAAGACCATTGAATATCAAGTGGTAGCATCGTCTCTTATTGGAAATGGTCATTGCCTGGCATTTGTGTGGTACAAATGTTACTTACTATTTGTCAACCCAAGCCTGGATATTGTCCAGGTTTTGTTGCATTTGAACATGGACTGATTCAGTATCTGACAATCACAAATACTCAATGCTGAACATTGACTGCTGATGACTGCACAATCTGAAAACATTTAAGCCAAGAGGCTTAAGACCATTCCTGTTGGGCATTTAACTTCAACTTTGACAATAGACAATAGGTGCAAGAGTAGGCCATTCGGCCCTTCAAGCCAGCACCACCATTCATTGTGATCATGGCTGATCATCCACAATCAGTATCCTGTTCCTGCCTTATCCCCATAACCCTTGATTCCGCTATCTTTAAGAGCTCTATCTATCTCTTTCTTGAAAGTGTCCAGAAACTTGGCCTCCACTGCCTTCTGGAACTTTGCAATACTATGGTAAGATAACTCCAGCTGGATACAAAGTGATAGTTAAATCTTGACTTCTCCTGAGAATTTTACAAACTTACTTCCAAATCATTGTGCTGAAAATAAAATTGTCACTTGTGTTCTCCTAATGTTACTGAGCTGGGAAACAGTTGGCCATGTAATAAAACTCTGCAATGTTTGAGGCATAAAGAGAACTCTAAGAGAGCATTTAACTGTCATTAACTTTACAAGTTAAACAGCTCCAACAAAAATTCAGCTGTTTTAAAGTGCAGTTATATTCCACATCTTGTAGCATTAAGAAATTATGTTACCAATACAAAATAAACAATACAGTTGAAGCCAGACTCAATCAGAGGCTCTGCATCAAAGAGATTCCACACTTGCTGAAGGATAATTGCAACTAGTACAAAGTCAACCTTTTAAACCTGAAAGTTTATAATCATTTCAGTAATTCATTGACTCGTCATGAGTAGAACTTGTATCTATTCTCTATTTGGTGATTGATTGCTGAGGACAGCAGAACTTGACACTCAAAATCATACCAATGCAAAACTGGGAAATGTAATTTCTCATTAAAGTAATAACAATCAATATACAAGTTCACTCGGTTTAGCCTGTCCCATCCAATTGTGAAGATCAATCGATTGTGTTGCTGGTTGCATAAGTTCAGATGTTTTATCTATAAAGACTAAGGTACTATTCTTTACTAATAATGTTGGAATATTTCTATTTATTCTCCATGATCCAATATTTTTCTTATCTTTTCATATTCGAAGCCCAATTAGTTTTCCCTTATTAAAAAGAACTTTACTTCTTTTATCTGGTATTAGATTAACTCTTCTTAAAGTAATGAGTTCCTAGCCTTTGCTCTGCATGTCTTGGTGCTACCTTTTACTTAGTCAATATCCTGTTTGTAATATTTGAACATTTGCTGCAATTACCAATTAAGCTTTGAGCCAGATAGAGCTAGACATTTGTCTTCCTCACATCCTCCTTTAACAACCTATTTATCACTTTTGCCATTTAGGTTGATGAGAGTAAAAAACGTGCACTTGCTTTCAAGGACATCACTTTAACTCTTATGTTGCCAGAATGCAAAATATTTGTACCAAGCTTAATTTGTACCAAGCTTCTCCAGTTGTAAATTAATACTCTCTGTGTACTATGGCAGTTAGGTAGATTTGGGATAGTGGTGAACACATAACCATTTGTTATCATCCCTGACTCTGAAACTGATAAATTCTTTAATTCCTCAACCTTATTCTGATCCTTATTGTTCAGAATGGTAGCACTTCAATGAGTCCGGCCCACGTACAATAAATATGCTTCCATAGTCTAATACTGCACATTCTGATCCTATCGCCAATACATCAATCACCTGTCTGAAATTTCTTGTAACTTATACAATGCTCTCTTTTTGATCCGTAGCTCGATGACCTTCCATTTCATTTTAGTTTCAAATACTCTTAATGCCTTTGAGTCAGAAATAGTATTCTTGTACTTTGAATCATACCTAAAACTTGTATTGATTACACCATGGACATTATGGAATTCATTATTTACTGTAAGTTCCAAATTCCCTTTGCTTCTCAATCTTTTCAAAGCATTTCTGGAATTCATTTCTCTTGGTTAATTCCTTATCATGTTGTTGCCTGTAACTTGATTTTGAAACGGTCTTGCCAGTCTGTGAACCTAGTGTCCTTCAGTTTTTATTCTATCAAGATTGCCCCATTTGCAGCACAAATGTTGCTGGAAAGGAATGCTTTGCGTGAATGTTTTTTTTCAGTGCTTCTGAGGTTTATTCTAGCAAGGTGTATTTATCTGTTAATCTAACTCTTATTAATAGTTCTGTATAAAGTGAATATAGGCAAAAGTGAGGACTGCAGATGCTGGAAACCAGAGTCTCGATTAGAGTGGTGCTGGAAAAGCACAGCAAGTCAGGCAGCATCCAAGAAGCAGGAAAGTCGACGTTTTGAGCAAAAACCCTTCATCAGGAATGGAGGGAGGGAGCCTCCAGGGTGGAGAGGGAAGGAGGGGGAGGGAGAGGTAGGGCTGGGAAGAAGATAGAAAAGAGTACAATAAAATGAGGAAACTGGTGAAGTCCACATTGATGCCCTGGGGTTGAAGTGTTCTGAGGCGGAAGATGAGGCGTTCTTCTTCCAGGCATCGGGTGGTGAGGGAGCGGCAGTGGAGGAGGCCCAGGATCTGCATGTCCTCGGCTGAGTGGGAGGGAGAGTTGAAATGTTGGGCCACGGGGCGGTGGGGTTGATTGGTGCTGGTGTCCCGGAGATGTTCCCTAAAGCGCTGTGCTAGGAGGCGTCCAGTCTCCCCGATGTAGAGGAGACCGCATCGGGAGCAGCAATAAATGACATTGGTGGATGTGCAGGTGAAACTTTGATGAATGCGGAATTTGTTGGGATTGGAGCAGAGGGAGTGGAGAGGTGTGCGGTGTGAGGGTTGGAGTGGGTGAGGGGGGGGTGGACAGTTTGAGGTGGTTTATGTTGTTGGGATTGGAGCAGAGGCAGATGAAAGTTATTAATTTGTCCAAACCTCCTTCGACGTACAAACTGACACTCTCCAATTCTGAATATAATGTTGCTTCTTATTCTGATTTGTGTGGTAGCAAAAGAGTCAAAGGAGTAACACTGATACACATAACTGCTTCATTCTTCCATAGGCCACAAGATTCGCATTCAGAAAAGGTAACCATACCCCAATACATTCAGCCATCTCACAGTTTTCTTTAAATTACTCGAAGGACAGACACATGAGAAATCTGTAAATTCTGCCATCTTCCTGACTTGGAACAATGTGACTCATCCCTGACAGTTACTGGGTCAAGATCCTGGACTTCCCTTCCTAACAGCATTGTGATGTCTTTACCTCCCAAGGACAACAGTGATTCAAGAAGATAGCTCATCACCACCTTCTCAAGAGCAATTAGGAAAGGACAATAAATGCTGGCTCAGACAGAGACCCCACCTGAATTTTTTTTTGAAAAACTTGGTTTTAAATCTCTAAATTACAAACAGCTAATCGTCCCCTGCATCCGTAGATAGACGCTAGAGGTTATTGGTTGGTTACATGGAGTCCAGATATACTTGTTTCTAGTCAGAATTTAATTTCAACTCATACATAACGAACTATGAAGCACTTGTTGCCATCCAGGTCTCATAAGGTCACCCCTCAGCCTCTGACACTCCAGGGAAAACAGCCCCAGCCTGTTCAGCCTCTCCCTGTAGCTCAGATCCTCGAACCCAGGCAACATCCTTGTAAATCTTTTCTGAACCCTTTCAAGTTTCATAACATCCCTTCTGATAGGAAGGAGACCAGGATTGCACGCGATATTCCAATAGTGGCCGAACAAAGGTCCTGTACAGCTGCAATATGACCTCCCAACTCCTGTACTCAAACTCTGACCAATGAAGGGAAGCATACCAAACGCCTTCTTCACTATCCTATCTACCTGCGACTCCACTTTCAAGGAGCTATGAACCTGCACGCCAAGGTCTCTTTGTTCAGCAACACTCCCTAAGATCTTATCATTAAATGTATAAGTCCTGCTGAGATTTGCTTTCCCAAAACACAGCACCTCGCATTTATCTGAATAAAACTCCATCTGCCACTTCTCAGCCCATTGGCCCATCTGGTCCAGATCCTATTGTAATCTGAGGTAACCCTCTTCGCTGTCCGCTACACCTCCAATTTTGGTGTCATCTGCAAACTTACTAACTGTACCTCTTATGCTTGCATCCAAATCATTTGTGTAAATGACAAAAAGTAGAGGGCCCAGCACCGATCCTTGTGACACTCCACTGGCCACAGGCCTCCAGTCTGAAAAACAACCCTCCAGCACCACCTCTGTCTTCTACTTTTGAGCCAGTTCTGTATCCAAATGGCGAGTTCTCCCTGTATTCCATGAGATCTAACCTTGCTAATCAGTCTCCCATGGAGAACCTTGTCGAATGCATTACTGAAGTCCATATAGATCACATCTACTGCTCTGCCCTTATCAATCTTCTTTGTTACTTCTTCAAAAAACTCAGTCAAGTTTGTGAGACATGATTTCCCACGCCAAAGCCATGTTGACTATCCCTAATGAGTCCTTGCCTTTCCAAATACATGTACATCCTGTCCCTCAGGATTCCGTCCAACAACTTGCCCACAACTGAGGTCAGGCTCACCGGTCTATAATTCCCTGTCTTGTCTTTACCACCCTTCTTAAACAGTGGCACCACGTTTGCCAACCTCCAGTCTTCCTGTGACTATCGATGATACAAATATCTCAGCGAGAGGCCCAGCAATCACTTCTATAGCTTCCCAGAGAGTTCTCGGGTACAACTGATCAGGTCCTGGGATTTATCCACCTTTAACCGTTTCAAGACATCCAGCACTTCCTCCTCTGTAATCTGGACATTTTGCAAGATGTCACCATCTATTTTCCATATCCTTTTCTACAGTAAATACTGATGCAAAATATTCATTTAGTATCTCCCCCATTTTCTGTGGCTCCACACAAAGGTCGGCTTGCTGATCCTTGGGGGGCCCTATTCTCTCCCTAGTTAGCCTTTTGTCCTTAATATATTTGTAAAAACTGTTTGGACTCTCCTTAATTCTATTTGCCAAAGCCATCTCATGTCCACGTTTTGCCCTCCTGATTTCCCTCTTAAGTATACTCCTACTTCCTTTATACTCTTCTAAGGATTCACTTGATCTATCCTGTCTATACCTGACATATGCTTCCTTCTTTTTCTTAACCAAATCCTCAATTTCTTTAGACATCCAGCATTCCCTATACCTACCAGCCTTCCCTTTCATCCTGACAGGAATATACTTTCTCTGGATTGTTGTTATCTCATTTCTGAAGGCTTCCCATTTTCCAGCCGTCCCTTTACCTGCGAACATCTGACTCTAATCAGCTTTCGAAAGTTCTTGCCTAATACTGTCAAAATTGGCCTTTCTCCGATTTAGAACTTCAACTTTTAGATCTGGTCTATCCTTTTCCATCACTATTTTAAAACAAATAGAATTATGGTCGCTGGCCCCAAAGTGCTTCCCCACTGACACCTCAGTCACCTGCCATGCCTTATTTCCCAAGAGTAGGTCAGGTTTGGCAACTTCTCTAGTAGGTACATCCACATACTGAATCAGAAAATTGTCTTGTACGCACTTAAGAAATTCCTCTCCCTCTAAACCTTTAACACTATGGCCGTCCCAGTCTATGTTTGGAAAGTTAAAATCCCCTACAGATAGCTGAGATCTCCTTACAAGTTTGTTTCTCAATTTCCCTCTGACTGTTGGGGGGGTCTATAATACAATCCCAATGAGGTGATCATCCCTTTCTTATTTCTCAGTTCCATCCAAATAACTTCCCTGGATGTATTTCCGGGCATATCCTCCCTCAGTACAGCTGTAATGCTACTCCTTATCAAAAACACCACTCCTCCTCCCTCTCTTGCCTCCCTTTCTATCCTTTCTGTAGCATTTGTATCCTGAAACATTAAGCTGTCAGTCCTGCCCATCCCTGAGCCATGTTTCCGTAATTGCTATGATATCCCAGTCCCACGTTCCGAACCATGCCCGGAGTTCATCTGCCTTCCCTGTTGGGCCCCTTGCATTGAAATAAATGCAGTTCAATTTGTTAGTCCTACCTTGTCCCTGCCTGCCCTGACTGTTTGACTCACTTCTGTTCTCAGCTGTACCCGCCTCAGATCGATCTCTTTCCTCACTATGTCCCTAGGTCCCACCCACCCCCACCTTACTAGTTTAAATCCTCCCAAGCAGTTCTAGCAAATTTCCCTGCCAGTATATTAGTCCCCTTCCAAGTTAGGTGCAATGCGTCCTCCTTGTATAGGTCACTTCTACCCCAAAAGAGATACCAATGATCCAAAAATGTGAATCCTTCTCCCATACACCAGCCTCTTCCTGGCCCGTCTCCTCCGTGAGAACATTCTGCAACCTCCCTGAGACATCCTTGATTCTGGTGCCAGGGAAAGAACACACCATTCTGCTTTTTCTCTGCTGGCCACAGAAACGTCTGTCTGTACTCAGATTACAGAATCCCCTAACACAATTGATCTCTTGGAAGCCGACGTACCCCTCGTTGCATTAGAGCCAGTCTCAATACCAGAAACTTGGCTGTTCATGCTACGTTCCCCTGAGAATCCATCACCCCCTACATTTTCCAAAACAGCATTCCTGTTTGAAATGGGTATATCCACAAAAGACTCCTGCACTAGCTGCCTACCTGTCTTACTCTTCCTGGAGTTAACCCATCTATGTGACTGTATCTGAGACTTTCCCCCCTTCCTGTAACTGCCATCCATCACATACTGTTGTTAACGTATAACCATCATCTGTTCCCTAATTCCATTTGGTGTCAGGCACCTCTGTCAAACCCTACCAGATATTAGCATGATTTACCTTCAATACAATCAAGCACAAAAGGAAAAAAAGCTTATTTTGTATCTATTATGACCTCTTAATATTCCAAAATCCTGAAATATTAAGCTATTGACTCTGTATGAGTAAATATTGTAGCCAGTTTTCACATGGCAGTGAGTTACAGGCACTGTTGATTTGATTTTAGAGGTGTTGATTACAGGAAAATGTTTAGCAAGACACCAAAACAACTCAGCTGTTTTACTTTGAATAGTGTCTAGATTTTGTACATCTATCTAAACAGGCAGCTTATTTTAGCATATCCAAATAACAAGCACCTCTGACAACGCAGTGCTTATTAGTTCAGAGGAACAGGTCAGTCAGCCCTCGAGCCTGTTCCACCATTCTAGATCATGACTGATCATCTAATTCCATGTGATAGTCCAAAACTAAACTATTGCACAAAAATATGTGCAGAAGGAGGAAAAAGTGTGCTTATGACAGGAGCCAGGTAGTAATCATCATTCAGAATTAACCCGAATATAGAAGATTCAGGAAAAGACAATCAAAGAGGGCTATGAGAAAAGATTGGCAGCTAACATAAAAGGCTATTTGAAAGTCTTCTGTATGCAGATCTACAGTAAAGGTTTGGTAAAAGAAGTAGTGTTGATAACAGACCAAAAGTGGATTTACAGATGGAAACCAGAGGCATGGTTGAGCTGTTAAGTGACTACTTTGTATCTGTCTTTACCTTTATCCATTCATACTCAGAGCTTGAGCTTTGGATGAGTTTTGAGAAATCAGGTGAATTATTCACTGCAGCATTCTTGGTATCTACCTTGTTGTTGCAGCCACAATATTTATAAGAGTCTCGATGAGAGTGGTGCTGAAAAAGCACAGCGGGTCAGGCAACATCCGAAGAGCAGGAAAAATCAACGTTTCAGGCAAAAGCTCTTCATCAGGACTCTTTCTGATGAAGGGCTTTTGCCCGAAACATTGATTTTTCCTGCTCCTCGGATGCTGCCTGACCCGCTGTGCTTTTGCAGCACCACCCTAATCTAGACTCTGATTTCCAGCATCTGCAGTCCTCACTTTTGCCACAATATTCATCAGTCCAGTTCAGTTTCTGGTCAATAGAAAGCGCTAGAATATTACTAGCAGGGAATTCAGTGATGGTAATGACACTGAATGTTGAGGGCAATAGTTTGATACTCTCTGACTGGAAACGATCGTTGCTTGACACTTCAGTGGTATCAGTTTTACTTGCCACTTGTCAGCCCAAAGTTGGATGTCATCCAGGTCGTATTGCATTTGGACATGGATTGCTTCAGTATCTGAGGAGTCAAGAATGGCACTGAACATTGCACAGTGATCAGCGAACATCCTCACTTCTGACCTTATGATGGAGGGTCAGTCATTGACAAAACAGCTGCAGACAGTTGGATCTAGGACACCACCCTGAGGAACACCTGCAGAGATGTCCTAGAGCTGCAATGACTGATTTCACTCCTAGAATTCAGCTCTTTTGTCCATGTTTGAACCAAGGCTGTAATGACGTCAGGAGCTAAGTGGTCTTGGTGGAACCAAAACTGGGCATCACTGAGCAGGTTATGGCTGAGCTGATGCTACTTGATAACACTGTTGATGACACCTTCTACCTCTTTACTGATGATCGAGAGTAGAATAATGGGGTGATAATTGGTCAGATTGGACTTGTCCTGCTTTTTGTGGACAAGCCTGGGCAGATTTCCACATTGTTGACTAGGTATCAGTGTTGCAGCTGTACTGGAATAACTTGGCTAGGAATGCAGCAAATTCTGGAGCACGAGTCTTCAGTAGTGCTGCCGGAATGTTATCAAGACTCATTGCCTTTGCAATTTTCATTGCTTCTAATTATATCTTGATGCCACGTGGAATGAATTGAATTGGCTGAAGACTGACATCTGTGATTATAAGGAGTTTCTGGAGGTGGCCAAGATGGATCATTCACTCAACACTTCTGGCTGAAGTTTGTTGCAAATGTTTGCATTGTAGTGCTCAGCTCCTCAATCTTTGAGGATGGGAATATTTATAGAGTATCCTCCTCCACTGAGATGCCCCACAATCATTCACGACTGGATATTGCAGACTGCAGAGCTTAAATCTTATCTGTAGGTAGTCGAATTGCTTAGCTTGGTCTATCACTTGCTGCTAATTAGGTCTGGCACGTAAGTAGTTTTTTTTTACCTTCATCAGGTTGACAGTTCAGTTTTGTGTATGCCTAATGCTGTTCCTGGCATGATCTCCTGCACTTTTCACTGAGCCAGGGTCAAGCATGAGGTTGCAGATTGTGTTGTTGTACTCTGCTGCTGTTGATGGTCCACATCACCTCATTTGATGCCCAGTCTTGAGTTGGTGGATGTGTATGAAGTATATCCCATTTAGCAGAGTGACAGTGCCACACAACATGATATGGTGAATCCTGAATGTGGGCTTTTGTGGCGGTCACTTTTACCAACACTGTCATGGACAGATTAAACTGCGGCAGGCATATTGGTGAGAATGAGGTCAAAAATGTTTTGTTTTCCTTCTTCTTGGCTCCCTCACCACCTGCAGCAAACCGGTAGCAACATCCTTTAGGAATTGGTCAGCTCAGTCAGTTGTGATGATACTGAGCCACTGTTGATGACGAACTTGAAGTCCCATTACCAGTGTACATTCTGTGCCTTTTCCGCCAAGTGGTGTTCAACATGGAAGAACACTAATTATTTAGCCAAGGACTGGGGAGGGTGGTGCACAGTCTGTAATAATCAACAGGAGTTTTCCTGGCCCACGATTCAACTGATGCCATGAGACATCATGAGGTCCACAATCCATGTTGAAGGTTCCAAGAGCAGGTATACCAATGTGGCACAGTCTCTGCTGCGTATACCCTGCTGGTGGGACATAACATAACCAGGGATGGTGATGGTATAGTCTGGGACTCTGTAAGGCATGCATATAATGATGTTGAACTATTGCTTGACGAGTGTGTGATGCAGCTCTCCCAATCTTGGAACTTATCCTCCTCGTGTTTAATTATGCCCCGTTATCTTTATAAACTCTTGTTAGCCGAAACACATTGGGCCTTTTAATGCATTTTCACCTTTCCTTCACTGCACCACAAATAGCTGTCCTTTATCTTGCGAAGCATTATTCTGGAATTTCTTCCCTGAACATATCTACCTTTTCTCCTCCCTCCCCTCCTTTAATACTTAGCTTAAAACTTCAAAGTTTTGATCATACTCTCAAGATATTTTTCTTTGTTCCAACATCTTATTTTGTCATCTTAAAAAATGTGAAATGGAATATTTTACGACATTAAGGCACTATATTAAATGTAAGACTTTGCTTGTGTACAGCTATTTTTGAAAAACCCATAGTTTACCTCTTTTGCAATTACCGATTCTGTTTTTTATAATGTTGTCATCTTTAAATTTTTACTAATAATTCTAAGTGAAGAAAATTAGCTGTATTATCTATTACCTCTCATTACCTCCATCTTAAGAAATTGAATTAATACTTGATGCTGATTTATAATGGACTGATTCATTACAGGAAGAGTTGCTGGTTCGTTATTTCATCAGCAAACCTCCTCCAGTGAAAACATTCATGCTTTCAGGAGGATTAATCCAAAAGCAGTTTTACATATGTTGCGTTTCAAGAAGGAGGCTGAAATATTTAACAACACCAGGAGCTTTATTATAGGAGCTGTTCACGCTGCAGACAGTAAGGTTAGACTGAACTATTTCCTGCCCAGTGACTGCTGATGATGTCACAAGAATAAACTTTTAAAGTGACAGTCCACCATATTTAAGAAAACACAATGTATTTTACTGCAAATGGACAATAATACTTTATCAATCATTAGGGTAGAAGTCATGATTTGGAGATGCCAGTGTTGGACTGGGGTGTACAAAGTTAAAAATCACACAACACCAGGTTATAGTCCAACAGGTTTATTTGGAAGCACTAGCTTTTGGAGTGCTGCTCCTTCATCAAGAGGTTGACAACCACCTGATGAAGGAGCGTTGCTCCAAAAGCTAGTGCTTCCAGTTAAACCTGTTGGACTATAACCTGGTGTTGTGTGATTTTTAACTAGGGTAGAAGTAACTATTAACTGAGGTTATTTGATAAGAAGAGAATGTGCAATTGGTCTAACTTAAGCGAGTCTTTGATCCCTGAACTCACCATTAGCCTGGTAAATACAACATACCATGGGCAGTTTCGGTCTGCATGGTTTTTAATGTATTTTATATACCTTGCTGATTTGCAATTTTAGGTGTTTCATTCCTTTCAAATTGATTGGACTTCTACTTTTTAGTCTGTGTAATGCTTACTGATAATGACAATCTTGGAATCTTGGAATCTTCATGTTTATTTAGTCTTTGTTTTCACTAATGCCATTTCTTGATAAAAGTACTTTCCCTGTTCAGTAGCTTCTAAAGAATGAACAAGAACTACATGTTAATATGTCCCTTTCTTTGTTACACAGCTTGGGCTTTACACTTTATTCAGAAAAACAACAGTGGTAAGTTTTGAAATTACATCCTGTCCAAATCAGTTCTAATGTGTTACATTCTAAACAATTTGAAGTGTTTGCATCAATCAAACTGTTGAGGAGAAAGTAAAATAACTGTATGGCAAAGAACACAAGGTACTTCGTGTGAATACATTGAGGTCCTTTTAGCATATTCAATTTGCAAAAGGTGAACAGGTAGAATAAAGATCAAAGCTAGACATTTGTAAGGCAGTACAAAGAAATTCAGTGACTTGTTTGTCAGACCAAGCAAGTCATTTAATCAAAACGGTTTTTTAAATGAAATGAACTATATTATAAAAGTAGATAAGAACGGAAATCACTTACTTTGAGAGAACTGCGCCAGATTGCAGAACAAGAATCCCAGTTAGAAAATAATACCTTTTACTGTGCAGTACTTTTACTATGTAAAACAATTGACTAATATGTAGAATGTGTTTGAGAGTATTTTGATGTCAAGAAATCAGAAACAAGAGGATGCAGTGTAGAAACAGTTACTAATTATAAAGCGAGAGGATGGAAAGGATATTTTTCATCAAGTTATTAAGAAACAGGTTCCCAACTATTTAGGCATTGAAGCCCAGTCAATTTTGGGAAGAATTAATATTTGAGGGAGAATCTTGAAGATTATTGAATGGCAAAAAATATTAGACTTGCTAGATAATTAAATTTTATCTGTTGTCCGAGTCATTGAGATGTACAGCGTGGAAACAGTCCCTTCAGTCCTACTCGTCCATGCCAACTAGATATCCCAACCCAATTTAGTCCCATCTGCCAGCACCTGGCCCATATCCCTCCAAACCCTTGATACTCATACTGACTAATTGAAGAAGAACAAGTATCAGTGATTTGAGGAAATCAAAAAGTAAATCAAAGGAAGAGTTAATTAAATTTAATGCAGAAAAAAAGATTATGGTGAAAATAATGAGACTGACAGCAGACAAATCTCTAGGATCTCAGATTTTTATCCCAGGACATTAAAATAAATTTGATTAGATTTAGATTACATTACAGTGTGGAAACAGGCCCTTCGGCCCAACAAGTCCACACCGACCCGCCGAAGCGCAACCCACCCATACCCCTACCCCTACATTTACATTTTACCCCTTACCTAACACTACAGGCAATTTAGTATGGCCAATTCACCTGACCAGCACATCTTTGGACTGTGGGAGGAAACCGGAGCACCCGGAGGAAAGACACGGGGAGAGCGTGCAAACTCCACACAGTCAGTCGCCTGAGGCGGAAATTGAACCCGGGTCTCTGGCGCCGTGAGGCAGCAGTGCTAACCACTGTGCCACCATGCCGCCCACAAATAATCAAGTGAAACATTAAATTGGTGAGGAAAATTTTAGAAGCTTTCATCATGATCTTTCAAAATTCACTAGATTCTGGAATTCTTTCCTTAGATTTAAAACTTGAATGTTTCACTTGATTATTTAGGAAGAGTGAGAAAGAGAACCCAGAAATTTTATACCTATGAATCTAACATCAGTCTTGGGGAAGTTACTGAATCTCTCGTTAGGAAGAGAGCGTCATGCCCAGTTAGCCGAATTGAATTTACTAAGGCTTCACACTTGAGACTGAGAGGGCAAATGGAAACGTGTGGAATTGGAGGCAACATTTTGACATGATTCATGAATGTTTTTCAGAGATATAGTAGTGACACATCTGTAAATTTTGGTAAATAAAGTTTCACATGGGGGAATGCAAGGATAATTATATTGGACCTGAGGAAAGTAAATCAGTATTCTTCAACAGGTGAAAAGGTAGGAACCAGGGAGTTGAGAGATTTAGTTAAGGGTACATGTACAGAAATCACTTTTTAAAAAAAACGTAATGAGCATTTTTTTTAAAGAAATGTAAAATGCCTTAGAGAATTTGAGCCCTTACCTCGAGATCAGGAATAGAGTGGTGGTGGTGGTATTTATGAAACGGTTGTTAAAAGACATGGTTAGACTGTATTTAGACTGTTTTGTTTGATTCAGGGCATCACATCTCAGGAAGGATATATTGAAGAAAAACAGAAATCGAAAAATAAATCAGAAGAAGAGTTAATTAGATTTACTGCAAAGAAAAATGATGACACTGAGACTGGAGGGACTGTTATTCACCTTAATGATATCAAGCAAAAATGATTAAATTTAGGAGGGTTTGTTGCAGGGTCTAGGCTTTTGTTTATTCAAGTATAGGGAATTAAGTGATGACATAATGAGCTGGCTAAGATCATTAATGAATTTGATAGGATAGATATTGGGCAACTATTTCTCTAATAGAGTCCAGATCAAGGGGATATAACCTTGGAATTACAACTGGAATATTATGGTGCAGTGGCAGTTAACCTGATAATTTGAGTTCAAGTTCCACCTCCCTCAGAGGAATACATAGGATCAGAGAGGTCTACAGCACTGAAAAAGGATCATTGCATCCGTCAAAAGCAACCACCTATCTAATCTCATTGAATGTTTTCAACATCTGAACAGGTTGGTGAAAAATAATCAAGATGAGGGCTAGATTCTTTAGGGGTAATGTCCCAAAGAACTACTTCACACAAAATTCATGGAATTCTGGAAAGCTTTCTTACAAAAAGCTGCTGAGGCTAGGCCTTTTGAAAATTCAAAAACTAACATTGCTGTATTTTTGTTAAGCAAGAGTATTAAAGTTAAGATTCAGCTTAAATGACAAAGCAAACTGAATTACTTTGTCATGTTTCTAAATTGCCTTACAACATGGAAAAATTCAAGGAAATTATATTTGGGTAATTGGTTTCCATCATGAAAATAGTAGGTGAAATATGACAAATAGTTTATTTTTGAACTGAACTCTCTTTTGGTAATTTCTGGATAAGCATTGTAATTGAAAGCATTATAGTAATTTGCAAAATATGTATTGACAGGTATTTGTGCTGTGATAAGGAAGAAGCCTATGTGGAATGGTTAGCTAGTTTGCTTAATGCACAGGTAGGAAGTCCTATTTAATTTTACTAACCTTTCTGAATTATTTACCAATCTATTATTTTTGTGTTAGCATTGTTAAATTCTTGTACTACTTGAAAATGCACTGATATGAAAATAAAGCCTTATTAATATTGTTTATTAATGCTGTAGGAATAAAATTCAGCAACATAGCTCCAATAGTTCATTATGTAAGTAACTTTGCAAAAAATCTATTAAAGCAAAATTTGTAAATGTTGTCATTCTTACCTCATGATGTGTTAGAATTATTAATAGCAACTCAGGAATGCGTAGCACCTGTTGTCACTTCAGAGTTATATTCTACTTTGAGCTTGGGCGAAAAGATGAATTGACCATTATTTATCATGAGGGCAGTGTAATCTTTTAAAAATCATTATGTTTGCTTGAATATTAGTATAGGTTTTTGAAAAATTATTCTTCTCCGGAATGACCCCTAGAATTAAATAATTGACAAAGATGCAATACAGGGCATTCTGGTATCATGCGACAGTGACATTCCTCTGCAGTCTTGCATTATGATTTGATTAGATTCCCTACAGTATAGAACAGGCCTTTCAGCCCAACAAGTCCACACTTCTGAAGAATAACCCACCCAGACCCATTCCCCTACCCTATATTTACTCCTGGCTAATGCATGGTTTATAGAAAACCATGTTGTGGAAAACCGCTATAGAAAATCGTGCTGTAGAAGATCGCTACACCCTTTCAGTAAAATGTTTGCATTATCCAAACAGCGTCCACAATCTATTAATAACATTATAGCCAATTGGCATTGATGAAATGCATATTATACCCAAAAAACCTGCATGTTCTTCTTTTTAGTCATTTCGAGCTTTGTTCCAGTAAATGAAAACACAATATCTTTTCAAGTATGCATGCATAGAGCAACTGGTTTTAGCAAGAAAATTTCCAAGAAAAATATAAAACTTCCTCGTAGTTTTGGTTTTAAATCTTCCATCATTTTCTAAATGATTACCTTAAGTGGATTGTATATTCTATAGTTTCTATAGAAACAGGCATTAAAATCCTGAGAAGATCTGTCAAAAACGACAGAAGGTTTTTACCACAGCTGGATAATTTCAGAGATTATAGACAAATTTTGAAGGACACTACTTTAAAAAAAATGATTCTCACCTTATTGACATGTTCAGAGCATATTTATTCCTACAAAATGAAAATTGTGCTGAAGATGCATGTTTTCTTTTAGTTTGTCTCTAAAACAGTCTGAGATGAAAGAAAGGAGTACAGACTAAGGTTGTAAAGGTCTCATATAAAGAGTTATCGAGAGAATTGATAGTCTAGTAAAAAAGGAAGATGCTAAACCTTTGAGGGAAGGTTGGGAGATGTGGCTAAAAGTGATGTATTTTGAGAAGGCTTTGGAGGAAAGTAAGCAAGCCAAGAATACCGAGTATTGGAAGAAATCAAGGAGGACTTTAGTAGCAATAAGACCGGGATAAGCAATGTTGTGGCAATGGACCTAATGTGTGTATTTTGAGGGTTGGATTTGCAATTTGATGCCCAGATCTACGTCAGACAGGTCCTGAGATTTGTGTTTCACATGATTCAGCCTTTGTTTGAAGCCTAGGCAGGGAAAATAGAGTTAATAGCAAGAGTTCAGAGTTGTTGATAAACAGCATTGAATTTAGTCCTTCCAATACTTAATGTAGAGAATTCTGGTTTGTCCAGACTTCATTATCAAATACGACTTTTCCTTGGAGCAAAGGATGGTTGCGGTATCGATGGAAAACCAAGAAAGATAAACTGTATGGCATTAGTATTCATAAGAAATCTAATTCTTTCTACTGATACTGTTACTGAAGGGCATCATATAAACAAGGGGCAGTCGATCAATCTTTGGAGAAATTCTGGAATCTGGGTGAGAAAATATTGTTTTGAGACAGGTCAGTTTCACTTACATGAGCCATACAGGAAAACTGTTGGACAATAATGACGTAACTAACCATATTCAATGTTAGAGCTGTCAAGGATTAACGGGAGTTATCACAGAAATTGTCCACTGATTATTTTGACCATGACATTCAGTACTCTGAGTCAGGTGAAAAATTAACTGCACAGGGAATTGACATGCACATGAATTGTTACACATTGTTTCAAAAACGAAATGATTGGATAACTTCACCCTTAAATGGAATTTTGTACTGTGATTAAAAACTGGTATGTATATGATTAGATTACCTACAGTAGGGAAACAGGCCCTTCGGCCCAACAAGTCCACACCAACCCTCTGAGGAGTAACCCACCCAGACCCATTCTCCTACCCTATATTTACCCTTGACTAATGCACCTAACACTGTGGGTAATTTAGCATGACCAATTCACCTGGCCTGCGCATCTTTGGACTGTGGGAGGAAGCCCGAGCATTGGAGGAAACCCACGCAGACACGGGGAGAATGTGCAAACTCCACACAGACAGACAGTCACCCGAGGTGGGAATTGGACCCAGGTCCCAGTGTTGGACTGGGGTGTACAAAAGTAAAAATCACACAACACCAGGTTATAGTCTAACAGGTTTAATTGGAAGCACTAGCTTTCAGAGCATCGCCCCTTCATCAGGTGGTTGTCCTGTAACTGTGTTATTAAACAAAAAATGGGTTGGCTCTTTAGGACAGAGATGAGGAGATGTTTTTTTTCCCTTTGAGTCTTTGGATATCTGTTCCTCAAAAGGTGGGAAAGGCAGAGTCTTTGAATATTTTTAAGGCAGAATTAGATAGATTCCTGATCAAACAAGGTAGTGAAAGGTTATCAGGATAGGTGGGTATCTGAAGTAATCAGATTAGCCATGATGTGGTTGAATAGTGGAGCATACAGAGCAGTAGTAGAACGGCTTGAGAGGCCTACCTCTGCTTCTAATGTGTATGTTCCAATAATAACAAAACATTAGCTCACTGATGGAATTTAATGTTAATTTTGCGCCTGCAAAATCTTGTTCTCCACAATTTGTTGTAAGGAAATTAAATTTGTCATGTACATGTTCTGATTTAGATCTGAAATAAATGGGCATTAGCTGTTAGTTCCTGACTTTGTCATTTTGTCTATACCAAGATATAAACAGTCTTAGTGAAGTTGTCTTTCAGTGATGGAAAACTGTGCTTGCTTTGTTTAGCATGAAGGTGACCTTTGGCGACTAGATGGAAAATTGCACGTTTCATCAGCAATGTTGAATGCAAAACTCAGCAACATGGGTTTAATGCCAGGTCAGAAGAAGATTGATGGCAGAAAAATGGAACAAACGCATGTAAGTTGTTCGCCATCGCTGATTCCACTTGTCAATGTTCACAAACAGCTACAATTATATTACTATTTGTATTAATGCGCAGTTATCGTGCATGTACATGGTGTGGAAATGTAGCATTGTATGTCAGGAATTAATTCCTGACCTGAAAAACAGAGTAGAAATATCAGTGCAAGGCATCTCTCATGACTGGAGTTTAATTTCCACTGTGGCATAGTATGAATTGTTGACCATCGGTCAGGTTTAATGCCCAGATGGTCCACTGTGTTTCCTGGGTATTTCCCAAGTTTCAATTTTTTTAAATGGCACGTTTGTATATTAGGTAAGCAAGAAGGTTTATATTCATTTTTCTTGTACATTGGTGCATTAAATTGTTTCTCAATACTATTTTGTACCACAAGGCCAGTCTTGAATATTGCAGCAGCTACAGATTAATGATGTTTCAAATGTTAGCAAATTAGTTTAGGAATAGTGAGGTGGCCTGGTTAGGGAGGATTGCCGTATTCCGGTAAGTTTATTTTATGAAATGACTTATTGGTTACAGATCCACAAACTGTTTCATTAAGGACTGAATGGTAGATGCGATGAAAGCCTGTTTTTACAGAATGCAGCCAGTACTGATGCAAGCTAATTTTGCTCCATGCACAGTGTCCTTTATTTGCATAATAAGCACTGCACTGCAACTTGTAATGAGAAAGCATAGAGACTTTGAAGGTTATTTGGTACCTGAGAAGCAGGCATTGTGGTTGGATTTCTAGATCAAAATGTCTTATTTGGTCAGAATAAGTGCAACTTCCGACTGACCTCTGCAATCACATCCAAAGCAAAGGAAAATCAAGTCTGGCCCGTGATTAATCTTATTGATCAAAATGCAATTGATCTTAAAATAGTCAGCATTTACTTCTGCTGGCCTTTAAAGAACAACACATCTGCAATGCAGCAACAGCTAATAAATTGCCCACAGTGTCTCATTCTCGAGTAGTATGTTCTACGCTTATGAAAATAGAACATGTTCTATGAGTAATGCTGTATGAGATCAACCAATCTAAATATCTGTAATACTGACTGTGAACTATTTTGTTGCGATACAATTTAAGCGACCAATTCGCTGACATTTAAAACATCATTAATCTGTAACCAATGCAATATTCAAGATTAGTCTTGCAACACAGTGCAGTGTTGGGAAACAAGTTAATGCACCAATATGAGGATAATGAAGAGAAAACACCTTTCCCACCTGATATACAAATGTGCCATTTATGAAAATAAAATAAATTAGAAAATATCAAGGAAAGCTAAGGCACTATCTTAACATTATAAATCACCAATTTGACAATGACCAGTGATCCATACTTTGCCACAATGAGAATGAAACTCTTGTGGTATGAGGTGTCTTGCATTGATATTTCTACTAGGGATTCAGGTCAGGAACAAATTCCTGAGGTATAATGCTACTTTTCTGTACCATGTGCACGCAAGGTCGCTTTGCATCAATAGGAAGTAGCAGTATAACTGCAGCCATTTGTGAATTTCTAGGCCTAATGTTATTGAGGAGATGTTTCTGTTGGTTGCAAATGAACAGGCTTCTTTGTCCTTATTCCATACTTTACTGTGACACAAAATTTTCACATAGTAAATTAGTGTGCCCCATATTTAAAGTATGCGCAACACACCAAGGCACATTTCGACATTGGCTCGCCCACTCCATCAAGAAATCTCAAGTGAGCATTGTAAGATGCTGTTTACAAGTGAAACAACATACATTGAAAATCATCCTCACCTTTTTGCAGATCAACAGAAAGCGAGAGAGAGAGATATGTATGAGATAGGAGAGTGGCTACATTGCAAGAAGTCAATCAGTCCAGTATTCTCAGTATAAACTGATTAAGAAACTTATGCAATTAATGAGCACAAGCAGGACAAAAACGTAATTACTGTTTTACATTTGTGTGCTATTTGCATTATAATTGTTTTTGACCTGTTTTGCATTCCCTGCTAGTTTTTGTTGGCAGGGAAAAGTTTAAATTGGCGGGGGTGGGGAGGAGGGGGGGTTATTGTTTCTGAGAGGTGGAATTGCTGTTTAAGGTCACCGGTAAAACTTACTTGTCAAAACAAAGGTGCCCTTCAGAGGGAATAGAACACCAATGCAGAGAATGCAAAGAACTGATACAAAACCTGTGTAAAACACCGACATGCATTCAGCCTAAATTTATGCTCAGTTCCAACCCTGACACTTCAGGAAGGCTGTCATGGCCTAGACGCAGTGGAGATTTACTTGAATGGTACCAGGGACTAGGAACTCCAGTCAGGTGGGCACACTGGAAACATTGGAAATGTTTTCTTCCAAGCAGAAATTCAGAGTAGGTTTCCCAGCGATGTTATAATTCATGAACGTTTTTCATGAATCTTTCTTAAATAATTCTTCCGAGCTTGCATCCCATCACCAGTCATCTTTTATTGTTAAATGCATAGTCTTTGACAATAGCACTGCCTCTCACTGAGTCAGACATTCAGGGTCCCAGTATTCCTGACATTCATCCTTTTATGTCAGCCCGGTCTCCCTGATTGGGGCTGTTAATCTTGTCCAAGCAGGGAATTGATATTTAAGATGTCCAGCTGGCTGATCTCATTAAAGTTACTATAGTTTCCAATGGCAAGACGGTCATTATCTAGTGGACAGATGTCAAGTGATTAGCAAAATACCCAGAACTGACATGAGGAAATGTTTTTAAGACAATGAGTGGTTATAATCTGGAACTTACTTAATGAAAGGGTGGTAGAAGTTGTAACACTCAAAAGAGAACTACATAAACACTTGAAGGGAAAGAAGTTGCACAACTGTGGGGAAGAGCAGGGGATTGTCATTGCTCTGCGTAAATAAAATGAATATTTAATATGTTGCTATATCCTAGTTTTACAGCAAGCAATATTATGGTTTCTTTAAGTTGGAGAAGTTGTGTTTCGTAAGCATATTAAATTTCCCCCTTTCAGCATTTAAATTCTTATTGCAGGACTGCAGCAAATTGAAGCTGAACGATGCCCTTCATCAAACATTTCGTGAGGGTACTCAGGGGCGACCTCATCACTTGGCTGCCTGCCAACTTCACTCAGAGGTTCTGCCTGCAAATGGACAGGAGCCAAATAGATCCACTTTACGCCCAGGTCAAATCAATGTAACACAAAACAACACAAAATTAAAACGTAATCAAGGACTGCAGACTTCAGGTCAAACAGAAGGCACTCTTTCTAAAATGGTTTTTGGAACTGATGCAAAACTGCATTCAGAACTCATGCAGGAGCTGAACACTGTCTTTCTGAAAAGTAATCCATTGGTTAAGAATGAATAAACTATGTCAACACCTGTAAAATATATGGACAGCTACGTCCTTTATAATGAACAAATCATACATCATAAAATGAAGATATTTTGCTTCATAAGAATTCACAATTAACAGGTTCACTTCATTCAGCAACTTACATCATTCCATTGTTAATGTATGTTATGAAGCAATAGCTATCAATTCAAATTATCTGATTTTAGAAACAACATTGAACCATATTAAATACTCAAAAGTAGAATCCTGACCATACACATACAATACTTTATGGGCTATCTTTGAGGCTTGTCATGTATCAAAGTTGAATTACATGGTGCTTATAACTAAATTGGCTGTGACTTCTCAAGCTATTTGGGAAGAATTGTTGCAATGCAGCCTGCATATCAAGTGCAGATATTCATAACCAATGAATAACCATTAGTTTGCTTGGAGTTATCATTGATAATCAACTGTGATGTTTATCTTCTTTATCAGGTTAACATGGGACTGGAAAGATTATCTCCCTATTGTCCAATCACATATTTCAATCAAGTTCCTGTAAAAGAATATTCCAGATTTAATTTGTCCTACAGTGACATAATCCTCAAGTATCCATTTTCAAGACACATGATATCTATTTCTTAGAAAACAATCAAACATGCACAGCCCTGTGCCTAAGTGACTGGTCTCCAAAATTACCCAATTCACTGAAAACATGTCAATTTGGCGTTTATACACTAGAAAGATTAAATGAAGTACAGAAAAAGGAATTTTATACTTTTATAAAATTTGCATTTATAACTTGTTTTTCCGTTGTTGCACTTACCGTCATTGATTAGCTTATATATTTTTAACTTGCCATAATATTGGCTGTATTCGAAACTACAGCATACTAAATCAGCCAATGATTTGGACAGTGTGCGGGCTGATGTGACAAAGATTCACTGTAGTATTTCCTTATTTTTTAAAATTATTTTCTTTTTGTGCTTTGCCTAAAGACAGCCCCCTGGCTTGTGGTCTACTCTAACTTCATCCTGAGCTGTTTCTCTGTCAGATTGTGTTAGTGACAGTTTGCCTTTGCCTTGCACTCTCTGAGGCAGGACAAGGAGGTGAGTTCTGGGTCTACCTCAGCTAAAGTGGGAATTGAATCTATGCTGTTGGTGTTATTCTGAACCACACATTGGTAACCTAGCCAACTGTGATAACTAGCCCCTTAGTTCATCAGGTTCACAACATTTTGAAAAGAAATGCAATTTGTTATTCAAGCAAATTGGCAGCACAATAGATGCTCTCGGATCCTTGCCTTCAATCTGAAGAGTGCTTGCTTTTATAGCTCTCTTGTTTGCAGCTGATTTACTCAGTATAGAATTTACTAGATTAATCAATTAAGATAGAAAGAGATGCATTTATATTGCATCTTTCATGATCGCAGGTCACCCCAAAGTGCCAATGAAGTGCTTTTGTAGTGTAAATTAAGCAAATAGCAAGTCTGAAATCCAAATACTTGGTGGCTATTATATCTCCATATATGAAACTGTTTATATTTTGCTTTTTTAACACTAACAAAAGGAATCTTATAGAACTGTAAACTATGCCATACTTTGAAAGAATGACTATTGATTTTTTGCTAGTCTCTCTGATAAAATGCACATAAATACCTTTTGAATATTGTCTTATGAAGGCCCCAGATTAAAAAAAAGCAGTTAAATATCTCCTTTGCTTCAACCAGATCCTACAAGAAGTGATATGGTTAATTGGTCTTTAGTTCCTTCTAGGTGCAAGTTGCAAGCAACATTTTCCCGGATTCATTGGGCGACCAAGCTGAGAATCAGAAAGTGGCATGTTGGAAGGTATTCTTTAGAGGATTGAGTTAAGGTGTACTTTTGGGTATAGTTTTTAGAAAGGGTCTCATTGTGCATTTAGACTGCCTAATACCTGATGTGGGATTGGTTAAAATCCCTCTCTAACTGAGCCCATGAAAATTCAGTAAAATCTAAAAGCTTCCATCAAACAATAATTTTAATAACTGTGTACATCTGCTTTCCTGGAATCAGCCACAATATAAACATCTGTCGATTTGAAATGATTCCAAGTTGCAGGTGATGCATGTTTGGGATTTTTGAGGATGTTATATGCTTCATATATTAGGTGCCTCAAAATATTTCAAAAGTCCTTTATGCTCAATGAGGTAGTAACCGGTGACTGTGCACATGAGGCAATAATTTTAGGAATATCAAAATGGCACAATCAATGACTAGGTGAATGACTCTTTAATCTCTGTTTCTCCTTGATATTATTAATTGAAGGATGGATTGTCGCTAGGTTACCAGGAAATTATCTGTCCATCTTCCAATAATACCTTTGGATCCTTAGTATCTACTAAATTATTGGGAAGAGAAATGATCAGGGCTTTTAAAAAACTTCATACACAAGATGTGGGTGTCACTGGCTGAGCCCGAATGTATTATCCACCTCTAGTTGCTCTGGAGAAGGTGATTAGGAGAAAGTGAGGACTGCAGATGCTGGAGATCAGAGCTGAAAAATGTGTTGCTGGAAAAGCGCAGCAGGTCAGGCAGCATCCAAGGAGCAGGAGAATCGACGTTTCGGGCATAAGCCCTTCTTCAGGAATCAGGAATTCTTCAGGAATCCAGTGGAGAAAGTGATGCTGAGCTGTCTTCTTGAAATCTGCATTCCATCTGGTCTAATATCATAATATCATCAGAAATGGAGTTTAAGGCTTTTGGCCCAGTGATACTGAAGAAATGTTTATTTATTTCCAAGCCTGGATGCCAAGTGGCTCGGAGGGGAATTTGCAGGTGGTGGTATTTCCCCAAAATCTGCTGCCCTAAACTTCTACATGGAAGTGGTTGTGGAGTTGAAAGGAGCTATCTAAGGAGCCTTAGTGAATTTGTGCAGTGCATCTTGTAGATAGTACACACTGCTGCTACTGAGCATTGATAACAGAGAGACTGAATGTATGTGGTTGTGGTGTCTGTCAACCAGACTGCTGTGTCCTGCATGGTATAAGGCTTCTTGAGTACTGTTGGAGTTGTACTCATCCAGGCAATTGGCAAGTATTTATCACAGTCCTGACTTGTGCCGTGTACATGGTACTTTAGGGAGTGAGGAGTTGGGTTACTCGCTGTCACATTTGTAGCCTTTGACTTGCTCTCGTGGTCACAGTATTTATGTAGCTAATCCAGTTCAGTTTCTCACCATTGGTAAATGTCCTTGATATTGACAGTGTGGAATTCAGTGGTGATAATGCTATTGAATGGCATAGGGTAATAGTTAAATTCTCTTCTTTATGGGAAATGATCATTGTCTGGACTTTGTATATTTGTATGCCATGAGTGCTACTTGCCATTTGTCAGCCCAAACCTGGATATTGCCCAGACCATGTTGTAATTGAGGAGTCCAAAATGATGCTGAACACTGTGCAGTCATCGGTGAATATGCCAGTTCTGACCTTATGATGGAGGGAAGGTCAATGATGGTTCAGTTGAAGATAGTTGAGCCTAGGACACTACCCTGAAGAATTCCTGCAGTGATGTCCTGGAGCTGAGATGACTGGCCTCCAACAACTACAACCAACTTCCTATGTGTCAGGGAAAACTCCAACCAGTAGAAAGATTGCCCCTGATACCCATCGACTCCAGTTTTGCTGGGCTTTTTTGCTTGGTCGAGTGCAGCCTTCATGTCTGGGGCTGTCATTCTCACCTCACCTCTGGAATTCAAATTTACTGTCCATCTTTGAACCAAGGCTATAATGAGGTCAGGAGCTGAGTGGTCCTGGCGGAACCTAAACTCAGCGTCACTGAGCAGATTACTGCTGAACAAGTGCCGCTTGAGAGCACTGTTGATGACACCTTCCATTACTTTACTGACGTTCGAGAGTAGACTGATGGGACAGTAATTGTGGAAATTGGATTTCTCCTGCTTTTTCTGTACCAGATATATCTGGGAACTTTTCTACACAGTCACGTCGACATCAGTGTTGTAACAGTTCTGCAACAATTTGCAAGTGGCACAGCAAGTTCTGGAACACATGTCCCCAGTACTATTGCCAGAAAGTTTTCAGTGCCCTACATTTATCCAAGGCCTCCAACTGTCTCGTGTTAACATGTAAAGTGAATCGAATTTGATAAAGATCAGCATGCTGAGGAGGCCGCAATGAATCATCTACTCAGCACTTCTGTCTGTAGACTGCTCTGAATTCTTTGCTGTGATGTGTGATGGACATTGTTCAGAATAGGGATGTTATTGAACCCGGGTCTACAGGCGCTGTGAGGCAGCAGTGCTAACCACTGGGCCACCGTGCCGTGCCGTGTGGTGCCTCATTTTCTTGTAGTAAGTTGTTTCATTGTCTATCACCATTTCCAATTAAATATGGCAAGACTGCAAGGCTTAGGTCTGATCTGCTGGTTGTAGAATCACTGTTGCTGTTGCTTGTGCTGTTTGGCATGGAAGTTGTCCTGTTTTGTATCGTTACCAGGCTAATACCTTACTTTTTTGTTTGTTGTTTCTGCCATGCATTCCTGAATTGAGCCAGAGTTGATCCCTTGACTTGATGGTAATGGTAGAGTAGGGGATATGCTGGTTGTTGAGGTTGCAGATTGTGTTGGAGTATAATTCTGCTGCTGTTGATGATCCGTAGAACCTTGAAGACTGGATGCCCATTCTTGAGGTGCGAGATTTATTCATGATGATGGTTCGTTTTTCTTAACATGAAGGTGTGACTTCATCTCCTCAAGGACAATGCAGTGGTCTCTCTTTCCAACACTGTCATGAACTGACGTACCTGCGGCAGACAGATTGGTAGCGATGAGATCAGTTATACTTTCCCCTCTTGTTAACAGCTCTTTTGAAAAATGGCATCTCCAAAATTGTTGCCCACTGTCATGGGCTGTCCCCTTAGATTATGTCAAGCTCCTAGAGTGCAACAAAAGTCTGTGGCTTTGCAGGTATGATTCCTGTCTATAGTGAACCCTTTAAGATTGTGTGTTTAGCGTTTGAGTCCCAGGATTGATCAGCTGAAATAGGCAAATTTTCCCCAAAATTTATATACATTGTTTTATCATATACGCCTGGAGAATTTTTCCAAGCCCATTGTCATTAGTGCAGCATACTGTTAGTCCATTGGATAGAATTGCCTCACTGAACTTCCATCCAGGTTCTTCTCAAACATGGTTCTTGAATGATCTTTTTCAGTCATTTACACCATTTTGATATTTTAAAGCTGTATGAATGTAAGATGAAGTCAGTCCATTGTTGCATCAGTGTAGAGAATGGTACAGTTTGAACCTTGATATGCTAAATTATGACAGTACCTTGTGAAAACATTGCTATGTCACTGTATTTGTAGAGTACTGTAGAGTTGACAGATCAAAATCATTTGAGATTTGTAACACAGATGCTCTGTTATAAAAATGTAGCGTGGTCTGAAGTGCTTTCACAATACCTCCTGTGGTTTCACCCCTTAACTGGAAGGGAAATAAACCTCGAGTTCAGCAGTTTCTACTCTGGCTGATCAACACTGACAGTTGAAGACAAAGTCATGAATTGCATATATAGTAATCAGTTATTGCTTGGACCGAGAGAGAAAAAGAGGCAGTTAGGCATTTCAATCTCATGAATTTAACATTATGTTGTAAATAATACAACAGCCCCGACAAGCAGAAGTTGAACTGCCTTTCAGAATCTCAAACTGACTGTGACCAAAGTTCTGATTGGTGTCATTGAATCAACATTTGGCAGCATGGATCTCACTTCTGTTCAGATAATAGTTTTGTATATCTTCAGAGGTTTGGCATCCTTTTAGCTGCTTCTAATTATGATTTGCCAAACAAAACTAATGATTAATTGCTACCTGTCACAGAATATAAAAGTTTTGTATTCCTATTTATTCCAAAATGTTCCTATTCCAGAGGAGCTAACTGCAACTTAGATTTCACTTTCTATTGACACTTGGATAGAATTTCTCCATGAGAGTTCCTTGATATTCCAGCATGAATTAGTTTGAAGTTGTTGAAGCCCCCTGTGAAATGATATTAAAAACCAGTCTGTTTTTTTTTACCTCAGTATTTCTATTAAAATTTTGGACGGAGGTCAGAAAAGCACCTGTATAGTTGCTAACTGTTCAGATTGTAAACATTAAGAAATTCCAACTCTGAACTGCACCGTGGTAGAAAGAGACAAGAGAGTTAATTAACACTTGACTTCAGGTTATACATTTTAAACAGTGTACCTGAGAGGAAATGAACAAACGGCAAAAGAGACCAATTAGCCCATTTTGCCAATACCAACTTGGAATTTCACAAATTTCACTTGGAATTGAATTTTGGGCTTTTAGTTGAGCGATATTTAGTGATACTATTTTGAAAATGTTAGGAAATTTTTCAGGGCTAAAGTGTTGGCAAAGTTGTAATTGTTAGTCAATCTGTTGTTTTACAACCCATTACATATCATTCAACAAGTTTTAACTTTTTCAAGAGTTTTTACTGAGATTGATAGTGTGAAAAGTGAATGTTCAAACCAAATCAGATAACTTGAACAGTGCCCCCTGGGAGCTGTGGCAACTCACTGACATAAGCTTTGCGCTTTTGTACTTAACAGGCATGAGGTATTGCTGTTGATTTCACATTTGTAATGATAGGGAGCACTTATAATTTCATTGTCATTATGACAGTAAAATCCTGGGCAAATGGTATTAGCGATATGGTTCAATTGTGAATTACTTATGAGGCTTGAGGGTTTAATCTAACGTTTTTGTTTACAATAGTTTGAGACACCTCAGTTAACAATTAATGTAACATTGTGATTAATTATGACTTAGTTTTGACTTCTGTGAACATTGAAAATTAACAACAGGAATTGATTGATTCTTTAGTTGTGCAACAGTATGAGGGATATCAGTGGGTTGAGACTATTTCTAAGGAATGTATCAATTCAAAAATTTTGTGCAAAATATAGCGGACCTTTTATATGGGTAATAGGATCCTTGAGACTTTTTTTAGTGGAACATAGGCTAGTTAACTTTAGATATTATATAATGCAGATTTTCTGTTACCATGATGCAAATGTAAATTATGCAGCTGTCATTGGTAATATTAATGTAAACAACACTTCTTTTGTAACGGCTAATTTAGCAGCAATTTGTCTACTTTGTCAAGATGGATAATGATAGAAAAATAGAAGTGCACATTCTATTTCTGTAAATATCTGCTCTTTGAAATTATACATTTATTATGAGCAGTCAAACTGCCACAAATCTTGTAAAATAAATAGCTTTGTAATTGTAACAAATGACACTTGTAATTAAGGTCTGTTTTTGGCTCCTTCAACAGCTGATGCATTTCAGCTGAATAAATACAGTTGTTGATCATGAAGTTTCTTCAGCAGTATGAATAATGGTGTGGTTAGTTACTTATGAATGCTTATATCACATTTTGATTATTGCTCGTCATCATATTCGTGAGCATCTTTCTTGCATCTTGATTCATATTTATATTTAATATGATGCAGAGAAATGTACAGAACACTGTTTCTTGAACTGACCTTGCTATGGGAAAGTTGCTTGCTAAAGTAGAAGATTTCTCCCAGTGAAAATTGAATCTGCTTTTAAGCACTTGATAAAATTTGGTTCAATTATTAGAAATGTATCCTCAGTCAGAGGTGGTTGGTTCATGCCCTGGTAAAGGACTTGAGTACAAAATCTGATCTGATACTCTGCTTCTGGGATCATTGTTTTGTTGGAGTTCTTGCCTTTACTTGAAATGTTATATTGGCTTCCTGTTCAAGTAAGAGACCCCAGGAATGCTAGAGGAACAGTGAGTTCGGCTTGGTCAGGATTTCTCTCTCAGCTATCATCACAGAACAAAATAATTAGTTATTTATTCAATGACTGTTCACTGGGATCTTGCTCTGCACGTACCTGTCAACCACTTTCACCTGTTCCAAACTGGGGTTACCCAACATTTATAGTATCAGAGCGTTGACTGCATGCTTACTCAAAGTTAGTCCAACTAGAAATGCAAACTCACATCAACAAAGAAGCTAATTTGTCTATATACGGAAAAGCGATCACTACCCACATACAAAACTCAAGATTGCCCCATCTTCCCCAAAAAAGGCGAGCCTTTAAGAAAAGAACATTACATTGGCAAAGAATGTTTAAGACTGACTGTGTGGTAGGACTCGATATTAAAGAAAATGCGGTATTTCTTCAGCAAATTAATGATAAAATCAGTTTTCAGTCTTTTTTTTTCCCATCTTAAATTTCTATGTATATCAGAAGTCAATTCAACATTGCTTTCTTAGTTACAGCATTTAAACACAGTGGTCCCAAGGATCTTATGGTCTTAAGGCTGTCATACAAAGTTTAATGGTGGGGATGTGAATGGTTTTTACACCACATCTATTTAAAATATGAAAACCTTACAACAGTTCAGTAACCTTGGGATCAAAGCTGCCTTCTTACACTACATAACCTCTGATGTGATGACATCAGGCCACTAACCCAACAACTTCAAGTCAGTCTCCAATATCACTGAAGTCAGTCAGGAATCAAAATCAGTAGCCAAATCAATAATGTTCGTTGACCATGCCATTTCATGAATGGGCCATAAAAAAAACTTTGAGGGAGTCTCACCAGGTTATGCTACAATGGTGGATATAAAGGATCAAAACCAGGCTATGGCTACTTTCAGTAGAAGACTGGTGTTGGAGGTGAGAGGGTTTCATAGATGATGTAACCTTCGAGTTTTCCTGGTTTTCAGTCTGCAGTAGGACCTTTCTCTCAGCGTAAGATGCGCACAGAAAATGCTAGAATAAAGTTTGTGCACTCCAGCATTGAACTTTGCGGTTGTTATTCCCCATGGGAATTCTATTGCCATGACAGGTCCAGCAAACAGCTGCAGAAGGAGCTACAGGGGACAGGTAGCATCATCAGACAGGCAGAGGTTAGTAAAGGTATAACCTACTAACCATGTCTACAGGCCTAGAATGACTTACTCCAGATGTCCAAATGACATTGCTTTTGTCTCATTCCAGAGCCATTATTGTGTGACATGCTGTTTGGTGAGATAACCTCCAGTTCGCATTGTTAGATGTTCAGTGCCTATGAGATTAAATTAAACTGTGGCCTTGAATTTCTTCACTTTTGGGTCCTGCTTGGAATTATGTTGAAATCTTGGTGAAATTTCACAAACTGCAGCCCATCACAGTATAAAGGTTTGTACAAATATTCAGGAGTGCTCATAAGTATGGACTGATCTCCAACATCTGCAGTCCTCACTTTCTCCTTGCTCATAAGTATGACCCATTTACCATTGATAATGCCAATTAAGCAACAGAACCAGAGGTTTACGGCCATGATTGGATTTGCAAAGGTGGAAGGAGATATTGATTGTGAAATGTTGCAATATAATCTCTCTCCGGACAGCCAGAGTGTTTATATACAGTACAAACTATCACTACCAATGTGCAAATTGTCTTTGGCCTTAAATAGTGAGTATATTGGGGCTTCACAATAGAAATATCCACAGGCACTCCTAAGTGCTAAGGATATTCAGAGGCCTGGAACTTTTCAATGCCTAGTTTCTGTAACAATAAATGTTACCCTCTCGAAATAATGGATCACCACATGAGAAATCCATAAACTACTTCTGAGCACAGGCATGACACTCCACCAGGGCCAACATTACACAGACCATCAGCAAAGATATGATGCTGTGCCCTTTGAGGAGGGAGCCTCAGAGGTGATTGATGCTTCCACAGGCTAGTAGCTGCAAGCTTAATAATGTTCCACCTGCTATGGAGACAAACAAAGAGCACAAAGGAGCTTATCATCATTTGACATGAATTCAGAGAGATATTTCCTAAATACACATCATTGAGAGTTGAAACTTAGGCCCCTCGATAATGAGACACACCTTTGTCCACAAATTCCACAAGCCTCCAACGTCAAATGCCATTAAAATAATATTTTGTAATTCTGTAGCCCTCCCTCAATGCTATTTGCTAAAGCGAGCTCCCCCGTCCCCCTCTCCCATGAATCTCACTATCCACGGCCTTCCTTCAACTTTACCTCTTCCAAATGTGCAATTCCATTCATTTACTGCGAGCTCCAGTATCTTCCCCTCCAGAGAGGTGAAAATTCCTCTTGGATTCATTGCTTCTCGTCCTAGCCCCCTTGAATAGTATATGCCATTATCTCCAACAAATAAATAGGGACAATATAGTGAATCTGCTGAGGAGAAAGGAATCATACTTTGGATCTTGTGCCCAGTATGTCCAATGGTCAGCATTTCCTAATTCCATTTGCCGACCAACAGCTGGTGCAGTTCATATTCAACTCAGGCTCCCTATGACATGCAGTATGGCATGGCTGCTGTTTATCATCTTGAGTGTTTAGCCAAAATGATAGGCTATCATACTCAACATAAATCATAGCCAGAAAAATCCAACTTGGAAGTGATTACACAATCATTCTGGCAGATCATAAGAGGTCATTTAGCCTCTGAGAGCCCTGTAACCAAGTTTTCCAATTATCCCAAGCTGTCGACCTCCCTTCTTTCACCAATCACTTAATGATGAGAACTTGCAGGGACCTATTAAACCATAAGCACATATTTGGACTGGATATCTCAACGGTCAGTGGCTCCATTTGCTCTGCTGTATGGTGATCTTTTACCCTTACCAAAGATAGCTAGAGGGTACAGTTAAGTCTCAACCTCTGTTATTCAGAAGCTACAGAACACTGCCATCTATACAGCAAAGTAAAAAATTGTCGAGATATGTCCTGCCCACGAAATGCTCAACAAATCCAACCTGGTTATTTACTGCCTCATTATTCTATTCTTGATCATAAGTAAAGTGATGGAAGGGATCATCAACAGTGCTATCAAGCAGCATTTGCTTTGCATTATCCTGCTCACTGACATTCCGTTTGGGTTCAGGCAGGACCACTCTGTTCCTGACATCATTACAGCCTTGATTCAAACATGGGGAGAGGAGCTGAACAGGGAGCAGTCTGGAAGTTAAGAGATTATAAAAACTGACTTCGTAGATTTGAGGCCTGCATTTCAGAACCAGAGCTGAGCAGGAGCGAACAGAGAACAGTCTGGGAAGGTAAGAGATTATAAACTCACCTCGTGGATTTGGGGCGTGCACTTCCGGAACAGAACTGAGCGGGAGCGAGCGGAGAGCAGTCTGGGAGGGTAAACATTTCTGATTCTGAGAGGGAAACTAAAAAGTGACATCTCAGGAGGGCTATGATTTGATTGGCTAATAAAGGGTGTGCTAAACTTGAATCTGTTAAATTGAATCTTGTTAATTTATTGATTACAATGTATTTATTGGTTACAACTTGCATAAGCAGAGATACAAAAACAGTTAAAAGTGAAAAAAATTCAAAACTAATTAAATAAAATAAGAGTGGATGGTCAGATGATGTGTTGTTTCTGCATGATGTGGGAGGTGGTGGACCCCATTGTGTTTCCCAGTGATTGTAGGAAATGTTAGTTGCTGGAAGCACGCTGGCTCAGAGTTGATGAGCTGGAGTCTGAACATTAAACATTACGATACATCAGGAAGGGGGAGAGTTACCTGGATGCTGTGTGTAAGGAGACAGTCACACCCCTTAGACTAAGTAACTCTAATTCAGCCAGTGATCAGGGACAGGATGCTGTGGCTGTGAGTGAGGCAGGTAGAGGGGGCCAGGCAATAGACGAGCTGGAGCCTCAACCCTTGTCCTTCAACGGGTTCAAGAGTTTTGCTCCCTGTGTGGATGCGAATGGGGACTGCAGAGAGGATGAGCTGATTGACCAACAGCACCATGGTGCAGGGAGCCATTCAAGTGGGGGGAGAGAAGAGAAATGTAGTTGTTTAATGGGGATAGTATGGTTAGGGGCATATACACTATTGTCTGTGACCAGGATCGAGAGTACCGAACATTGAGTTGCCTACCTGGTGTTCAGGTTCGGGATATCTCATCTGGGCTGCAGAGGACCTTGAGTGAGAGGGTAAAGAAGGTACCAACGACATAGATATAACTAGGGCAGAAGTTCTGCTAAGGGAATATGAACAGCTAGGAGTTAAAAAGCATAACCAAAAAGGTAATAATCACTGGATTACTCCCTGACCCACAAACTAATTGGCACAGGGTCAATAAGTTTAAGCAGGTAAATGCGTGGCTCAAAGATTGGTATGGGAGAAATGGGACAGAATTCATGGGACATTGGCATTAATAACCATTAGAGGTTATTAAAAACTCCAGCACAGGCACAAATATGACAGAGTGTATGGAAAGGGTTAGCAATCAAACTTCAAGCACACTGGACAAACTAATGACAATGAGAAGAGGGGTCGTTAATACAGGACTGAAGGTGTTATATCTGAATGCAGGCAGTATAAGGAATAAAGCAACTGAGCTTGTGGCGCAGGTCGAAATTGGCAGGTATCACATGGTGGGGATCACAGAGACATGGCTGCAAGAGGATCAGGATTAGGAGCTGAATATTCAAGGATATGCATCCTATCAAAAAGATAAACAGGTGGGCAGAGAGGATGGAGTTGCCCTATTAGTGTAAGAAACAAAGTAGAGGCAGATGGTGTAGAATCTGAGTGGATAGAATTGAGGAACGATAGTTGGAGTTATGTACAGGCCTCCAAACAATAGTCTGGAGCTGGGGCGCAAGAAACACCAAGAGATAGAAAAGATGTATAGGAAAGGCAAAGTTACAGTGATCATTGCAGATTTCAATATGCAGGTGGACTGGGAAAGTCGGGTGGTAGTGATTGGCAAGAAAGGGAATTTGTGGAATGGCTACGAGATGGCTTTTTGGAACAACTTGTAATGGAACCAACTAACAAACAGGCAAAACTGGATTTAGTATTATGCAATGAGGCAGACTTGATAAGGGAGCTTAAGGTGAAGGAACCCTGAGGAGGTAGTGATCATAATATGATTGAATTTACTCTGCAATTTGAGAGGGAAAAGATAGAATCAGGGTAACGATATTACAACTGAATAAAGGCAACTGCAGAGGCATGAGGGAGGAGCTGGGTAGAACTGATGGGGAGAGGAGCCTAGCAGGAAAGACAGTGGAACAGCAATGGCAGGAGTTTCTGAGAGTAATTTAGGCGACACAGCAGAGATTCAATCTGAGGAAAAAGAAGCATGGTACAGGGAGGATAAGGCAACTATGGCTGACTAGGGAAGTCAGGGAGAGCATAAAACCAAAAGAGAAAGCATATAATGTGCTGAAGAGCAGTGGGAAACAGATGATTGGAAAGCTTACAAAGGCCAACAGAGAACAACAGAAAAAAAGAAATAAGGAGAGAGAAGATTAAATATGAGGGTAAGCTAGCCAGTAATATAAAAGGAAGACTATCGGAGTTTCTTTAGATATATGAAGGGCAAAAGAGAAGCAAAAGTGAATATTGGGCAGCAGGAAAATGATGCAGGAAGATAGTAGTGGGGAATAACGAAATGGCTGAAGAAGTGAACAATTTCTTTGTGTTAGTCTTCACAGTGAAAGACCTGAGTAATATCCCAAAAATTCAAGAGAGTCAGGGGACAAAGGTGAGTATTGTTGCTGTCACCAAGAAAGAGGTGCTAGAAAAACTGACTGGCCTGAAGGTGGGATAAATCACCTGGACCAGATAGACTACACCCTGGAGTTCTAAGGGAGATAGCTGAAAGGATAGTGGAGGTGCTGGTGGTGGTCTTTCAGGCAACAGTAGAATCAGCGAGGGTCCCAGAGGGCTGGAAATTCACCAGCATAACACCCCTGTTTATAAGGAATTAAGGCAAAAGACAGAAACTACAGACTGATTAGTCTAACCTCAATCACAGGTGAGATCCTAGAATCCATTCTGAAGGATGAGAGTTCTGCATACTTGGAAGCATATGGTAAAGTAGGGCAAAGTCAGTATGGTTTCACCAAGATGTGGTCATGCCTGACAACTCTGCTAGAATTCTTTGAGGAAGTAACGAGCAGGTAAGACCAAAGAGAGCCAATGGATGTTACCTACCTGGACTCAGAAGGCCTTTGACAAGGTGCTACACAGGAGGCTACTGAGTAAGGTAAGGGACCATGATGTTAAAGGCAAGGTGCTAGCATGGATAGAAGATTGGCTGTCTGGCAGAAGGCAGAAAATAGGGATAAAAGGGTCCCTTTCTCAAGATAGCAGCCAGTTCCGCAAGGGTCAGTGTTGGGACCACAAATTTTCACCTTATACATTAACAATCTAGATGAAGGAACTGAGAGCATTCTGACTAAGTTTACAGATGATACAAAGATAGGTAGAGGGACATGGAGCATTGAGGAGGCAGAGAGGCTACAGAAAAATTCACTACTTTTCATCATGTATATAAATGATTTGGCTGTGAGCATAAGAGGTATAGTAAGTTTGCAGATGACACCAAAATTGGAGATGTAGTGGACAGCAAAGAAGGTTGCCTCAGTGAGTTTTGAGAAGATATGTAGCTCAAGTTGAGGTTCTGGATGTACAAGAATTCCTAGAAGCATGGCATTCCAACCGGAACTCTATCAACAAACGTATTGAGTTGGACCCCATTTACCACCCTCTGAGAAAAAGAACAGGAAATGACATAACCACAGGAAATAACATCACCAATTCAAAGAAATGCAAACATATATAGAGAGAGCAGGAATCATCAGCAATGCTTCATCTGGAGGTTCACTGAAAATGTTACCTAGTATGGTGACAATACGTCTTAAAATGTGCCTTGCAGCTCAGCGAGCAAACCTACATCAAGATGGTTACCTCAGATTACAACAGGGTCTTGATCAGATGGCCCAATTGGCTGAGAAGTGGTAGATGGAGTTTAATTTAGATAAATGCGAGGTGTTGCAATTTGGGAAAGCAAATCTTAGCAGGACTTATACACTGAATGGTAAGGTCCTAAGGAGTGTTGCTGAACCAAGAGACCTTGGAGGGCTGATTCATAGCTCCTTGAAAGTGGAGTCGCAGGTAGATAGGATAGTGAAGACGGCATTTGGTATGCTTTCCTTTATTGGTCAGAGTATTGAGTACAGGAGTTGGGAGGTCATGTTGCAGCTGTATAGGCCACTTTTGGAATATTGCATGTAATTCTGGTCCCCTTCCTATTGGAAGGATTTTGAGAAACTTGAAAGGGTTCAGAAAAGATTTACGAGGGTGTTGCCATAGTTGGAGGATTTGAGCTGTAGGGAGAGGTTGAATAGGCTGGGGCTGTTTTCCCTGGAACCTCGGAGGCTGAGGGGTGACCTTATAGAGGTTTATATCATCATGTGAAGCATGGATAGGATAAATAGAGAAAGTCTTTTTCCTAGGGTGGGGAACTCCAGAACGAGAGGGCATAGGTTTAGGTGAGAGGGGAAAAATATAAAAGACACCAAAGGGGCAACTTTTTCACATAGTCACCCTCTGCGTGTATGGAATGAGCTGCCAGAGGAAGCGGTGGAGATGAGTACAATTGCAACATTTAAAAGGCATTTGGATGGGTATATGAATAAGAAGGGTTTGGAGGGATATGGGCCAGGTGCTAGCAGGTGGGTCTGGATTGGGTTGGGATATTTGGTCAGCATGGACATGTTGGACTGAAGGGTCTGTTTCCATGCTGTACATCTCTATGACTCTATGTGCACAAGCTAGGAGACCAGGCAAAGAAGCGGCAGATGGAGTATGACATCGGAAAGTGTGAGGTCATGCACTTTGACAGGAGGAATAGAGGCATAGACTATTTTCTAAATTGGGATAAAATTCGGAAGTGTGAAGTGCAAAGAGATTTGAGAGTTCTAGTCGAGGATACTTTCAAGGTAAAGTTGCAGATTTAGTTAGTTTTTAGGAACGCAAATGCAATGATGGAATGTATTTTGAGAGGGCTTGAATATAAAAGCAGGGATGTACTTCTGAGGCTCTATAAGACGCTGGTCAGACCACATTTGGAGTATTGTGCACAGCTTTGGGCCCCATATCTCAGGAAGAGTGTACTAGCACTGGAGCATGTTCAGAGGGGGTTCACCAGAATGGTCTCAGGAATGAAAAGCTTGACATGTCAGGAAGGTTTGAGGACTTTGAGTTCATACTCGAGTTTAGAAGGATGAGGGGTGATATAATTGAAGCATACAGAATACTGAATGGTCTGGACAGAGTAGATGTTGTGAAGATGTTTCTTGGTAGGAGAGACCAGGAGCCGAGGGCACAATCTTAGAATAAAAGGAAGACCTTTTAGAACACAGATAAAGAAAGACATCTTCAGCCAGAGTGTGGTGAATCTATGGAATTCATTGGCACAGAAGGCTGTGGATGCCAGGTCATTGAATATATTTAAAACTGAGATAGTTAAGTTCTTGGATATCTTCCTACCAAAGTGCATCAAGAGTTACGAGGAGAAAATGGAAGAATGGGATTGAGATACTTATCAGCCATGATTGGATGGTGGAGCAGACTCAATGGGCTGAATGGCTTAATTTCTGCTCCTATGTCTTATGGTCTTATGGACAAAAGAGATGGAGTGAAAATAACCGTGCTTTATATCAAGCCTGCGTTTGACTGAGTGAGCTAGAGTCAATGGAAATTGGAGTGGGTGATGGTTGGAACTTTCCATTTATCATATCTAATGAAAAGGAAGTCTTATTTTCTTAAACGTCAGTCATCACAGCTCCTGGGCATCTCTGCAGGACTTCCTTAGGGTAGTGTCCTAAAGAACACTACCTAAGACACTAGGGTAGTGTCCTTCCTGAAGAAGGGCTTATGCCCGAAACGTCGATACTCCTGTTCCTTTGATGCAGCCTGACCTGCTGCGCTTTTCCAGCAACACATTTTTAAGTAGTGTCCTAAACCCAAACATCTTCAGCAGCTTCATCATGAGGTCAGAAGTGGGAATATTCACTTATGATTGCATAATGTCCAACAACATTCGCGACTCCACGGATACTGTAATAGTCCATGGCCAAATGTGACAAAACCTGAGTAGGATTCACCCTTAGGCTTGCAGTTACCACTCAAACCACAGCCAGACTATGACTGTACCAATAAGAGAGAATCCAACCATTACTTCTTGAGATTCAATGGCATTACCACTACTGAATCCATGCTATTAATATCCGGGAATTAACTTTAACCAGAGGCTGACCTGTGGCTACAAGAGCAGGTCATAGGTTAGATGTCCTGTTGTGAACATGATGTCGAGACACCAGTGTTGGACTGGGGTGTACAAAGTTAAAAATCACACAACACCAGGTTATAGTCAAACAGGTTTAATTGGGCTTCCAAATAAACCTGTTGGACTATAACCTGGTGTTGTGTGATTTTTAACTGTGGTGAACAATTCACATTCTGGCTCCCCAAAGAAGTTCCACCACCTACAGATCAGGAATGTGATTGGATACTCCCCACTTACCTGGAAGAATGCAGTTCCAATAGCATGCAGGAATTCAGACACCATCCAGGACAAAGCAATGCACTTGATTGGCACTAAATCTAAAAACTTTCACTGCCTCCACTATCCATGCTTCGTAGCAGCAATACGTACCATTTTCAAAATGTACTGTAGTTATTCACCAAGACTCCTTAAAGAGCACCTTCTAAACTCTCAACTACTGCTATTTAGAAGGACAAGGGCAGCAGAAAAATGAAAATAAAACTTGACACCAAAATAAGTTACAATTAAATTAGGGACTCTTTTTAAGTTGACGCAAAATAACATTAAGGAATATATTAAGAGAATAACAATTCCATGGTTTTGAACAAAAGTAATGCTTTACTATAAAATTTAGCACAGCCATATAATCTACAGTAAACTTACAAAGTGTTTCTAACACCAGAATTAATTTGTGGTAAACATGGGTAATATATTGTAATCAAACACCTCACATCATGACATTAAAAAAAGCAAACACAATCAAAACTAATCAATCTTACCAAATTCCCTTTTATTCTATTGATATAGTGGGAAATCAAATGTCATTCAACACTACAAGGGATTACAATTCCTCACTTTTGTCAATCTGGCCTTGAAACTTGCCCGTAAGCACACCATTCCATTCATGAATTGCCCCCATGATGTCTCCTGTTGTGATCAATCCTCTTCTTTGTTAGGTCTCTGTTCCCCTTAATTCTGAAAACAGTCTGCCAATTTATTTATTCAGAAACCTGACTATAGCTTTTTGCTAATAGCTACCTTCACAAATCTAGATATGCTCCTGGGAAATAAAAGTGTAAAGTGAATGTTCCATTTTTGTGGCTGGCATGAGTCTGTTTGATATGAACAGGATCTAAAATTTATTGACTTTTTGATTGATTTTTATGAAATAAAGATAAATCAGTTTATAATTAATCAAAATCTTAATACACTAGACTAGTCCAAAACTTTCAAGAGAAGTACTTGTAAAATAGATCACACCACACCAGGTTATAAGTCCAACAGGTTTATTTGGAAACACTAGCTTTCAGAGCACCATTTCTTCATCAGGCCTCTGACGAAGGAGCGGCGTTCCGAAAGCTTGTACTTCCACATAAACCTGTTGGACTCTAACCTGGTGTTGTATGATTTTTAATTTTGTCCACCCCAGTCCAACACCGGCACTTCCAAGTCACAAAGTATATAGAACATAAAACAAAAAAAATGCAATACAGGACCCCCACATCTATGTTGACCATGATGCCGTCCTAAACGAACCCCATCTGCCTGTATATGGTCCATATCCTTCTACTCCCTGTCTGTTCATGTGTCTGCCAAAATATCACTTAAACTTTGTAAACTTATCTGCTCCTACCATCTCTCCTGCCAGCATGCATTCCAGGCACATACCACCCTCCATGTAAAAGAAATTTCCTCACACATCTCCTTTAACCTTATGTTCCCTCGTATTTGACATTTCCACCCTGGGGAAAAAAAGATGCTGACTGCCCACCCTATCCCTGCTTCATAATGTTTTATACTTGTCAAGTCATCCCTCAGCTTCTAACAAATATAGTTCTCGATGTTCTGCTTATGCTTCCAATGAAGACTTATCAGCTCTTTACCTGGTGATAGGTAGCTTGTCCATATGGAAACAAGTCAGCTTATGGGCTATGTCCTATAACAGCGATAATACAGCCGATACATTGGAGTTAATTCTACTTTATTTCAGTTGCTTTTATGTTGTATGGAAATGTGTTTATCAATTCTCTTTTAAATATTAAAGCACCACTGCATGTACTAAATATTATTTAAGACTGAAGAATAGATAAATGCATGATTACATTTGTTTTGCAATTATACTTTGGTTGAGTTTTAATAATACCCTACTCTGTGACTCGTGTATTGAATATTAATAAATGCAATTTAAATGAATAATTTAAGAGCAGCTGTGATTCAAGTAGGAAAAGCTATTGTAATATGGCAAGTAGCTGTTTTGGTTTTTCTCTTTTGCATCTTTTCTCCTTGTCAAGAAGTTAATTTATACAGACCTACAGTTCCTCAAGCAACTCCAACTGCCTCAAACATTGGCCATTCTTTATGGGGAAACATATACAGTGAGTGTAAGTAGAATACTTTGTAGTGGGGATATTGAATATGACTCTATATGCACTTAGTGTAACAGTAAGGAACATGTGTAGTCAGCTGACTTCAGAAATGTTCAGAGATATTAAATTCAGCAAACTTATCAGTAATGTACTGACTTTTTTCATTACAGTGGAGAGTGAAAAGAAGGAGGCCTACATTTATTTGCCCTACCTAAGAAAATCCCAACCCCAATGAATGCCATTTTAATTTTGGAATATCTACAACAACAACCAATAAGAAAGATTCATATTGTGATTTATTGTGTCTCTCAGGACTTCCTAAACTTCTTTCCATACAAAGCTACATTTAATTGCATTTCATCTTTCTATAAAAAAGATGAAAATAATTATTCTGCTGCTGTTCTGCAAGAAATCATTTTTGTGATTAAACACATATGGCAGTAAATTTCTGTAAATTACCAGCTTCACAGACCTTGAATTTTTTCTCTTCTCTATCATAACAAAACATGGAGAGCACAGCTGGCAGATAAGTGACTGTCACTTGTAATATGTACAAGATCATTTATATATCACTAACTCACTAGAGGAAATAAAGCAATTTATTTGTATAATGTTGTTCTACTGCAACTGACTAAACCTAAAATGGAATAACATCAAATGACAGCATGAAAAACAAAACATGTGAGTATAAGACGGCAGCTTGAATGGAAGGTATTGATTTAGTTAAAGTTTTTAGAAGATTGCAGTAAACAATACATTATACAATCCACCTCACTTTTTTGTTCAAATTCTGAGAGAAATTTGCTTCAGGTGCTCTCCTTATCCATTATTGTCATTCAAAAGATAGGACTGTGGGACAACCCTACAACATTTTCTGAATTGTAAACTCTTAGTTTATTTATTCCTATCAAATACATGAATTAGTTATATTAGTCCAATGAGAAACAATTCATAATCTGATTTAGTCCACTGTGAAAAAGCAATAAATAATCAGAATGTGCTTGCATTCAATCAATAGAGATGTGATAGTTCTTAGCAAAGCTCAGTGAAAGAAACTGATGTATAATCCTATACCTAAAAACTTAGGTTAGAACTGACATCAGTACCTCATCTGTATCCTTATTTTAAATATATACTTTTGGATACTGTGAAGAAGAAACAAAATTTTCAGCCATACTCATTAGATTGATGTGAATATATAATAATAATAATGTGCTTTTCACTTTTGTTTGTAATGTGTCATGCTTTATTATATTACAGTCAGCTGTGAAACAAGGTCACTTGCCACTCAGTATTCAGTACACCTTGCTGAGAAATGTATAGCTGAACTTTGCTAATAATCAACTAAGTGTCTATTTTGAGGAGTTTCATTGAGGTTTTCAGCGAGTTATCTCACACGAATTCCGTTGCATGCACCATAGATTTATGATGCTACTCTCACACTATCGGACATGTGACAGTGGCACAAACTCCTTATTGCTGCCACCTCTGACGATTTCCACTGAAGGGACTTATTTCAAACCCAGCTGTGCACCTAGTCAAATTTGAACAGACACAACCGCACAGCAGTGACCTCAAGGACTCTCCTTAACATTCAGTGAACAGATTCACGCCTCCCCCCAGCACTGAGTATTGCTCATCCCCCATGACAACTTTGGTGGAGAGCCCCCTTTGGCTCTGAGTGACCAGATGCCTGACCAGTCTTCTCTCAAGAGTGCACAGCTGTGCACTGAATAGTTTTGTCCATGCAGATCAGCATGCTGTTTTTTTGGCTCTGCTACTGGAAGCCACTGTTGTGCTCAGACTTCAGAGGTTTGCACAGCAGAAAAAATAGTTAGCAGGAATGTTGTCCCTGTCTAATAGCTGCGCAGCTTTCTGACTGACTTAGTACTAAACTCCTGAACAGTTGAACTGGACATGCAGGTCAGAACATGGCCTAATTCCCAAAGTGTAACAACATGCAAATCCTGACTCTGACTATTCCAAGCAATCATTTGGCTGTACATAAGTCCCTTGACTGAGATTTGATACTGTTCTTAACTGATGATGGTGGGACTCCCTGACCTTTCTCCTTGACTTGACTGAGGACTACTCCCTGTAGACTTTCAGGCATTGTCATTTGATTATAGCACATGCAGAGTGCTGGTCGATGTCCACCCTCTTGACTGATCATTGCAAGCAAACATGACAAGCTGCCTGGTTTTTGTTCTCTGTTTAAGTTAAAGACAAGGTCATGCAGAAGGACTGTGAGCCTTTAAATATTAAATACGGCAGCAAAGTGCGAAAAGGCAGGTAAGGTAAGGCCAAGTATAGGCGCTGTGTCCAAGTACATGTGAAGTGAGTGAGCATAAAGAAAGCAAGTAAAGAGCCCTGAAATGCAGCCAGCTCCTATGAATGATGTGGGTGTCTGATCCCCTGTATAAAGCAGTCTGTCAGCATCATTACAATGTAAGTGCAGTATTGAAGTGGAGAGCTGTATTCTACATAAGTCAAATATGTGCCATGATAATGTGGTGAGCCTGGTACATGTCTAATGCCGGCCTGCATATGTGAAGGTTGCAGTTCTGTTGTTCATCAAATGTAATAAATCAGTTTGTTATTAAAACCTAGCTATACCTGATAAAACTAGCTTTTCAAAGGTTCTAACAGAAGCAACTTCTCCCTCAACTCCAGTTTCTAAATATGTACCAACTTCAAAGATAAGTAAAATCAAGCAGGACCTCGAACTGGAGTTGCAACTAATCTCATCAGTGCCTCACCAATAGCCTATGTTGAAATTACTCCTCCTCCTTGAGTTTTGTTTGCAATTAGTTAATAGCCAATAAAAGTTTGCTGACTTAAACTTTTGATTCTTATTAATTTTGACAAAATAATATCTGTGGAACTGTTCAAACTGTCTTTAATTTATTCAGACTGGCTGTTCACCCTGTGTGGAGTCAATGCAAATTTCAGCTTTGGGGCCAAATGATAATGATATCATTGTTACTTAATCTAAAAGAATGAAAAAAAAAATTAAAAAGGGATAGCAGCTCAGATAGGATCTATTTCTGTGACAACTTACTTTACAAAAGTTTGTTTTTCTTTGGAATTTATATCAAACTTTTAAACCTCAATTGTTTATACTTATTCAGCACATGGGAAGTGTGACTGTCCAAGGCATTCCAGCTTGTACATTCATTTGAACATTCTGGCCTAGAATTTTCTATAAGTGTGTAATTGGAAAGTTATGCCAATTTAATGGCCATTTGTTTGACAATTTTGTGTCACAATCAATTTGCTAGGCATCTAATTAGACTATACCAGTGTAAACAAAAGTGATTACAACGTAACATTAAACTACATCTCTACTGTCTTCCTGATTAGCTATAGTCTACAACAATTCTTCTTTTCCCCAAATGGCAGAGTGAATATCAACAGTACCATTTTTCTTTTTGTTTAACTTATTTCCCTTTTTAGAATTTAGAATGGCATGATGGCTCAGTGGTCAACACTGCTATCTCACAGTACCAGGGTCCCAGGTTTGATTCCAGCCTCAAGGGACTGTCTTTGTAGAGTTTGCATGTCCTCCCTTTGCCTGTGCAGGTTTCTGTCGGGTGCTCCAGTTTTCTCCCACTGTTCAAAGATGTGCAAGTTTGGTGGACTGGTCATGCTAAATTATCCATAGTGTTCAGGGATATGTAGGTTAGGTTTTACACAGAGTGTAAAAAACAGCACATAATCTTCAAAGCAGTACAAGAGTATATTGAACAGAAATTAGGTTAGATTGTAAGTAGCTATATATAACAATTTTTAATTCATTTTGTGTAAAAGTGCATGTTATCATGGTTTGTGAATGTGAGAGTTACTGTTATTTGTAGAAAATAAGTTTAATTTAGAAATCTGGTGGAATTAAAGGAAAACAGCCAGTCAGGCAGCATCCGAGGAGTAGGAGAATCGATGTTCCGAGCATAAGCTCTTCATCAGGAATGAAGGTGTGGGCTAAGGGGGGTGGGGCTGGGCGGAAGGTAGCTTAGAATATGATAGGTAGATGAAGTAGGTGCACCTCATCCACTTCCCACATCTCGGCCCTCGAACCCCACCCCTCCAACCGCAACAAGGACAGAACCCCCCTGGTCCTCGCCTTCTGCCTCACAAACCTCCTAATACATGGCATTACCCTCTGCCATTTCTGCCACCTACAAACAGACCCCACCACCAAGGATATATTTCCCTCCCCACACCATACATGTTTCATAAAGACCATTCCCTCTGCGACTCCCTTGTTCAGTCCATGCCCCCTACCAACCCACCCTCCCCTCGTGGCACCTTCCCCTGCCACTGCAAGAATTGCAAAACCTGCACCCACACTCCTCCCCCCCAGCCTCCATCCAAGGCCCCAAAGGAGCCTTCCACATCAGAGATTTACCTGCACTTCCACACACTTCATCTACTGTATCCTGAAGTGGTCTTCTCTACGTTGGGGAGACAGGACACCTACTAACGGAACGCTTCAAAGAACATCTCCAGGGCACATGCACGAAACAACCCCACCATGCCATGGCTGAACACTTTAACTCCCCCTCCCACTTCCCAAGGATGCAGGTCCTGGACCGCCTCCACTTCCAAACCCTTACTATCCGACCCCTGGGGGAAGAATGCCTCATCAGTTTCACCAAGTTTCCTCATTTCCCTTTCCCTCACCTTATCCCAGATCCAACCTTCCAACTGAGCATCGCCCTCTTGACATGTCCTACCTGTCCATTTTCCTTCCCATCTATCTGCTCCACCCTTCTCTCTGACCTATCACCTTTACCCTCACCTCCATCTAACTATTACACTCTCAGCTACCTTTCCCCCAACATCACCCTCCTCCCGTTTATTTCTCAGCCACTTTGGGCTATACCCTCATTCCTGATGAAGAGCTTATGTTTGAAACGTCGATTCTCCTTGGATGCTGCCTGACTGGTTGTGCTTTTCCAGCGTGACACTCTTGTTTGATATTGAGCCCATGTGAATGGCTCAGGAAGATACTACTGACCCAAAGGTAAAACCCCTGCTTATTGACAGGAAGATGAAGATCTGTGCACATTGGAGTTCATTGGGACAAATGACCATTCTGGTGTGATAAGAATTGTTGGAACAGTCATAACACACATTTCACAATATTGTTACGGCTAATCTCAATTTGAGTAAATTATTTGTTATTCTCCTTTGATCAAAGAGGACAAACTTGTTGAATTAGAGAAGCAGAAGGTGTGTTATTGTCATTAAAAGAATTCTTGCAAAGCCTACATTACCTCTTACCCCTCTGTATGAACAGCTCCATTTGCCACCTTCCATCTCTCTGTATTGTAATCTGTCAGATGGAGTGTTTGTCTGCTGCTTCTTTAATTATGAATTCATCTGAAAAAATTCTATTAATCGTCTTTCAATAAAGTGGGGAAAGGATTAAATCATGCATTGTCAGAAATATAGAAAGTTAGGAGATAAATGGAATCCAAGGGGAAATCCGTTTTCATTGAATTACCACCTCTGATGTCAAAAAATTCACAATCCACAATTGCACAAAGAAATGCACAATTCTGCCCGTTTGCAGTAGCTTTATGTAGAATGTACCTATAATTATAACATGAATAGATGATATTTACTATTCTAAATGTTCGATTTGAGACTTTCATGATCACAGTAGAATCTCTCTACAGCATGTTTGAAAGATCTTGGGCTGAATTTTCGACTTCAGTTCAGGGAGAATAACTCGGGCTATTTCCCAATATTGTGTTCCCGACCTCAAGAAATCAACCCTTTCATGTAGAAATTTGGTCTCTGAAGTGAGTTTCAGCATATAGTGAGGATTGTCTGCCTTTTGAGACAATGGGGATGGGGTGATGACAAAGCCAGCAGATGAGAAGACCCTCCTCCAATTATTGGGACATCAGCCCAGTTCACTAGTTGGTTGTTAGCTGTCACTCCTCAGCTCCATGGCCCCTCTATGAATCCATGCCCTTTCTGTTTGCCGTGCTCCCTCATATCACTTCTGCCTCTTCTTACTACATGCCCCATCCGGGTCCTTCATGTCTATCCACAGAGTACTCAATAGGTATAGAAATAAGAGCTGTATCATGACAAACATTTGAAATGCTCACAAAATAAAGAAAATAATAAATGAATCATAAATCCTTTTGAAATGAAAACCTTCTTAAAAGGTCATAAAATATTCAATCAATCTTCAGCATTTATACACATGTAGATTGAGAGGTTTTAATCCATTTAATATCTCCTATTGTTGTTCAAATAAACAAGTAGGCATTAAAGTCAATATAAGATAAAGAATAATTTATTCCAAGTACATAAAACAATAACCAAACGAAGCTGGTAGGCCTGTTTATAACTGTGTAAAGTATTTCTATACAACTGTATTGATTCGTGAGGCTTGGTTTTCAGGCAGTCATTTATAAAAATACAATCTGGCAGAATAGATATATGATTATTTATTCAGCCTGCTTTGTGAATACCAGAATACATACTTTTGACGAATATGCGGCAATACAAGAGCAGTTCAACAGTCACTAGTGAGATTCATTTCTTCCTGCCATCTCAAGTAGAAATGTTTTGTATCCCTTAAACATTATTTCACCTTACCCTATTTTTTTCAAGATGAAATTATCTCCCCAAGGCCTTAAATCTCCAAATAGCCTGTATTTTCTGTCACCTTTCTTCAGAACAGAAATGTAACTTTCCAATTCCATCCTACTTGTTTGTTAAAATATAGAGATCACCACGTTTTGCCACTGTAGATAGTTAGTTTGTTTCTGAATGTCAAGATAGACAAGTGGGAGGCTGGAAGAACACAGCAAGCCAGGCAGTGTCAGGAGGTGGAGAAGTCAACAGTTCAGGTATAGCCCTTCAGGACTGGGGGTGGGTGTAAGGGGAGCTGCAGATGAAGGGAGTCGGGGGCAGGGTGGTGAGGCGTGGATAGATGAAGACAGGTAGAGAGTACAACTTGGTTGATCAATGGGAGGAATGAATCTGGTTCGTAGTGGGGAGGAGTGGAAGGGAGTGGGGGATGGGAAGGTTATTTGAAATTGGAAAATTCAATGTTGAGTCCTCTGGGCTGTAGAAGATAAGGTGTACCCATCTTCACCTATCCCCATTTCATCAACCTTCCCCTCCCCCACCACTCCCTATATTTGCATCTCCCCTTACACCCACCTCCAGTCCTGAAGCAGGGTTACGCCCGAAACATTAATATTTCCACCTCCTGATGCTTCCTGGCTTGCTGTGTTCTTCTACCAGCCTCCTGCTTGTCTACCTTGAATTCCACCATCTGTAGTTTTTTTGTCTCTGTATGTCAAACAGCAGCTGTCCTTTGACTGTGAGATACAGCGAAAACGTATTAAAACTGTTACATCCAACTTAATGAATTTTCTTTATCGTTTGTCTTCACACAGTAAGAGAATCACATGGGTATGTCTCTGCGATGAGGTATTTGTCCACAATTCTTGTTAGCTTTGATTTACATGTACTTTCCAAAACATATAATCTTGTAAATTTCACAGTGATAGTGACACAAGTCTAAGGGGGCATACCTGTTTTCACTGTTGTTGAGTATCATCAAATATACTGACAGAGTAAGGGAGCTCAGGGAAGGAGCCTCGTTCCTAGTGTATAAGATGAAGACAAACCAATGATCTCTTCATTTCATTACATTACTGCCACCTTCCAAAATTAATGCTTCATGATAGTGGAAGAAACCAGATAGATAGAAAAAGGGAGTGGATAAAATCTTGTAGGAGTCAAAGTGACTTGGTCTATTGAGAGATATTTGGCAGAATCATATGAGAAGTCTGTTAAGAGCCATCTCACTGACAGGTTGTATCTAGCTCCATTTTTATACTTTTCACAAGCAGTGTGATGAGGTTCTTGCTAGTCCGATGTAAAATGCCAATTATTATATATAAAGCATCTTGATGACCAGCCTCCCCTCTTATCAAAGTTGCCAAACAAGCTAGTCATTGGGTAAATACAAGAAGGAAATGTAGCATGACTATGGTGGCTTCAAGTTGTTGCTTTCTCCAAGCAATCTCCATGAGCCACCAGAAGACATGCACTCCTCCCCCACAGACCATCCTGGCTTCAAGGTATTGATTGGGTGTGAGAGGGGCGGGGCAGTGAATGACCACACCAGGCAGGGTCACCACGTCTGCCAGGATTGAGTGAGAAAGGTTTGGTTGGGACTTGGAAAGTGTAAATCTGTAGGGTTAACAGGATGGGCTAGTAGGAAGACAATTGTAGGTTACTCTCTGGAACTCAAAGAAAGAAACCTTCTGTGAAAACTTTCTGAAATTGACACTGAGCTGATTTTTGGTAAAATTCAGAACAATACTTTTATTTTTAACTAATAAAAAAAATCAAAATCTTCACAATGGGTACATTACACTTTGAGCTTACGTTTAGAATAACTTTTAGAGTACATCAGTGCACTTTGAGCTTATGTTTAGAGTACATCAGTGTATTACCAGTCACCCTATCTTGCATGAACTAATATTCATTTAATAGGATTGTCAAGCAATGAAAGACAAACTCAACAATTCTTACAGCTTAAATTATTTATTTCAATCTTGGACTTAATCGTGTAGTTAACTGACAGCATTGTGGGCAGTATTATTAATTAGTTATGTTATTATTTATGATGGTCACAATGGTTAGCCTGCTGTCTATATGGGCCTGTATGCTGATATGTCAACCCATATCCACAAGCGGCAGCTGGTAATTTGTCTGTTGCATCAAAGGTTGATTATAAGATGTATAAATTAGTACAACATTAACTGATTAATTAATAGCTGCAGTATTTAACATAATAAATCATTTTACATTGCATATAATGGGCATGGACATTTCGATGTGGCTGAATAGCCAATAGATCGGTTGTGAGGAAGCTTTCAAAGGATAAAGGGAACTAACAGGAGAAACATCTTCAGTGGGTATCTTTCAAACAAAAAAAATCAAGACTGTAGAAGGAAATTCTTTAACAGTGTGTGCTTGCATGAGTGAGTTATCTAACATGCATTAGTAACTTTTTCTTGTAGATCATTGGATAGGTTCTCCTGCTATTGGAAACCAAGTTGTTGACTTGGACATTATGGCTTAGCTCAATGATAATTAATCAGCTTTTGGCTGGAACTTTGTTATTCAATAAGTGCGAGAGTTGTCTGAAATAATGGATTGATGTTGTGGCAAAGAGCAGGAGTCCAATACAAAAGTTAGTAGATTGCCAAACCCCATTCCCACAGCAGAAAGAGGGCACATAATGTATGAAATGGCCCAGCAGAGAGATGGCCATCAGCATCAAACAATGGTGGACAGTAAGCCTTATCTACAGGAAGTCACTGTTAAAATGTCTGCTGACTTAATTAATTTCTTCATTAGTCCATCTAGATGACAAACGGTCACATTTGTGAACATCAGCAACTGGCTTGCTGCAGTAACTTAATGTCATAATTAATTTGCCTCCTGGATTAAAGAAGAAGGAACAATCCTATTAAATGAATATTAGTTCATGCAAGATTGGGTGACTGGTAATTGAGGTAGAATTTACTTGACTGTCCTTCTAAATAGGCTCTGAGGGAACACGTTATAACTACACTACTGCTGCAGTTCTCATATTTCCTTTCCTGATACATATTCTTCAAAGAGCTCCTTAAGGATTCCACTGACTGCAATAGGTCTCTCATTTAAATGATGTAATATGTCAACATTTATTACAATGAAAGTATATTATGCTGTTTAAGTCGCGCTCAAGGTCTAGTCTTGATTCTGTATGATTTTGAATTCCTTTTTTTCTGTAATACTTTTACCATATCCCATTTTCTATTTCACCAGTTTCCTTGTTGATTTCCATATGGCCATCCACCTCTCTCCCCACCCCCAAGTAGCTGTTTGTGTGGGATATCATGGGTATCCACCAAAACAGAGGTTTTTCAGATTTTTGATATTTGACCCTCACCTCAACAAGAATATAATTTTGGAATCCTTCCATTTTTGTGATTTCTCTCACATTCTCAATATTTTTTCAAACTTCAGTAGTCAAACCATTGACCCCATCAACTTCACTTTCTCTTGCAGATTCTGCAAATGTATCATTAGGTATTTTTGTACTCATAAATTTTAATTAATTATTTTCAGTGACAAGCCTCATATCATTTATCATTGATCTTCTAATAGTTTCAGAATCTTCAGATTGCTCTTCTTCTGACAAGTTGTTGTGCCCATAGATAGCTGTACCTGTCAAGATACTGTAACATCAAGTTCCAAACATATTTCGGCAACACCAACTTCATGTTTCAAATGAGATGAAATAATTTTTAACTCCATCCTCTGTAAATTTAGGCCCTAAAAACCTTCTGCTTAAAACATCAGAATCAGAATCATCCTCTGATCCATTATTTCTACTTTTATTCTAAGATCTTCACTAGTCAAGTTGTGTTGTCTGATTTCACTCTGTCTTTGGATTTAAATGTTTTCTTTCATTCAACTTATTTTCAATTCTCCTCTTTCCATTTTAAGATTTATTTCTTCAAGTTCTCTTTTTCTTTCTTGCTTCTTGCTTTCCACTTTTTTTTGCTTTCCATTTCTAATTCTAGCAGTGACCGGTCAAATCAATTAAATGGCCATTTTTCCCTAATGGGGGATATCATAGGTATCCAACAGAACTGGGCTTTTCAGATTTTTGATATTTGACCCCTACCTCGATAAGTCTTAAGGGTTACCAGAATATAATTTTGGAAACCTTCCATAATTGTGATTTCCTTTACATTCTTTATTTTAATTTTAAATGCTGTGTAGTCACTTCAACTTCTAATTCTTATAATTTGATGCTTTCATTTCAACCTCCAGTTAGTCAGTTAATTCTACTAGTGTAGCCTTAATCATCAAGTTCAAGCAACCAATGTTACATTTTTCACTCCTGGAAAAGTTTTAGCAATACTGAAAGGCATTCTGACATTTTAACTCAGGTAATATACTTCACACAACACTCCTGCTTTTATGTTCAGTACCTTATTTTAATCCTTTTTTAAAGACTCATAAATCTCTTAAACTCAGTAGATTCTGACCCTGAAAAGAGTCAACGCTCTTACGGTTCTAGCTGATGGAAATACTGGACGAGTCAGATCATAAAGTGGGACCTGTTTTTATAGATTACAAATTTTATGTTTTCTTGTTCATGGAGACCAGCCTTTGTGCACTTTTTACAAGAGGCTGCCAGTGTACTTTTAACAAAAGGACACAAAGATGTATTCCATACAAAAATAAAATAAAAAATCTATCTGAATGACACAAAATAGAATTATTTGAAGTGGTTTAGTACAAACATCAGAAATAAACATACATGAAAAACAGTAACCCAGCTTTGGAGAGTGAGAAACTGGAGAAATTAAATACAGCAACAATTTGCATCTGTTGCAGTGCCACCCTTTAAGAAACCTCATGGCACATCCCCAGCCCACTCACAGGATACTTGTGCACTTCAATGTAATCCTGCAGCAAGGACACTTTATGCTCAGAGTCTTACAAGCGGTTCATGGACTGGACCAAGCAACAGTACTTGAACTACGATAGTGGCAGAGTAAGACTCCTGAGCTGGAGTTTTAATGCTCTGACTGTTTTTCTTTCTACTTTTCTTGCTTTTTACTCTTTTTTTTCCAGTTTTCCATCACTACCTTTTGGAGGGAGCTTGGTTGTAGAGGCAGCGGGCTCAGAATGGCGACTTTGGTTGTTGGCCATGAGGCAGTTGGGGTGTATGCCCAGGCAAAACTCTAGCGGGCAGCGGCATCATGGAAGTAGTTGGGGGTTCAGACCAGCACCAGAGTAGGACTCTGGTGGCCTGGAGCAAGGCAGCAGGTGAGCCCAGAAGGCGGTCAGTGGTGAGACAGCAGCGCAGGGCACAGAAATCAAGAAATCGCGCCAAGCATGGGGAAGAGATCGAGTCCTCATGGGGAAAACACAGTGTGGAGCAACTGTAGGCCTATGGTTAAAGAAAACAGTAACTTGGACTGTTTAACTTTATTTCTAAATTATTACTTTATGCTGAAAAGAACTGAAATGTTGGACTTCAAACTTAATTCTTTATTTTTCTACTTTTTGCCTCAGATTTTGTACCTAGATACCTTGTATCTAAGATGGCGCTGTGAATGGTGACGTTGTACACTTTTCACTGTACTCCTGTATCCTTGTATTTGACAATGAAACATAATTCTAATTTTAATCTCTGGGCTCTCTTAGTGTTCATTCACTTTGAGGCTCACTGGATGTTCACAGCATATTGACTTGACCTACCTTTTTTTTTTGTGAGGCAAAATGCTGGAGATTAGAGTTGAGAGTGCGGTGCTGGAAAAGCACAGCAGATCAGGCAGCATCCGAGGAGCAGGAAAATCAACATTTGGGCAAAAGCCCTTCATCAGGAATGAGGCTGGGAGCCTCGTGGATGGAGAGATAAATGGGAGAGAGGTGGGGGTGGGGCTGGGGGAAGGTAGCTGATAGTGCAATAGGTGGATGGAGGCAGGGATAATGGTGATAGGTCTGAGGGGAGGGTGGAGCAAATGGGGTTAGGTCAGAGGGGAGGGTGCACCTTGTTTCTCAACCAGAGATACTAGGCTCCCAATATTACTGTAGTGCTGTGCAGTTTGGTGCACATGTAATCAGTAAATGAAACAGGAGAGGCTTATCTGAATTTCAATGCCTTATTATAACAATGTCAATTTTACTGCTGATTGCTTCTAATTTACTGGTAGTTTCATGAGCTGGCTCAATATGTGGTCAAGATTAGAGTGGTGCTGGAAAAGCACAGCAGGCCTGGCAGCAACCGAGGAGCAGGAAAATCGATGTTTCAGGCAAAAGCCCTTCATCAGGATCTCCAGCATCCACAGTCCCCACTTTTGCCCTCAATATGTGGTCAGTTGATCATTATATCCATCCTTTCCTTCACATTTTTCCCTTTTTAAACCTAGTTTGTACATGAAAGATCTCAGATATTAAATTCTGGATGATGGAATTTGAAAATTGATAGTCCACTTATACCACTGTCATAACAATTTAACTTTTTTTGTTTAGTTGACTACTTTAGGGGGTGGTAGAGACAAATTCTTATGGTGCTTTCAAAAGGGAAATGGAATGGGCGAGAAAGTGTGTAGGATTACAGGACAAAGGGTGGCACAGTGACTCAGTGGCGAGAACTGCTTCCTCACAGCGCCAGGAATCCGGGTTCGGTTCCAGCCTTGGGCAATTGTCCGTGTGGAGTTTGCAAATTCTCCCTATGTCTGCATGGGTCTCCTGCCACAATCTAATAATATGCAAGTTAAGTGGATTGGCCACATTAAATTGGCCCATCATGTCTTGGGATGTACAGACTAAGTTAATTAGCCATGCTAAAAGCAGAGTTATGAGGATAGGGTAGGATGCTCTTCAAACTCGATGGTGCTGAATGGCCTCTATCTGCACTGTCAGGATTCTAAGCATTAAAGAGTAGAGCTAAATAAGTTGCTGTTCAGAGAGCCTGTGTGGGCTTGATGGGTCAAATGACTCTGTCTATACTACAACAATTCTCTGATCCTAGGGTTCTAGTGTAGTTCTTGCTTCCTTTACTCTTTATAATTGTTGAACTTAGCATTTTGAATCGATGAAGGATAATGGAAATACATAGATGAGTGTTTTACTATTGTTTATCAGATTTGAGATCATTTAAACCATTATTGATCATGGGAGTTTTGCCATGTACAGGATAATGTGGTCACTTGATAATGTGGTCACACAATGAATCCTCCATTAACTTTCAAGGCAACAATGAATGGAATAACTAGGACAAAATACAAACCTGTAGAGAGAAAGCAGAGTCAACATTTCACATCCAATTACCCTGTTTCAGAATTTCTCCAGCAATTTCTGCTTTTGTTTCAAATTTCCAGCATCGGCAGTTCTTTTTTTGTTGTTGAGTACAAAATTTAAATCATCTGCCAAAGTAGCTGTACCGTTGTTCATTTAATTTCAGCTGAACTGTTCCCATTTTAAGTTTCCTAACCCTCAGGGAATATTGTACCTTTTCCCCAAGAACTCATTAAAAAGCGGTTAGGAACAATAAGATCTTTCAAGTGGAAATCCATTTGCAAATAATTTTACTCTCCCACGTTAGGACTGGACAAAAACAGCATGATGCACAAAAAAAGAAACCCATTCAAACATATCTCAGTTTTACCAGCTGTCTCTGCCATTGTTGACATTAAGCAATAGCAGACATTATCTCCTCTGTGGCAGTAAACAGCATTCAGCAGAGCCAACTGTAACAAGAAAAGATATTTTATAAAATCATCTTAGTCTGGAGCAGAAAATATACCTGACGCTGAATTTTCCCTTACTTTGGACTAAGTGCCAATTTTGGGGAGTTTCATGAAGCATTTCCTCCCTCCGTGGGACCATTTTCATGCTATTTTGTGCTCAGTAGCAGCTGAAGTGATCATGCCATTCACGTCAGGGTGCCATATTCCAAATGTGACCAGGGTAGGTGCTACCTTACACAACTTCGTCTTTATGCCTATATCCCCTTGTTGACCAATCTCAATATTGCATGCAACATCTTTCCTCAAAGGCTTTCATCCACCCCATCCTCCAAACTGCTAACCCTTGTGTTCCTTGTATGTCCTCCTCATTCACTTTTAGCCTTACCACATTTACTGACTGAGGACGGACCATAGCCTCCTTGGACTATGAATGGACCTCTCAAATGGTAATTCTAATCTTTCTCTCTCTGCACCTCCTCTGCAGCTGTAACACTGTTTTCTGCACTTTGTTCTGCAAACCTGTTGCACTTTGTATGGTACGAGCTGCCTGTGTAGCACACAAAACAATGCTTTTTGCTGTATCACTGTATATGTGACAACAATGAATCAAACACAAATCAAACATAATTAGTACTCTGCATGCAATAAAAAAGAAAGGCAAGGCATGGCAGAGACGCTGTGAGCATCCATGGACGGACAGAGTGAGTGAGTGCTATGAGTACCACCAGGACAGAACCCCACTGGTCCTCACCTACCACCCCACCAACCTCCATATACATCGTATCATCCGTCATCACTTCCGCCACCTCCAAACGGACCCCACCACCAGGGATATATTTCCCTCCCCTCCCCTATCAGCCTTCCGAAAAGACCACTCCCTCCGTGACTCCCTCGTCAGGTCCACACCCTCCACCAACCCAACCTCCACTCCCTGCACCTTCCCCTGCAACCGCAAGAAATGCTAAACTTGCGCCCACACCTCCCCCCTTACTTCCCTCCAAGGCCCCAAGGGATCCTTCCAAATTTGCCTGCACCTCCACATACATCATTTACTGCATCCGCTGCACCCGATGTGGCCTCCTCTATATTGGGGAGACAACCCGCCTACTTGTGGAACGTTACCGAGAACACCTCTGGGACACCCGGACCAATCAACCCAACCACCCTGTGGCTCAACACTTCAACTCCCCCTGCCACTCTACCAAGGACATGCAGGTCCTTGGACTCCTCCATTGACATACCATAGCAACACGATGGCTGGAGGAAGAGCGCCTCATCTTCCGCCTAGGAACCCTCCAACCATAAGGGATGAACTCAGCCCGAAACGTCGATTCTTCTGCTCCTTGGATGCTGCCTGACCTGTGTTTTCCAGCAACACATTTTCAGCTCTGATCTCCAGCATCTGCAGACCTCACTTTCTCTTAGTACTATGAGTAACACAACCACTGAAATGTTACAGTATAGAAGGAGGTCATTCAATCCCATCATGCATGCACCAGCTCTCCAAATGAGCAACATGATCTTATGCCATGAGCCTGCCTTTTCTTCATAGCCTTGTGCATTGGTTCTATTCATGTAACCACTGAGTGCCCTCTTGAATGCCTCAATTAAACCTACCTCCAGCACACTTTCAGAAACGTTCCCTCTGATTTGTTTTCCCAGTTGTGGGGCTCTCTGAGGTCCTTGCATGGCAACAACTTCAGAATCCGGAAGGCAATTCTGTGTTCAGGTTGTCGTTACAGATTGCTGTATAGGAAATCTTGGAGTGGCTGATTGTTGGCAGCTTGGAGGGAATGATGTTTCCACACAGTACATCCCAGACCCAAACCATTCGATGTGTGTAAATGGTTTCTGATAATTATATCTTTATCAGATCACTTGTTTTCAACCCTTTTATGAATGGGAACAGCTTTTCCACAACTACTTAATCGAGAAGAAAGTGAGGTTGCAGATGGTGGAGGGTCAGAGTCAAAAGGTGTGGTTCTGACTTGCCATGATTTTCCAGCACCACACTTCTCTACTCAATCTCAACTCTATCCCACCAGTCATCTCTCTCTAATGAGAACAGCCTTTAGCTAATATTATTATTATTTGCCCTGACTTTGCTTATTCATGTACAGTTGCTTCTTTAAAAATAATACATTTTGCATTTTACAGCAATTTAAAGACATCCCCAAATCATAGTTACTTCTGAACCAATGGGTTTACAAGTTTTCTGCAATGTCATCATGGTTTCTTTCCACTCTCCTTTTGAACGCAATACATGCTGGTTTCAGAATGGTGTGCTTCCCCGATTCCCAGGCGCAGAAAGCAAGTTAACAATCCTGAGATGCACCTGTTCCAATGCATGGGATGAGTGCCTGTTCCTGACTTGGCAGCAGCATTGCAATACATGGTGTCAGTGAGCTCCAAGGTGCAGTATTGAAATGGTGAATTGTATTATAAGTGAGTCTGAGATGTACCGTAATGAAGTTGTGTGGCTGGTGTTTTGCCAATGCCAATTCTTGTGCTTAGGGGATGGATCTGCCCATGGAGATGTTGAGGTGTAGAAATGGGTTAAAAATAGCTGCAGGACTGTGAGATGCTTCTCACTGTTTACTAGTGATTTTGCCATCTAGCTGCTAAAACCTTCTCTTGACATTGAGAATCTCATCTTTTTCACTCTTTTATTTTCCCAAATTTATTGCATTGCGTATGCCATCCAGAGCCTGGGATAATTCCACCTTTCTAAAATGGTAATGGTGTTTTGGTGACAGATTCCCAGTAGCATAACACAAGTGAATCCTGACTTGGCATCATGCATTTGTGGATATTTGAAGGCCTCATATAAGAATTAAATCAATACTCTAAACTGTTTGCAAGCTATGGATACTAACATACCTTGATGTCCTTAATTTACATTCATTAATGAGGCAGTGACAAACAGCCTTTTTCAAAACTTCATTTTGAATTGGGACAGAATCCCATAGTCAATGGATTTCAGATTTGAAAATCCTGGCCTAAGGTTAAGTTTCAGAAACCAAATTCAGCACGTGAGAGCATACTGAACATTTACATTAAGCTTTGACAAAAGTCCATACACAAAACATCTGGAGGGAACTCCACAATCGTAGATAGACCTTGGAAATTCTCCCATTCCTTTTTCTTCTTGTGAATCAAAACAAATAAATTGTGCAAAGATGTTTGAAGTTCCATAGCATCTTGCACATATGAGCTAAACATTTGCTCTTCAGTTAGCTTTCATTTAAAGATTTTTTTTCTCAGGTTATAACTTTAAAGATATCTGATCTGATTTGTTCATTCAACAGAGGCAATTTAGCAGCTTTGCAGTTGTAATTAGGAGCCCTATTTGTTAACAAGAAATTATATGTGTAGCATCCCAACCATTTAAAATAATGGGCAGAAATCCACATTTGATTTTCTGACATACTTTACAAATGAATGACTTAACTCTCCAAATTTGTGTAGCAGATTATCTCATTACAAAGTATATGGTCTGCTCCAGAATTATTTCCAGTGTGTGTGTATTTACTTATTGGTCTATTTTGAAACCAACTTAATTGACATTAAATGTGACATTTCCATCACATTAATACATTAAAATCAGAAATTAAAAATCAATGTTTTAACAAAATTTGGACCATTTTGCTGTTATTGCAAGCAATCATTACAACTTCATTAAGTGTTGGAGTAGGAGAATGCATTCAGCAGTTGAATGTGATAGACTCAGTCAATATGAACAGAGCAAAATTGAAACTGCCCAGGCAAGGAGATTTATAAGCAAATGTATACCTTACTCTTGCCTTGATTTCAGCCCGAGAAATGACTGAAATTTTATTGGCATACTATAGAGCCTGTATCCAGAATAATCAGCTCAGCTGTGTGACTTAGAGAGGGGAGGGTATTGCTGAGGCTGGAGGAAGAAGGAGTGGGCCTCTCCATAATGAAATACTTCAAAGGAGTAAAGAGAATATTTTGTGTGCCAGGGTCAGGCAGATAGTTCCCTGTGACTGGAGGGCTGAGTTCACCGCCTGCAGTGTTGAAACCTCAGAGAACCTATTGCCATTATGGTCTCCTCCATAAGATATGACATTTGGGGAAGGAAGGCTCAGTTTCACCGGGAAGTCACTGGGAGGCTGCCTGAATGTACCTAGCCCATTATCCATTGTTGGCATAATATATCTTCTCCTTCTGTTAAGTCAAAATCAATTTTATCCAGGAATTTATTTTCTTTTCTGACACCGAGTAAAATATTCTTTCTACAATGTAATTCCCAATTTTTTTATTGTTTACCTTCTATTTTTAAATTCCTTTTGTTTATTACGTGTTACCATTTTCTTTTTTTCCCAAATAAGTTTAGATAATGTAACCTCGTGCAATTTCAGATTCTCACCATGAACTGGAATTAATTAGTGGATAAATTAAATTTCAACACTGATGAAGGACACAAAGGAAGGTCAATAATATTACTTCTGTGCCTCAGGTAATATTTCAAATGATGGCTGTATGGGGAAAAATGATAAACTACTAATAATTGTGACCTTCATTCTGAGTATCACATATCATGAATTCTTAATCTTAACGATTACGGGACTTGTACTGTGATATCTAATGAGAACAAGTTTAGTGCAACTGATTGAACTAGAGTTTTCCACAGAAAGAAGTGGTAGAGAAAGAACAACAACTTATGGAATCTGACCTATCCTTTCCCTTTTTTAACTACACAATACAGAAACACGTAGGATAAGAGCAGTAATATGCCACTTTAAAAGATCGCAACTCATCTGACTGTAACCTCAAATCCACATTATTACCTTCCCCCAATTACCTTTTCCATCTTGAACCTACCCACATCTGCCTTAAAAATAATCATAGATCTTCCATCTTTCGAGGAAGTTAGTTCCAAATAATTCACAAGCCTCTCAGTGAACAAATTATCCTAATTTCTATCTTGATTAGAATTATTTATTTATTTATTTTAACTGCAGACCCCAAGTTCCAGATTCTCCCACAACCGAAAACATCCTTTCCATATTTATTCTTACAAATGCTCTCAGGATCCTGTATGTTTCAATCAAGCCACCAATCTTCCTTATAAACTCAAGCAAATGCAAACCTAGCCTGTCCAAACTTTCCTCATAAAACAAACCATTCATTCTAGAATTTGTCTGGTAAACTTTCTCTGAATAGGTTCCAACATCTTTCCTTAAATAAGGAAAAATAATACTGCATACATCACTCCAGATGTGGTCTCTCCAACATTCTGTACCACTGAAGCATAACCTCCCTACTTTTGTATTCAATTTTTCTCATGATAAACTAAAACATTTTATTCGCTTCCCTGATTACTTTCTGTGCCTACATATTATCTTTTGTGATTCTTGACTAGGATATTTTCTGCTTCTCAGAGCACTGCAATCTCTTATCATTTAGATAGCATTCTTCCTTCTAAAATGGCCATTTTCATATTTTCCCACATTATATTCCAACTGGCAAATCTTTGCCCATTCAACTTGCTTATTCATTCACCTTTGTAGCCTCCTAATGTCTTCTTCACAAATTATTTCTTACCAACTTTTATGCCATTAGGAAAATTAGCAAACCTTACTTTTCATCCCATCTTCCAATATATTTATATAAGTTATAACAAGTTGAAGCCCCAGCATTGATCCCTGTGGCACACTTCTCATTACATCTCACCAACCAGAAAATGCCCCATTCATGCTTAGTCTATGTTTCTTATTTGATTAATGCAAGTATGTTAGCACCCCTGCCCCCCCCAACCATACCACACACTTTTATTTTCAGCAATAGCCCTTGATGTGGCACCTTCTGGAAATCTTATTACAATACATCCACTGGCTCTCTTGTTATGGACCAGACCAAACCCTCACAAAATACATGAAGAAGATAACCTAGACCCAAACGTTTCCTTATTTCTAAAGGCAAGTGTAAAGTGTTGTGTTCTGTATTCAATTCAATTGACCAAACTATCAGGCTTGAAGCAAAACACACTTCATTCTTACATTGTGCAAAATAAAAAAATTAGCTGAAAGAAAACCTAAGCAAGATAATATACACGTTAGCTACCACTGATTGCCTGTCCCAAGATAGTAGCATCCCATAAGCACACCCTTGGCAAAGGCAAATTTATTAAAATAGCTTGTCTCATAAGCAATTCTCTAGTCCAGGAGGAAACAACATCAAGGAAAAACTCTGAGAGAGACAGAGGGAGACCTCCAGCATTTTGCTATAGCAGTGAGAGCTGTATAGCAGCTTTCAAACCCTATCAGCCACTGGAAGTTAAACTAAAATCCTGATTCTGCAAAAGTTGACCCCACCCCTTCATGCTGCTTTGATTATTCCAGCCTTAAAAAAAATGCAAGGCCTCACAAGCTGTTTACTTTATTGACTTAGAGCTGACCATTTGCACTTCTATCTTAACCTCTCTTCATTAAAAACTAGAAAAAATGTACCTCTTAAAGCCATAGTGTGATCACACCCTTTATCAGCAGCATGTGGTACTTATTTAAAGAAGTCCAATAAAATGGTTAAACATGACTTACCCTTCACAAAACCATGTTGACTCTTCCTGATTGCCTTAAGCCTTTCTATATGCCTTACTATAATGCCTCTAATCATAGCTTATAACCTGTTACCTATAGCAGACATTAAGCTAACAGACCTGTAATTTCCTGACGTCTGTCTCCCGCCCTTTTTGAATATTTGTGTAATATTCACTACATTCCAATCTAATGAAACCTACTTCAAATCAAGGGAATTTTGGGAAATTAGAATTAGCTCATGGATCATGATGACAGCATCTACCCCCTCTACTTCAAGTTCCTCTCCTGCCCTGACCAAATGGTCCAATCCTGGCACTAAATTGGCAACGCAGTCTTCAGAATTCTTGCTCTTTTGTGCAGGCAATCCACATCATTATATTTCCCTCAACAACACTGTATTTTTAACGGCCATTGAAATACCTTCCTGTGGCACGGTGCTGCGGTCAGTTCACTCATCTACCTTATAGGCATCACTGTCATCCAAATAAGCTGAAAGAACCTCAAAACGGTGGCAAGTCACAGAGCAGGGGTCTGAGGCCAATGACTTACTAGCTTTTACTTCTACAGCTTCAAAATCAAAATGATGAATTTCTGCAATGTTCTTCCAATTATTCACTTGAAGGGATTTCCTCATATTTTTTGCTTAAGAAAGCATGCAAGAGAACCTACACTGAAATTTGTCCCATTGCGCATGATGAGGCTGTACCCATATAGTGCATCAGGAGTAGTACAGCCACAATTTCCAGATGCTTAGTGTCCATTTCAAAGAGATGCTATGTTGAAGACACAATTGATATGTTGTCTTCATTCTCTTTAATTAGATTCAAACTTATCAGTCAAGGCTTTAAGCTGAATTTCCCCTTCCTGGCATGGCAAAATGGTGAGTATGGTGGAAAAATAAGATCATTAAAGCCCTGACTCAACCAATTTACAGTTCTTACAGAAAATCACTGAAAACCTGTCCCAACCGTCAAGAGAAGAGAGTCTCCTCTCCATCAGACAGTTCACCAATGCCTCTTGATCCCTGTCCTGGAAGCTGATAGCTGCATTGCCTTTCATCTGAGACACTTTCAAGAGTGAGCAGTGCAATTTGAGAGGTAGTCTTTGAGCATGCAGTATGGAGGTACTTTACTTGAGGACCATCTTTGTAATGTATTGTTTGGCCGGTGTAACAAGTGATATGGCAAAGTAACAGCACTCTTACAAAACCTACTTATGTATTTATGAAGAATCATGAAAGGCTTTCATCATGCTATATCATTTCCTACAGTGATGTTCCTCTAACCTTTAACTATAATGCTGCTATGATGACAAGTAATGCCAAAATTATGAAATTAACCAATGTGAGACCTCAGCTTAATTTGGCAACATTTCAATGACCAACAAATGCCTTCCTTATCTGGTCCTATTCTCAACACAGAGGGTTAAGGTTAAGGTGTGCTGACCAGCCACCTCCATCATCCGTATCTTGATGTTGTGTTTTTTTTTAATGGAGCAGGTCTCTCAGACCCATGCAGATTCTATTCTAGCAACCTCATTGAATGGAGCTGTTCTACTGTGCACAGCCATTTCTTCCCATCATGGACAGGCAGACAGTTGTAAGGATGTCCAGCGGGTCTATAATAAGTTTTGCCACCAGAGAGTTCATTGCAAACTTTGCACATCATTTTAAATGCGCTGGCATCTCATACTGTGAGGTGAAAACCATTGTAATACAAGTGCATGGATGGCCGAAGAGCAGCTTGCCTAGAGCTCTGATTTCAGGATCATTATATATCATGATATTCAGGTTCAAGTGGAGAATTTTCATGTACTGATCACATAAAGCAGGAATTTCATTCAGTTAAAGACATTTGTTCCCCATTTTCTCTTATTTAATGATGGAAGTACCAAATCAGAGCAGCCGTAATGATAGCAACGGCAACAGTTAGATATTAATCAGATTTAGCCAGATGAAGTGAATATGTTAAGAGATATATGTTCTAGTCAAACATTATCATGGAGAATTTAATGTTGCTTTGGGTTGTAATTATGCCAGAATAATTATGTAGTATACAGCTACACAGAAAAAAGAGACGACAATGCATGAGAGAATACACAGAAGGATAACAGAATGAAAATCTGCACCTGTTAGTTTAACAATAAGCAATTATATTTATAGCATTGTGAAAAGCTTGACAAGGCTATTTCAACAGCTCATTTCATACTTGTGACTTCTAGCATCTAGAAGGGCAACAAGTATATGGGAGAACCATCAACTGCAAAGGTCGCCGTCACCAAATCACACATCTGATATGGCAATGGATTGCCATTTCTTCATCGATGGGTAAAAGTCCTGAAATTCCCTACCTACCGATATTTCTGGGAATGGAAGGTATCAAGAGCACAAAGTTCCATTTTTCAAAGACAAGGTTCTCGCTACTAAAAGACAAGAGCCCTATTTGCATGAATTGGCACTTATTAAGATTTCATTATTGCCTTATCTTGCCTCATTAATAAGCAGTTTCTCATTCGCCCACCGGTGGATAAAAATGAAACAGTGACAATTCCTGACATGAACGTTACCTAGTGACAAGCAGTTCATTGCTTGCTTCTCAACCTCGATATTGGTCAGGGGTACCTGCCATTACTGTCTGGGCAGTGGGCCATGGCTAGTCCTGTAGATCCAGTGCAAACCATCCAGAATTCACTTTCAGTTATATGGGAAGTTCCGTCAAGGATCTGGTCAGTGATCGATCAGGGCTGTCTGTTGAAGTCAGTCAAGGGGTTTGGACCATTGTCCGTCCTGGGGGTCAGCTCAATTGAAGTCAAGAGTTGCTAATCAGGGGGCCACTGCTGTTGTAAGGGTACTGGAGTCTGTAACTCTGGGGATTGGAGGCAGCCTGCTGAGATGCAGGGGAGACACAAATTGTGAAGCACGAAAATGCAACAAATAATGTAAAGGAGACAATGCATGCCACTACTGTCGCTTTGACAGGGATTTGTGCAGCACAATATTGGGCATGACTAGGCAGTAGGGCTGTAGCTTGGGAGTAACAAAGACAAGGTTCCAAGTGGCATGTGGAAATGTGTGGAGGCTAATTGTGATGGGTTCGACAGGGACCGATAGGAAGAAAAGAACGTGGAGATCTGGGAAGGAGGAGGCTTCATTTAACAAGCTGACCCTCTGACTCATGTGCTATGTGTGGCCTGCATTGCCTTCCATACTCCTGCAGCTCACAATTATGCACTGGAAATGGAAGATGAGGACTTCAAGCAGGAGAAGCATCACCGTTACTTAAAAGAGCGCTGTAGAATCAAGTGCAACAAGTCACACAGAACCTACTTGAGACCAAGTTCTAGTAGAATGCAGTTAAGTTTCAATGATCATTCTGATGGAATCATTTCAGTGCTCAAAAAAGCAGTTTGTTTCTGTTCCAAAAGATGAGTACAGCTTTTGTGTATTTGTATTCCATTCATTTTTGCTCTTGCTGAATAAAAGTGAATGTTTTGAACCATTTGGATGGTTTTCCTGTAATGTGATGACTCAACATTGACCAATAAGAAGCTGCTAGGCCACACAGGATATCAGGGAAGGGTGGCACAGGATTGTTTATGAGGGTGAGGCTAAGGACAGGTAAGCTGTGCAGTTTGATTCTTCAGCAGCAAAAGATGCAAGAATGTGCACAACATGTACAATGAATTGGGGAGGCGCCGGTGTTGGACTGGAGTGGACAAAGTTAAAGGTCAAACAACACCAGGTTATAGTCCAACAGGCTTATTTAGAGGTACTAGCTTTTGAAGTGCTGCTTCTTCAGACAGATGTCTAGACAGACTTTAGCTTCACACCTTCAAGGCATCATCTGAGCTGAGATGGCACCTATTGGTAAAAGCTGTCTTGAGAATGTAACTTTAAAAAGATTCTGGGATTTTCATATAAAGGAACTGAAACTAACGCAATCATTCTAAAAGATGAAAGACTCAAGCTAACTTTGTTTAATATTACATTCTATGACACTGCAATCCTGTTGCTATAAATCCTGTTCTGTATGATTCTGCTCCACAACCACCTGATGAAGAAACAGCGCTTCGAAACCTAGTGCCTCCAAATAAACCTGTTGGACTTTAACCTGGTGTTGTATGATTTTTAACTATTTCCAATGAAATGCTTGTTTTATTCTCGACATGTCAAGAAGCATTGTATTTGCTCTCCCCCCAAGTGCATAGAGAAGGACAGCTTCAGACTGCCAATGAGTTACTGTGTTCATGGCTGGCCAACAAAGATGGCGTCAGAACTAGATACCGTGTGACATCCCAGCAATTGTGAATACTGTCTGCAGTGAGTTGGACAATACAGGAAGTCAAGTGTTACTCAGTTACGGTACCTGGGTATGGAAGTGACTTTGGGTTCATGGCATGAGAAACCTCACTTGATTTTGTATAGAGTAGTCTTCCATGAAATCTGCCATGACTTCTGGTAAGTTTCAGTCCAATAACTCCTGATGCAGTTAAGTGTTACATTTTGTTTTACAATACTGCTGTAAAAGCCTCAGAATGTTTTATTACATTGAAATAATATGCAAATAATAATTAGTTGCTATTTACTCATAGAGTCAAAGAGATGTATGGAAAACAGACCCTTCGGTCCAACCAATCCATGCTGACCAGATATGCCAACCCAATCTAGTCCCACCTGCCAGCACCCGGCCCATAACCCTCCAAACCCTTCCTATTCATATACCCATCCAAATGCCTTTTAAATGTTGCAATTGTACCAGTTTCCACCACTTCCACTGGCAGCTCATTCCATACACGTACCACTCTCTTCAAGAAAAAGATGCTCCTTAGGTCTCTTTTATATCTTTCCACTCTCACCTTAAGCCTATGCCCTCTAGTTCTGGACTCCTCGACCTCAGGGAAAGGACTTTGTCTATTTATCCTATCCATGCCCCTCATGATTTTATAAACCTCTATAAGATCAACCCTCAGCCCCCGATGCTTCAGGGAAAACAGCCCTAGCCTATTCAGCCATTCCCTATAGCTCAAGTCCTCCAACCCTGGCAACATCCTTGTAAATCTTTTCTGAACCGTTTCAAGTTTCACAACATCTTGGGGCGGCATGGTAGCTCAGTGGTTAGCACTGCTGCCTCGCAGCACCAGGGTCCCAGGTTCGATTCCAGCCTCTGGCGATTGTCTGTGTGGAGTTTGCACATTCTCCCCTGTCTGCATGGGTTTCCTCCGGGTGCTCCGGTTTCCTCCCACAGTCTAAAGACATGCAGGTCAGGTGAATTGGCCATGCTAAATTGCCCATAGTGTTAGGTGCATTAATCATAAGGAAATGGGTCTGGGTGGGTTACTCTTCAGAGGGTTCGTGCGGACTGATTGGGCCGAAGGGCCTGTTTCCACACTCTAGGGAATCTAATCTAATCTTTCCAATAGGAAGGAGACCAGAATTGCACACAATATTCCAACAGCGGCCTAACCAATGTCCTGTACAGCTTCAACATGACCTCTCAACACCTGTACTCAATCCTCTGACCAATAAAGGAGAGCATACCAAATGCCTTCTTCACTATCCTATCTGCCTGCAACTCCACTTTCAAGGAGCTATGAACCTGCACTCCAAGGTATCTTGGTTCAGCAACACTCCCGAGGACCTTACCATTAAGTGTATATGTCCTGCTAAGATTTGCTTTCCCAAAATGCAGCACCTCACATTTATCTAAATCAAACTCCATCTGCCACTTCTCATTGGCCCATCTGATCAAGATCCTTTGTAATCTGAGATAACCTTCTATGCTGTCCACTACACCTCCACCAGCAAACTTACTAACTATACTTCTTATACTCACACCCAAATCATTTGTATAAATTATGAAAAGTAGTGGACCCAGCACCAACCCTTGTGGCACTCCACTGGTTACAGGCCTCCAGTCTGAAAAACAACCCTCCACCACCACCCTCTGTCTTCTACCTTTGAGCCTATATTCCATGAGATCTAACTTTGCTAACAAGTCTCCCATGTCGAATGCCTTACTGAAGTCCATATAGATCACATCTACCATGCTGCCATCATCAATCCTCTTTGTTACTTCTTCAAAAAACTCAATCGAGTTTGGGAGATGTGATTTCCAACGCACAAAGCCATGTTGACTATCCCTAATTAGTCCTTGCCTTTCCAAATTCATGTAAATCCTGTCCCTCAGGATTCCCTCCAACAACTTGCCCACCACCGAGTTCAGGCTTGCTGGTGTATAGTTCCCTGGCTTGTCCTTACCACCTTTCTTAAACAGTGACACCGCGTTAGCCAACCTCCAGCAGGTTTATAAACCAAATAGTTTATACAGCGCTTCTTTGAGAAACTTGACACCATCAATCACTTAACGTTTTGGGCATAAGCCCGTCTTCAGGAAATCCTGTTGAAGGGTTTATGCCTGAAATGTTGATTCTCCTGCTCCTCGGATGCTGCTTAACCTGCTGTGCTTTTCCAGCACCACACTCTCAACTCTGATCTCCAGCATCTGCAGTGCTCACTTTCTCCTACCATCAAGTAATTGTCCAGTCAAAGATGTTTTTAGTATTTGGATGAGCTGTCCACATGTTTTCTTCATTGTGTACAGTTACTAATATCTCAAGCCATTCTATATCTGGAATTTGAGCAGATGTTTCCTCCAATTCAACATAAGCAAGATCGAAGCCATTGTCTCTGGTCTCTGCAATAGATTACAAACATTAACTACAATCTTCTCCCTCGCAATTGTGTGAAGCTGAAGAAGAACTGGTCACAGAATTTGTGTCATATTTAACAGCAAGATGCGCTACTGACTGCAAGTCTGTGTCATCTTTAAGGCCCAAATTTCCATCTCTGTAATGCTGCTGACAATATTTCTTCTAAACTCAAGTTACTGAAAACCTCATTCATGCCTTTTTTATCTTTAAACTTGTCCAGTCCATCACTTTCCTGGTCAAACTCCCATATGCTTTCCTCTGTTAACCTTGATTTCACACATTTCCATTTCCTAATCCACCAGGGAATTGCACTCTAGGTGCATTAGTCATGGAAAATATATGGTTTTGGAGATAGGATTAGGGGCTGGGTCTGGATGGGATGGTCCTTGGAGGGATGGTGCCCCAGACTTGATGAGCCAAACAGCTTCTTTCTGCACTGTCGACATTCAATAATCCTAACGGAGCATTTTGTTTTTCTGGGGATGGATTTAGAAATGTGATTTTGAGGGCAGTATCATCTTTAAAAGAACATTTTGATTAAATGAAATGCTGTACGGTGAAAAACCCCATGGGTGATGGAGAAAGGGATGCCAGTTGAATACACCAACCTCTATTATTAAACAATTAATTTTGTGGGCATGCACCTATAGCAAAATCATTCACAATTATCAAATAATTATTCCATTTCTCAAAATAATTAGGCAGTCATATGAAAGTAGCTTTTGCAATCCCTGTCAGGTAATTTCAGTAGCTTCTACATGAAAACCACCTCACGATGACATTGATGTGACTGAGAATTAATACAGAATTTACACAGCAAATTAAATTGGAATAAATTATGAAAACATAGCCTACAAAGCAGAGGCAGATTAAGTGGTGTGTAATCCCACTGCCTCAGTAAACTGACCTTCTTTTCCAGATATCCCAGCGTAGAATGATATCCATAAATGTCAAGCAAAATCCTGTTGAAGTTTTTTGAATTGTTCTAAGCAACCTAATCTAAAATCAGGGAAAAAAAGATTCTGTCATACAGTAATGATTTGGTAACTGTACAGATCAGCAAAAACAAAGAAACAATCAAGAAAACAAAATCTGAATTTTCTTTCCTCTTCTGCTGAAAGCAGTGATTCGTGTACCTAGCCATCTTCCTGCACCCTTCTACAATATTGTTCCTACCCTTAAATTATAACAGATTGTGCTGGAGAACCTCAGCATGTCTGGTGGCATCTGTGGCAAATGAAACAGAGTTATTGCCTGGATTTTTGATGATTTGTTTTTGAGTGCCATTGTGAGTTGGTACTCCATTGAACATTGTTCACAGGGACTCCATTGTTGCAGAATCTGAGGGAATTGCCTGGGAAATTGAAAATGCTACAAGATAGTTCCCCTTCACCTAGAATCATCTCAAAGTTTCCATTTAAACTGGAGAATTCAGAGGGTTCCATTGAAGATAAGTAATGAGTTAATCAGGAGAGGTTGGACTGTCAACAACCAAGTCTAACATAGAAACAGAAAATAGAAGTAGGAGTAGACTATTCAACAGTTTAAACTATTAAACTTAACCCACAATGTAGCTCACCCATCCCCCCAAAAAACAGACCCTGCCCTGGCTTCCCCATTCCTCGGAACTGAACCCCTTTCATTCATTCCAGATTCAAATACCTTGCCCCCCAAACCCGGCCATCATCCCCAGGATCTGATATCCCCCAAAATCAGGATCTGCTGCTCCAACTTCCCACCCTGGGACCTGCCATGCCTTCTTTTTTTCCCTCAGGACTTCCCTTCCCATACACCCATCCAACTTCTCCCTCTCTCTCCCCTCCTCCCTCCTCCACCAGGCCTGACACCCTCTCTTTCCCAACCAGGATCAGATATCTTGTCCGCATTCCTGGGATCTGATATCCTCCGCCTCAGGACCTGACCCCCTCCTGCACCACCCTCATTATAACCAACAGCATCCTCATCCCCACTGGGAAAGATTGCTCCTTTTCAATCCAACCAAACCTCATCACTCCATCCTTCACCTTGCATCCTGACACCCGACATACCTAGCAGCCTTCTCACCAAACCCCATTCCCACTTGATATCCTACTTACTTGGGACCTTACTCCTCCTATCCACGTGGCACCTTACCATCTTGGCATCCTAAGTTCACATTACATGTACTCAACATTTGACAGCCATTGATAAAGCGACTATCTGTGATGTTAGACCCTTAAATTCGATTTGTAAACGGGTGTATTTGCCCTTACCTCAACAGTTCTGCTATATCACAGAAGTATCAGAATGGAAGCCCTGACTGGAATCTCCTGAAAGTAACGTGGAGCTCTTTCATGGCGTAAGAATGGATTTGTGATTACAGATTTCTGCAGCAAATTTGCTATTGTTCGATTGATGTACTTGGTTACGTAAAATGGAAATAAATGTCAGAGAGCTCTGCTTCAGAATGACAAAAAGGTGCTGAACCAATGAAGGATAAGCGAAACTCATTAAAAATTGGATAGAAGGAAAGAATTTTAAAGAGACAGAACAATGTGTTAGGCCAGTTAAGGGCCAATGTCAGCAATGTTAGGACACAGAGAGGAGGATGCGTGAGAGAAGTGGAGAATTCTTCTTGGAGAAGTGAGGCAAGGGTCCTATGAGGATGGAGTAAGTTACAAGGTTAAATGCTTGAAGGAATGAAACCAAGGGAAGATAATTTAAAATCAATCTTATATTTAAATTAATGCTTCCAAGGAAGAGGAACTTTAGTCACATAGATAAATTAGAGAAGTTGGAGTTGTTTTCCATAGAGGAGAGATTGAGAGATTTGATAGAGAGATTCAGAATCATCAGAGGTCAGGATAAGGTAGAAAGAAAGACAATGTTCCAGCTGATAGAGGATTGAGAACAAGGGACACAGATTTAAGGAAGGGGGAAATGTAGGACAACTTGGAAAACTTCTTCAGGCACTGATTAGAGGATGGTGGAGGCAGAATCAATTGAAACATGCAAGAAGGGATTGAAATCTTAAGAATAAGAAAGTGTAGGGCTTCAGGGAGAAGGTGGGAGAGTGACACAAAGTCAGTTGTTCCTACAGGGAGCTGGCTCGAAGGTAATGGGTTAAATGGCTTTCCTTTGTGGTGTAACTATTCTGTGGTTAGGGGAAGCCATTTGGGACTGAGGTGAGAATGATTCCCTTATTTCAAAGGATTGCATTTCTTTGGGATAAAATATATTACATCCATTTTGTTGCAGTTTATTTTAGCTATTGGACTTCCCAAAGCATTGGCCCAAAGGCCGCTATTAGTTCCAAGGAGGTAAGATGGGGCTTTACAATAAATAATTCATCAGTCTTCAAGTTTTGAAGGTGGAGGGTGTCAAAGAACAAAGAATTGATAGGAGTAACCTTTGGAGTCTGAGACCAATAACCCTAAGCATGAGAAACGACGTAGGTTTGACAGAAGGCTGCATGATACTGGTAAGCTGTGCACAGAAAATCTCACTTGTGAAACGCAAAACTCAAATTCATTCAGTTTAACTCCTCTCATTGGACACTACTGCCTACAGTACTTACAAGCTTGTAATGATCATTAAGACAGAAGGATATAATTGGAGGAAAATGAGAGAGTCATTTAAAAGTAATGCACAATGACCTAATCTTTTGAAAAATCTGCGCTGCTGGTTAACATTATACGATTGACAGCATAAATCAGGGACATGGCTGTGTTCTGCTATATTACCTGACATTTTCCAAGGCACAATATGGTTGGTATCAACAAACCCAGAATTGGCAAGATTTAGTCCAGAACCTGGACTTGCCTTTGTACAGGTCAGAACCTCACAATGCATTTACCCACTGAGGCAATAACATTCAACGTAAGACTAGAAGACATGGCAGCAGGTGGCTGAGGTGATACAGCAGAAGGTCTATAGGTGCCAAGATGGTCGGGAATAGGTTAGAAGGTGCGTGAGCCATATGTCTGGCAGTTGGTGGAGAGTTGGTAAAAGGTGCATGATGGGTAGAGGTGTAAGTTGGGCAGGGGATAATATGCCCAGACAGGAGAGCAGGTAAGTGGGTAGGAGTTATGATAGGTCAGATAGTTAGGTCAGGTATATGTATTTGGGCACTGAATGTCTGGGGATGCAGTATTCATGTCTGTTTGGGTTGGTGGAAGTTGAAGAGGGTATTCAGGAAATGATTTGGGTCAGTAGAGGTTTAGATAAGGTGGGTGTCAGGCCAAATAGAGTGGAGGGGCAGAGTTAGGTGCTTTGGGGTCCATGGAAGAGGCAATTGGAAGTTGTATCAGATCCAGGGTGTGGGGTCTAACCGAGGCACAGCCAGGTGTGGAAGTGGGTGTGGAAGTGGCTACTGGTTGGGATGGGAGCTGTCCACTCAGTGAGAAATTGGTTGGAGATTTGTAGATTGGAATTGGTGTCAGATCTAGGGAGGGGTGATCATGCCCGCGGGTCTTTAAGATTGCTGTGCTGAGTCCAAAGAAGGGTTAGGGTTGGGTTGAGCTGAAATTAATGGTTTCAGCTGTGTGGGGGGTGTTGGGGTTTCAAGTCAACAAATAAAAAGCATAAAGGCTGTAGAATGGCCCCAGTAAGTTCTCTGTTCCACTCTCTTTAATGAAAGACCTGGAGCCTGCAGTTCTCATTTCAAAAAGAAACAGCTAAATGTTTCTAAAAGCTCAGTTCTAATGGACCCTGAAGGAAAATACAGCTAAAAAAAATTAATTAATGTGTTTTACTACATTAAAAGGCTTATCTGTATCCAGACCTTAGTTGGTTCTATCATTTGCTTTCTTTAAATCAGCACTAAAATAAATACAGCCTGAAGTGTATAAAACAATTTATGCAGCATGAACACCACCAGGAAGAAAAACCTACAATTACAGTTACAGTTTTAAAAATAAAATCCTGTAGTATCTTGTATCTAGTAAATATCGATGGCCCAGTAGTGGCAGGACAACCAGTGTGCACAGATCTCAGTGTAATCACAATTCACGAGATTCAGATCACACACACACAGTGGCAGAACAGATCATATGAAAGGTTTCATAGAAGAGAAATCATGTCTGACTAATTTATTAAGAGTTTTTTGAGAAAGTCTCAACCAGAGTGCATAGAAGGGAGCTAGTACCTGTGTTGCATTTGGACTTCCAGAAGATGTTCGTCAAGGTACCTCAAACAAGGTTAAGTCCTAAGGTAAGAGCCCATGGTGTTGGAGGTAGTCCAATAGTATGGATAGAAAATTGTCTCATGAGCAGGAAACAGCGAGTGGGGATAAAGTGTTCTTTTTCAGGTTGGCAAGTGTGACCAGTGGGGTTCCACGGGGATCAGTGCTGGGACTTCAGCTGTTTACAACATATATTAATGACTGTGTGAATATACTGTAGCCAAGTTTGCAGCTGACACAGATATAGGTGGAAAGGAAAGCTGTGAAGGGGTTGCAAACAGTTCACAGAGAGATTGCGATATGAAGTATAATATGGGAAAATTTGAAGTTGTTCATTTTGGAACGGGAGAACAAAAGACCAGAATATTATTTAAGTGGAGAAAAACTGCAGAAAGTTGAAACACATAGGGACTTTGAGGTACTTGTGTATGAAACAGAGAAAGCTAACATATGGGTGCAGCAGATAATCAGAGAGTCGAATGAAATGTTAGCCATTATTTCAAGGGATTTGGTGTATAACAGTAGGGAAATCTTACTGCAACAGAACAAGTTGCTGGTGAGATCACATCTGGAATACTGTGAGAATTTTATTGAAGGGAAGATATTATTTCATTGGAGAAAGATCAAAGAAATTTCACTAGGATTATCCCTGATATGCAGATGTGTCTCATGAGCAAAAGGTAAACAGATTGGGACTCTATATGTTGGAATTTAGTAAAAGGAAAGGTGGTCTCATTAAAACATTTAGGATGCTTAAGGGACTTGACAGGGTCAGTGCTGAGAGGATGTTTCCCCTAATGGGAGAGTCTTGGACCAGAGGGCAGAGTCTCAGAATAACGGGGTGTCAATTTAAGACTGAGATAAGGAAGGATTTCTTCTCTCAGAAGGTTCAGAGTCTTTGGAACTCCATGCCACAGAGAGCTGTGGGGTTAGAATCTGTGTGCATATTTAGAGATCAGGTAGATTCATAATAGGGCAATCAAGAGTTATCGGGAAAATGCAGGAAAGTAGAAATAATGAATGTCCGATCAGCTGTGATCCTGTGCAATGGCGAAGCAGGCATAAAGGACTCAGTGGACTGAAGGGACTCCTGCTCCTATTTTGTATAACCTTATGTGACACAATCCAATCAGTCAATGATTTCCAAAGATCTAAATTTGAAGTGAGATTGAAGCAAGGTACCAGGATGATTGCATCTGACACGTTGAGCAGCTTTCCTAACCCACACAAAGACCAAGATATTCCTCTTTAACTATATCGATGCTTTAGACTACAAAGTTGAATATGTTCTCAATATTGATCTGTCACATTTAGGCCACAGCTAGTTTGAACAGTTGCAATTGGAACCTGCTAAAGAAAAACAATACAAGAATTGTCAAATATTAATGTTCGGAGATAGCCTGACAGTATTAAAGTCATAATTGAGAAGATTTGTTTATTTTGGCTATACAGTAACAAACCTGGTATATCACAGCAAGACACTTTTAAGGGCAAACAAGTCCTAATACTAAAAACGTTATCAAAATACAGTGTCCATGTTGCACTAGTGACACTTGGCTACTAAATGCTGGTCCACCACCATCAATGGACCAATGTGGATTATAAAATCCAGTTTAAAGTGTTTCTGCATAACTTGCCTTAGATGTGTTGACAGTAGAAGAAAATAATATGCAAGCAATCTAATACATAAATCTGAGTTTTTCTTTTACCATGGCCTGATATAGTGGTGCAGTGTAAATTGCAACATTTCTCTCAGTATAAATATACATAGGCTACGCAACGTTTTAAGACTCATTGTGGAGTCAAACAGTAACTCTGATTATAAATGCATAGGGGTACCTTAAGAACATTTAAAATTCATCAGTGTGTTGACTGCTGCTATCACAGATCTCAAGTTAAACTGACAGTGTTCAACTGAACCTTCACCGAACAGTCTTGTATCACTGCACCATACCAATTAAGCCAAGTGAAACAGATAGTTAGAGACTGAATGTTCGGCATACTTTGAGTACTTATGCTCTACTGATTGCTGAATGAGAGCAGACTTGATAGAGGTCTTTAAAATTTTGAATAATTTGTTTCTGCATAGTAGAGAAGTGGGGTGAAATTAGTTTTTGACAGCCGCACAAAATATCTGATACCTAATGGTTTACCTGCTTTACTTTTCCATTGAGTTTACCAGGATGAAAGTCCAATATCCTTCAAAATTTAAGATCTATCAGTGGAGATCACAGGCATGTATTGTTTGATACCAATTTTTTTAAAATAAAAAAAAACAATGAATATGGAATAAATGAAGAATTATATAATTTGGAACATATTTTTTAAATGCCTCTGAATTGTACAAAGGTAATCTTGTGACACTGTGGAGAGTGTCCCTATTGCTCGGTCAGAATCTTCTAGGTTCAAATCCCACCCCTTGATTTGATGACCATGGAAGGTGCATTCATAATGTGGTTAAACAAACTGATTATCACAACAGGTCCTCTACTTCTTGTCATTTATATAAATGATTTGGATGCAAGCATAAGAGGTACAGTTAGTAAGTTTGCAGATGACACCAAAATTGGAGGTGTAGTGGGCAGCGAAGAGGGTTATCTCAGATTACAACAGGATCTGGACCAGATGGGCCATTGGGCTGAGAAGTGGTAAATGGAGTTTAATTCAGAGAAATGTGAGATGTTGCATTTTGGGAAAGCAAATCTCAGCAGGACTTATACACTTAATGGTAAGGTCCTAGGGAGTGTTGCTGAACAAAGAGACCTTGGAGTGCAGGTTCATAGCTCCTTGAAAGTGGAGTCGCAGGTAGATAGGATAGTGAAGAAGGCATTTGGTATGCTTTCCTTTATTGGTCAGAGTATTGAGTACAGGAGTTGGGGCATAGGTTTAGGGTGAGAGGGGAAAGATATAAAAGAGATCTAAGGGGCAACCTTTTCACGCAGAGGGTGGTACGTGTATGGAATGAGCTGCCAGAGGATGTGGTGGAGGCTGGTACAATTGCAACATTTAAGAGGCATTTGGATGGGTATATGAATAGGAAGGGTTTGGAGGGATATGGGCCGGGTGCTGGCAGGTGGGATTAGATTGGGTTGGGATATCTGGTTGGCATGGACAGGTTGGAATGAAGAGTCTGCTTCCGTGCTGTACATCTCTATGACTCTATAAATAAAAATATTTGGAGAGGCACAGCAGATCTGATAGCATCAGTGGAGAGAAAAGACTTAATGTTTTAAGTCTGGAGACTCTTTCTCAGTTCTGATGTTGCCAGGCCCGCTGAGGTTCTGCAGATGTTTCTGTTCTTATCTCAAATCTCCAGCATCCACAATTGTAGAGTTATGGAGTCATAGAAACATATAGCATGGAAACTGACTCTTCATTCCAATTTGTCCATGCCGACCAGATATCCTAAATTAGTCTGGTCCCATTTGCCAGCATTTGGCCCAAATCCCTCTAAATTCTTTGCATTCATACACCCATCCAGATGCCTTTTAAGTGTTGTAATTGTACTAGTCTCCACCACTTCTGGCAGTTAATTCCATACATGCACCACCATCTGCACGAAAAAAAAATGCCCCTTATGTCTCTTTTAAATCTTCCCCTCTCAAATTAAATCCATACCCTCTAGTTTTGGTCTCCCATAACCTGGAGAAAAGACCTGGACTATTCATGTCCCTCATGGTTTTATAAACTGCTATAAGATCACCCCTCAGCTTTTGAGGCTTCAGGGAAAATAACCCCAGCCTATTCAATCTCTCCCTGTAGCTCAAACCCTCCAACCCTGGGAACACCCTTGTAAACCTTTTCTGAACCCTTTCAAGTTTAATAACATCTTTCTGACAGCAAGGAGACCAGAATTCAATGCAGTGTTCCAATAGTGGCCTAACTAATGTCCTATACACCCGCAACATAACATTCTAATTCATATATTCAATGCACTGACCAATAAAGGCAAGCGTACCAAATGCCCTCTTCGCTATCCTGCCTAGATGCAACTCCACATTCAAGGAACTATGAACCTGCACTTCAAGGTCTGCTTGTTTGACAACACTCCCCAGGACCTTACCATTAATAATATAAGTCCTGCCCTGATTTGCCTTTCCAAAATGTAGCACCTCACATTTAGCTAGATTAAACTAAGGTTCTTTTAAGCTAAGTCTTTCCAATACACCTGCAGAAGGCTGGTAAGAGTGGGAGACTCCCCTGGGAGACCAGGAGAAAGTGAGGAACTGCAGATGATGGAAAGTCAGAATCAAAAAGTGTGGTGCTGGAAAAACACAGCAGGCCAGGCAGCATCCAAGGCGCAGGAGAGTTGATATTTCGGGCAAAATCCCTTCCTGAAGCCCAGCCTGACTTGCTGTGCTTATCCAATACCACACTTTTTGACTCCCCTGGGAGAACAGCTTGCAGAAGATAATGGTAAATCAGTTGGCAGTGCTTCACCCACAATTATGGTTCAATCCATTGGAATTCCACAGCCCAACACTCAGAAACACTGGAGGAAAGACAGGTAGACAGATTATAAAGTAAAAGGAAGAATCAAGAGAGAGAGTTGCAATGCTTTGAAGCATTGGAAAACATTGTATTTTAAAGGAAATGTACAACCAACGCTAATGTTGCTATCAGAAATTTTCAAACACTTTTGGGTAGTTCAACATTTAAACAATTGTGTCAAGTCCAAGAAAGGAATTAAAGGCCTAGATTGTCCACAGAGTGACCCTCATCATCGGAATGATCCATTCAAATTTTTCTACAGCTCAACGCAGCAATATTTCCTGCTAGGTCATCTGAGGTCACTTTCTGCAGAAATACAGACAGTGCAGCACTGTAATGGAAGGTTGATAGTCTAAACAACGCCCATTGTCAGCCCTCATGAAAGTTTAACAGTTCAGTGTGAATGTCAGGGATGTTTAATGGATAGGAGAAAGTGAGGACTGCAGATGCTGGAGATCAGAGCTTAAAAATGTGTTGCTGGAAAAGTACAGCAGGTCAGGCAGCATCAAAGGAACAGGAGAATCGACGTTTCGGGCATGAGCCCTTCTTCAGGAATGAGGAGGGTGGAGGGTGACCTGCTGCGCTTTTCCAGCAACAAATTTTTAAGCTAATGGTTGAGTGGATGACTGGATGAATGAGTGAATGAGGAGGGGGGGGTTCGGATGAGTAGGCAGATTCAGGGTAAGTAGCCAAGTTGGCAGAGTAGGGTGGCAGAGATAATTGGGTTGGATAGCAGTCGACTGGCAGGTGTTTGAGGTGACAGGTGGGTAGGGTAGAGGAGGTGGGTGAGAGACAGCTGAATTCCTGGCTAGTTACGTTGTGTAGGGGGTAATCTGATGGAGTAGTTTAATATTATCAGGTCAAGAAGAGTATAAAGAAGAGTATAAAGAAAGAGTAAACTTAAGAGGGAAATCAGGAGGGCAAAACGGGGACATGAGATAGCTTTGGCAAATAGAATTAAGGAGAATCCAAAGGGTTTTTACAAATATATTAAGGACAAAAGGGTAACTCGAGAGCAAATAGGGCCCCTCAAAGATCAGAGCTAAAAAATGTGTTGCTGGAAAAGCGCAGCAGGTCAGGCAGCATCCAAGGAGCAGGAGAATCGACGTTTCGGGCAATAGCCCTTCTTCAGGACTTTCCCACTCAAAGATCAGCAAGGCAGCCTTTGTGTGGAGCCACAGAAAATGAGGGAGATACTAAATGAATATTTTGCATCAGTATTTACTGTGGAGAAGGATATGGAAGATATAGAATGTGGGGAAATAGATGGTGACATCTTGCAAAATGTCCAAATTACAGACGAGGAAGTGCTGGATGTCTTGAAACGGTTAAAGGTGGATAAATCCCCAGGACCTGATCAGGTGTACCCAAGAACTCTGTGGGAAGCTAGAGAAGTGATTGCTGAGCCTCTTGCTGAGATAGTTGTATCATTGATAGTCACAGGTGAGGTGCCGGAAGACTGGAGGTTGGCAAACGTGGTGCCACTGTTTAAGAAGGGCGGTAAAGACAAGCCAGGGAACTATAGACCGGTGAGCCTGACCTCGGTGGTGGGCAAGTTGTTGGAGGGAATCCTGAGGGACAGGATGTACAAGTATTTGGAAAGGCAAGGACTGACTCGTGATAGTCAACATGGCTTTGTGCGTGGGAAAGCATGTCTCACAGACTTGATTGAGTTTTTTTGAAGGAGTAACAAAGAAGATTGATGGGGGCAGAGCGGTGGACGTGATCAATCTAGGCTTCAATAAAGCGTTTGAAAAGGTTCTCCATAGGAGA